>NW_006408540.1:19875667-19877765 GCF_000296735.1 Chrysochloris asiatica | reverse complement strand
TGATGCAGACTGGTGGAACTCCCAAGAATGTGGCCTTTTGTCACTCTTCAAACCTAGACCTGAGCCCGCTTCCAAAGATCACCTGTCAGCCAAATGCTATTGTGAGGTGCTGTGGAGTCGGTTCCGACTCACAGTGACCCGGTATAGGGTTTCTAAGGAGTAGCTGGTGGATTTGAACACCAGCCCAGTGTTTATCCTACAGTACCACACTATGACTTCACCCAAACAGTAGACAGGCCTACAAGGTGAACACAAAGAAGACTGCCAATGAGATGGATTGACACAGTGGCAGGAACAATGGACTCAAATGTAACAATTGTGAGGTTGGCACAGGATCCGGCAGCGTTTTGTTCTGTTGTGCACAGGGTCACTGTGAGTTGGAACCAACTCCACAGCACCTAACAACAACAACATAAAGTAAACAATAGGCCTGTAAAGTAAACTGTAACACCTTGAAGGATATGCTTAGAATAACCAACCACACATGACCAAAGGGCAGCATTTGCCCCCAAAACAAAGTTCAGAAGACTACAAGGGGGAGGAAAGCTGGGCAAATAGGAATTGCAACTAGAAATAAAATGTGTCTACATTTCATGAGGAGTCCTGGTGTAGTCCTGTGGGAGAATGCACTGGACCGCGAGGTGGTTGGTTCAAACTCACCAACTGCTCCTATACAGGGTCACTGAGTAGGAACCAACTTGATGACACTTAACAACAACAACACATTTTATAAGGAGATTACAACTAGAAATAAAATGTGTCTACATTGTTAAAGAGACCTCTGGCGTGGTGCTGTGGATCAGCACTGGACTATGAACCACAAGGTCAGCAGTTCAAACCCACTAGCTGTTCGTCGGAAACCCTATACAGGGTTGCTATGAGGCAGAATCCCGTAGAAGGTGTCTGTAACAACAACAGCACTTTTGAATTGGAAACTCATTTGCTCTGTAAATTTGTAACTAAACTACAATAAAATGTTCAAAAAATAGTAGGGTGCTTTCTCAAAATGTTGGAAATAGCGTTTGAAACAAGTTTTAGTTCACTAACTTAAAGCTCATCTCCTGTGGTTAAGTGCCATCAAGTCAGTTCCAACTCATATCGACCCTATCTATATACAGTTTCTGAGGAGCAGCTGGTAGGTTTGAACAGCCAACCTTGTGATTAGTAGTCCAGTGCTTACCCTGCAACCCCACACCAGGAATCCTAGTATATTATAATATCTTATAATTTATAACTAACCTATTCTCCGTTATAAACATTTTAATAAGCCTTACCTTTCCGTTTCTTACACCTGTCACTGAGAGGTGGAACAAAAATGCTTTTGTCAAATGAACTCATTCAATAGTGCCAGCAGTCAGAGGGAATGCTGGGAATGTCATTCTTACCCTCAGTTTACACAGGCTTGTACTGATCCACTGGCTGTATCAGTCTTAAATGAGAAGTTCACATCTCATTTCACTATGATTAAAATCAAACAAAAATTAGCACTATCCTCAGACCTGCCCACTCTCCAACAGCTCCGTGTTTCAATTTTATTCATGCCTGGTTGTTGTTGTTGTTAAGTACCGTGTCATAACGACCCTGTACAGGGTTTCCAAGGCTGTAAATCTTTACGGGAGCAGAAAGCCTCATCTTTCTCCTGAGTAACAGCTGGTAGTTTTGAACTGCCAACCTTGAGGTTAGCAGCCTGATTCATAACCACTATGCTACCAGAGCTCCTTTAGAATGTCTTATTCTCTCTGTACCTGCCATATTTTATTAATGGTGCTCAACGTTCCGCAGTGGCAGATCACTGTTTCAAAAAAGGATCAGACAGGACATGAACAGACACTTCACCAAGGAAGAGATCTGGGCAGGCAACAAAAATATGAAGAAATGTTCATGATCACTAGCCATTAGAAAGAAGCAAATCAAAACAACAATGAGATATCATCTAACACCAGCAATAACAGCAAAGATCATAAAAGTTGTGGACAATAAATGCTGGCAGGGATGTAGAGAGACTGGGGCACTCCTGCATTGCTGGTGGGACTGCAAAATGGTCCAACCTCTCTGGAAAGCAATATGGTGCTTCCTCAGAAGGTTGCAAATAGAAATA
>NW_006408540.1:19874742-19875224 GCF_000296735.1 Chrysochloris asiatica | reverse complement strand
TAGCTGGGGAGGGGGGCAATATACAAGAAGGGAGAGGGGAATGGAAGAACAAAGCAGATGGGAGAACAATTAGGCATGTTTGAATGGGCTCAGTGGGACAGAGGTAAATAATGATGTATGCACAACCTTGGAACAACAGGGCTCTGGGATACAGAGACTTGAGACATGGTTGGAATGGGGAAAGGGGGGGAATAATGTTAAGATGCTTGGCTGTCTTTCGAATCTTGGTTTCCCTGGCATATCATTATAAAATAGACACTTGAGGGGGAGAGAAAGGAACAGCCAGAAATATCACCATATAAAGCTTGTAAGTCCGTCTTCTGCCTATAATTGATTGGAATACCTAAATGGGGCTACAATGTGCCCAGTGAAGGAGGCTTCCTGCAGAGACTCTGCATTACATAAGACTATAGATGGAACCCTGAACCACATCCAGATCTTCAGAGATGGGAAATTTCCACTTGAAAGGATGAGCAGACCAG
>NW_006408540.1:19869641-19874177 GCF_000296735.1 Chrysochloris asiatica | reverse complement strand
AATATGGAAGTAAAAAAAAAAAAAAAAAGGAATCAGAATCTCCCAGTTTATGCCCAACTCCAGGTTCCCCCAAATTTTAGAAAAGTAGCCATTTGTAATGATTAATTGATTGTACACTGGCTTGAAAGAGTCATTCACTCCATTCTGTTTCTTGATATTTACTCCAGGTCTGGTGGTTTCAAAACATTCATAGAAAAAACAGAGCTGAAAGTCACTGCCCTTTGCTCCCCAATGAACTTTTTGAAGCCTCCTCATGTTATGTGCCCCGTCTAGTTATATCTTTTTATGTGGAAGGATAACTTACTTGGGGAAATAGTCCAATGATATATTTGGACTTCACCGTGTTTAGGTAAGGAGCTCTGGTAGCATAGTGGTTACGAGTCGGGCTGCTAACCTCAAGGTTGGCAGTTCGAAACTACTAGCTGTTCTGCGGGAGAAAGATGCAGCTTTCTGCTCCTGTAAAGATTTGCAGCCTCGGAAACCCTGTGCAGGGTCACTATGAGTCGGAACCAACTCCACGGCACATAACAACAACAACATGTTTACGTGTTTAGAATACTTAGGTCAATACACCTTAAGAACCCTTAGAATACTCATACAGCAATAGCGTACTATAGAACAATGACTTAAAATTAATATCCATGCAAAAGAGAGAAACTGTTTTCTCAAATAATCCTGTTGCCAATAGGTCTGGGTGGTGGTGGTGGTGGTGGTGGTGGTGGTGGTGGTGAGGATGCTGTGCTTTGCAGTCAGTTCCCACTCACAGTGGCCCTATATAGGGTTTCTAAGGCTGTACATCTTTATGGGAACAGAAAGCCTCGACTTTCTCCCACGGAGTGGCTGGTGGGTTCAAATTGCTGACCTTGTGGTTAGCTATCCCACCAGGGTTCCTTGTAGACCTGGGTGGAGTTAGCCATTTCTGTGGGTGCTTGTTCCCTCTGATATATTACAGTTTTAAAAACCCACTGCAATCAAGTCGATTCCCCCTCAAAGCGACCCTGTATGGCATTCCGAAACTGTACATCGTTACGGTAGCAGATAGCCTTATCTTTCTTCTACGGAGAAGCTGATGGGTTTCAATTGTCCACTTTGCGGTTAGCAGTCCAGTGTCACCCGGACTCTTTATACAATTGGTGGTGGTTATGGGCCACGGAGCTCTGGTAGCGTAGTGGTTATGAATCGGGCTGCGAACCTTAAGGTCAGCGGTTCGAAACTACCAGCCGCTCCGCGGGAGAAAGATGAGGCTTTCTACTCCCGTAAAGATTTACACCCTCGGAAACCCTGTACAGGGTCGCTATGGGTCGGAACCGACTCGACGGCACTTAACAACAACAACATGGGCCACGGAGTCGATTCTGACTCATAGTGACCCTGTATAGGGTTTCCAAGGCTGTAAATATCTTTCCCGAGGCACAGTTGGTAGTTTTGAATTGCTTACCTTAAGGTTCGCAGCCCAATTTGTAACCACTATGAGCTCTGGTAGCATAGTGGTTATGAATCGGGCTGTGAACCTCATGGTCAGCAGTTCGAAACTACCAGCTGTTCCGCTAGAGAAAAATGAGGCTTTCTGCTCTCGTAAAGATTTACAGCCTCAGAAACCCTGTACAGGGTCGCTATGAGTCAGAACCGACTCCATGGCACATCACAACAACAACAACATGCTACCAGAGCTCCTTCTTTATCCAATTAGAACAATCTATTTGTGATGTGTCTGTCACTGTGGCTCAAATTGCTGATAGTGTTGCTGATAAAGTAGCAACTCAACAAAAATCCTTCGCTCATGACCACTCCTCACCACTTTCATTGCCAGCACTAGTCCAAGGGTACCATCGTCCGTTTTCACCTGGACTTTCCAACAGTCTCCTAATGATCGGGCACCCGGTGTCCTACTCCCCTCTGACTTCATCTCCCATCGTGTTCCCTCTTGTTGACTCAGCCCCGATCATTCAGGCCTCTCCAGTGTACAGCTTGCACACACCCTAGCCCAAGGCTTCTTGGCTTCATCTTCTGCAAGATCATGTTCTTAAAGTCTCTCTTTTCTTATCAGGGAGGCCTTTTCTGTCCAACCATCCAAAATAGCAGCCACCATCATGCTGTGTCATATCCTGCTTGATAAATTATTACCTTCTGATGTATAGTATTTACCTGCCATTGCCTGTCCTTCTTCCCCACTCCACAATTAGAACACTAGTTCCATAGGAGCAGGAACAAGGACATTGTTTTAGTTATCCTGAATACAATCTGGTGGGACACTCTATGTTATTATTGTTACTAACTGCCTTCCACTCAGTTGGCCCCAATTCTTGGTGATTCCACGTACAATGGAAGGAGATGCTGCCTGGTCCTGTGCCAGCCTCGTGACTAGCGGCAGATTGGACCATTGTGACCAGTTTTCAACTTTTGGCAGTAGACCACCAGGTCATTCTTCCTAGTCTGTCAGCCTCCACTAATCATGGAAATCCATCCCAGGTCTCCCATGAAAAGACGAGAATTCTACTACCGAGCCACCACTGGCTTCATGGGTGCTTCATCAGGGCACTGGATAAATCCTTGTTGTACAAAGTACAAATACAAAAAAGGAGACCAGAAAAGAATATGTGCTTAAAATCTAACAAGAGTGCTGAAATTAGACAAAACTGTCTGAGGAGAGTTGGGAAAGGCTCACAATCTATGCTTACTTCAGAAGAGCAGACGTTGTTCTCAAGACTCTCCTTGCCCATTCCCATCTTCATCCCCATCAACTTTCCTAACAGGGCAAAAGACCCAAGGATTATTGCCTGCCTATGGCTGCTTGCCCCCTCACCCCCTGCCATTGTTGCTATTAGGTACCATGAGGTGGTCCCAAAGAGCAAAACACTGCCCTGCCCTGCGCCATCCTCTTAACTGTTACGTTGAACCAGTGTGTCAGTCCATCTCATTGAAAGACTTCCTCTTTTTCCCTCCGCCCTGCACTTTACCAGGCATAACGTCCTTCTCCAGGGACTGGTTTCTCCTGATAACATATCCAAACTACTTGAGATGAAGTCTCACCACCTTGTTTCTGAGGAATATTCTGGCAGTACTTCTTCCGAAACAGATTTGTTCTTCTGGCAATTCTGGTCCAAAATTCAAATGCATGGATTCCTTATCTCCAGTCTTCCTTATTCATTGTCCATATTCATTCATTGTCCTTATTCACATGCATATAATAGGGCAATTGAAAATACTGTGGCTTGGGTCAAGTCCCACCTTTGTCCTCAAAGTGATATCTTTGATCTTTAACACTTTAACAAGGTCTTTTGCAGCAGATTTGTCTAATGCCTCTATTGTTGTTGTTGTTGTTAAGTGTTATCTAGTCGGTTTCAACTCATAGTGACATTGTATAGGGTTTCTGAGGAATGGCTTTTCAGTTCAAACCAACCTTACAGTCCAGTGCTTATCTTACAGTGCCACATCAGGACTCCTTACTTGCTAGCGCCCTGTAATGTGTTTTGAATTTAGGAAGTGTGTTTTGTTCTCCTCAAAACTACTCTGGCTGTCTAGGGTCTCTTGTCTAAAGACACACATTTCAAGACTTTGATCTGGAAAAATACTCCTTATTATGGTGATATTTTAGAGTTGCTTACTTGTCTACTTTGTGACGTAGTGTCAAATTTTCTGAGAAAAATACAATGAACACATACACACTTTAGAGTGACTTGTGGTTCGGACCCACCTGCAGGTAACCCTAGAGAAAACATGGAGATCGCTGTTTTAGGAACACACCCACAGGGCCAGGAGAGGAGGAACATATCTGTCCGGGCGCCTTCTCTGTGCCTTGACCAGCGACGGCACGACTAAGCCACCCCACCCCGCCACCCTGGAGCAGGAGTGGGCTTCCAGGAGAACGGCGTGCAGGATGCTCCGTCACCACGAGGGGACGTTGCCGAAGCCCTCCTGCCTAGCGCCACCTTGGGACTCCCACCAGAATTTAGACACGGAATATCATCCCTGACAGATGGGGATACGTCCAGACAAACCTCGCCCCTTTTAGGGCCCCAGAGGCTGCGAGCCAGCCTGCAGCAGCGCCGTGGATGCAGGGCAGTGCCTGGGCACATCGAGGCCTGGACGGAGGAACGTCCCGGGAGAGATGCCGGCACCCTCGACTTGTTCCCTGCCAAAATTTCTTCCAGGCAGAAGGCGCCGGAGACGCCTCCATCTTTCTAGCCTCTCCTGCGCTGCTTTTTCCTAGCAAAATGTACTTGAACTTATTTTAAAACAAAAAACATCATTATTCATCTCCTCCTCCTCAACCCTATTATCCGAAGACTTTAACAAGAAGCGGCATTTCCTCTTCACAGCTATTTTACAAGTCAAATGTCTGCTCACTTTCTCCTGGAAAAATGAAAACTGATTTTCTAAAAGACTATCTATTTGCAGCGCAGGTTAACCGCCCGCCTCTGGTCCTTCCCCGTGCGCTCACAGATGGGAGAGGCCGCCTGCGGCGCAGACCTAACTGCGCTGTACCCTCCCTAGAGTCAATCTGTTCACCTCAGGCAGGCTCAGAGCAGGAAAAGA
>NW_006408540.1:19857370-19869541 GCF_000296735.1 Chrysochloris asiatica | reverse complement strand
TGTTTGGGTACAAATTTCTCTGAGAACCAGAAGAAATGAACAGACACTTTTATATAGTCTGGTGGAGAAAAGCCCAGACTTGGTTGGTTACTTAGCAACCTGCAGTCAAAATGTTAATTAAAAAGAAAACCATTAAGGTGAAAATTTACAATAAGAGACAGGTGGTAGTAAGCCAATGGATTTCATTAATGAAATGCTTGATGGTTAAGTGGAAAGAGAGAGAATCTTGCTTCCACATATGTCTGCAGAAACATTAAACATTACTCTGGGAGGGAAATGAAGCTGTTGGTAATTCAGTTCAGTTTGAGCCTGATCTTAATTTATTGTGTGGGCATTCTGAGATGGTCAGAGCGGTTGGCATGGGTTTATTATGAATTTGGAATTTTGGGGTGGCTCTGTCGGATAAAGCACTGGACCACAAGGTTAGCGGTTCAAACACATCAGCCGTTCCCTGAAAACTCTATACAGGTTCATTATGAGTAAGAACCAACTCAATGGCCCTGAACATTATGAATTTATTCTTTCAATAGGTACTTAGTAAGTCTTCATTGTACAAAACATATAAAGTAACTTTTTTTTGTCTCCCCATGGAGTGGTCTTTCTTTTAAATTGTTGTTGAGAGTATACACAGCAAAATATATATGAATTCAACAACTTCTGTATGTACAATTCAGTGGGCATGATTACATTCTTCATCTTGTACAATGTCGCCCTCCTTTTCTGAATTGCTCCTCCCCCATTAGCATACATTTACTGTCTTCTACACTTCCTGGTGTGGCGCTGTGGGTTAATGCGCCAGTTTGAACTGCAAGGCCTTGCGGTTCAAGCTCACCAGCTGTTCCTCTACACAGGGTCGCTATGGGTCGGGACAGACTTGACTTAACAACAACACTTCCAACCTACGAATTGGGCTGCTATCCTCAGGGTCAGTAGTTCGAAACTACCAGCTGTTCCGCAGGAGAAAGATGAGGCTTTCTGCTCCCGTAAAGATTTACAGCCTCGGATACCCTGTACAGGGTCGCTATGAGTCGGAACCGACTCCACGGCACATAACAACAACAACAACAAAGATTTACAGCTTCGAAAACCCTGTACAGGGTTGCTATGTGTCAGAACCGACTCCACGGCACATAACAACACTTCCAACCTGACCTTTTCGATTGCTATTGTCAGTTTAATGTCATTTAGATGGTTCTTCAAAAAAGCACAATATAGAATTGTCATTCCTAGGGATATATATATATATATATAGTGGTGGTTATGTGCCATGGAATCGGTTCCGACTCATAGTGACCCTGTACAGGATTTTCGAGGCTGTAAATCTTTACGGGAGCAGAAAGCCTCATCTTTCTCCTGTGGAACAGCTGGTAGTTTCGAACTGTTGACCTTGCGATTCGCAGCCCGATTCATAACCACCATTACGCTACCAGAGTTTATATATATATATAAATATATATATGTGTGTGTGTGTAAATCACCATTTTTTACACATGACTGCTTTGCTTTCTTTATTCCTGCCATTTCCAACCCCGAGTAAAGCAAAAGGAAGGAGAGATGATGGAGTGGTGAGGAGTTGAGTGAGAAAGGTAGAAAACTGAAAAGGAACGGAAACCTTGCCCGGGAGGTTTCTGAAATCAGCAAACTTGACAACAGAAGAGAAATTGAATCCATCATTTTTGGTTTTAGCTCTCAAGCAAGACTGAACAACTTTGCAACCATTTCTCCAAGACTGTGTGAGAATTAGACTGGGCTGTGAGGTTGTAATTGTTTTCTTAAAATCTAAACACCCAACAATTATAACCCATTAGTTGATCCACTCGCTACTAGTGTACAGATATATGTGTGAAGGAATGATAAATATTTGCAACTGGTGAAAACCAATGATAAAATATTTCTTTTTGGAAATCATACTCCTAGCTGCTCTCTCTACAATGTATGTACAGGAGATGCACTAAATTAACTCCTATATGGCCACTTTAGTGGTGCTGTAAGATCAGCACTGGATTGCAAACCACAGGTCGGCAGTTCAAACCCACCAGCTGCTCCTTGGAAACCCTATACAGAGTCTGTATGAATGAGAACCAACTCAATGGCACTTTACAACAACATGACCAATTGAAAACTAAAAGGTCTAGCTAGGTAACACTGGAGCCCTGATGTGGTGCTGTAGGATAAGCACTTGACTGCTAACCGCAAGGTCGGCAGTTCTCACCCACCAGCAGCCTCGGGGCATGAAAGCTTTCTGCTCCCCCAAGGATTTACATCCTCGAAAACTCTATAAAGAGTCGCTGTGGGTCAGAATCTACTGGATAACAGCGAGTTTATTAGTTTTGTTTGAGGTTAACTTTTTTTTTTTTTTTTTTGGATGGTGTAGTTCACTGTAAGGCCACCGGAGGGCACCCAAGCTTGCTTTCTACGGAACTCCCAGTTTCAACACCTGGAGATCACATGGTTGGTAGGTGGCGTAGAGATGCAAAAACGAAAACCTGTAAAGCACTGATACGAACTGTAAGATGAATGGACTAAGGCTCACCAAAGCTCAAATCAAATGAAAATCTTCACCTTGTTTCCAGCTGTGTTTTGCTGCTGCTTTCTCCCCTCCTTCTCAACTTGACCATCTTCCTGGAGTTTCTTTTTAGTGATGATGAACAAAGAAAATGCCTGGAAAGGCAGGTTGTTGTTAGATGTTGACTTGATTCTGATCACTGTGACCCTCGCAATGTACAACAGAATGTAGAAAACATGACGTCCTTCTCTAGGGACTGGTCCCTTCTGATATTATGTCCAAAGTAGGAGAGACTGACTTTGCTTCTAAAGAGCATTCTAGCTGCATTTCTTCCAAGACAGATTTATTTGTTCTTCTGGCAGTTCATGATACTTTAAGTATTCTTTTCCAATACCATAATTCAAATGCAACGAATCTTCTATGGTCATCCTTATTCATTTCTAACTTTCACATGCTTATGAGGTTATTGAAATTATCATGGTTGGGTCAGGCATACCTTAGTTCTACAGTTACAACTTTGCTCTTGATCATTTAAAATTTTGCAGTAGATTTGCTTAACACAATCTGTCATTTGATTTCTTGACTGCTGCTTCCATGGACATTGATTGTGGTGCTTATGTGCCGTGGAGTTGGTTCTGACTCATAGGGACCCTGCACGGGGTTTCTGAAGTTGTAAATCTTTACCGGAGCAGAAAGCCTCATCTTTCTCCTGTGGAATGACTGGTAGTTTCAAACTGCTGACCTTGAGGTTAGCAGCCTGACTTGTAACCACTACACTACCAGAGCTCCTTGGACATCGATTGTGGATCCAAGCAAAGTGAAATCTGTGACAACTCAATCTTTTCTCCATTTATCACTTTGTTACTTATTGGTCCAGTTGTGAGGATTTTTGTTTTCTTAACATCGAGGCACAATCCATATTGAAGGTTGTGGTCTTTTATCTTTGTCAGTAAATATTTCAAATCCTTTAAGCTTTCAGCAAGCAAGATTATATCATCTCCCTCTCAAAGGTTGTTAATGACTCATCCTCCAATCCTGATTGTTGTTGTTGTTAAGTACCATGGAGTTGGTTCCGACTCATAGTGGCCCTGCACAGTGTTTCCGAGGCTGTAAATCTTTACGGGAGCAGAAAGTATCATCTTTCTCCCATGGAACTGCTGGTAGTTTCGAGCCAGCCTTGAGGAAAGCAGCCCCATTCGTAACCACTACGCTACCAGAGCTCCTGATACGACGTAATTTTTCATATAATCAAGTCTCTTGGATTATTTGTTCAGCATTCAGATTGAATATGTGTAGTGAAAAGATATGACCCTGGCATACACCTTTCCTGATTTTAAACCATTGAGTGTCCCCTTGTTCTGTTTGAGTGACTGCCTCTTCGACTATGTTTAGTTCCTCCTGAGCACAATGAAGTGATCTGGAATAGCAATGCTATCCATAGCTTGTCATGATCCACACAGTTGAATGCCTTTGCATAGTCAATAAAGCACAAGTAAACATCTTTCTGGTATTCTCTGCTTTCAGCCAAGATCCATTTGACCTCAGCAATAATGTCCCTCATTCCATGTCCTTTTCTGAATTCGGCTTAAATTTCTGGAAGCTTCTTGTCAATATACTCCTGCAATCATTTAAAAATTATCTTTTTAAAAAAGTATCTTTACCAAAATTTTGATAGCATGTGATATTAATGGTATTGTTAGATAATTTCTGCACTCCATCAGGTTACTTTTTTTTAGGAATGGCCAGGTAGCTAGCTGTCTTCCAAATTTCTTGGTATAGACAAGTGAGTGTCTCCAGTGCTGCATCAATTTGTTGATACACTTCAATTTGTATTTAGTTAATTTCTAGATCCTCACTTTTTGCCAATGCCTTCAGTGCTCCTTGGACTTCTTCCTTCAATACCACCAGTTTGTGATCATATGGTACGTCTTGAAATGATTGAACATCGACTAATTCTTTTTGGTACAGTGACTCTGCACTCCTTCCATCTTCTTCTTTGTTGTTTTTTTTTTAAGTTTTTATTGTGAATTGAGTGATAGTTTACATGGAGAACATCAGCTTTACATTCATCCTATCATATTTCATTTCATTGCAATGATTACAATCCCCTTCATGCATCATCATTCAACAGCATTTGCTTCTATTCCCTCCCTTTTTTTTTTTTTTTTTGATGTACACCAAAGCACTCAGGAATACATAACCAAAGGGCATAGCCTGCAAGGCTTCCCCCTGGCATCCGGCACACAGCCCCTCTCTATCCTTAAGTCTACAGTCCCCAGCCACTCCATCTCTCCACGTCATCGTCTCTGCCTTCATCTCTGGCATTGCTGCTTCTCTGGATAGGGTTCCATACTCCGCTTATCTCCCTTGATGATCCCAAGGTCCTCCGCTCTTGGACTGCAAGATCAACCACTTCCCTCCTTTTGTTACAAAATGCCTGCCTTTACATTTGCAATAATCACGATCAGTCCCGATAACAATTATTTACTATTGAATCACAAGAGTCTTATCCCCATCCCCATCTCCTTTCACCAGGCCGTCTAGACAGGTTAGAAACTACTCAGTGGAGATTCTACCCTCCCCTACACCCTCTGAAACTAAGCTCCCTCTTGAAACCTTGTAAGCCAGTCACTTCATGCCTCTGTTGTTGTTAAGTGCCGTCGAGTCAGTTCCGACCCATAGTGACCCTGTACAGGGTTTCTGAGGCTATAAATCTTTATGGGGGCAGAAAGCCTCATCTTTCTCCTGCGGAACAGCTGGTAGTTTCAAACTGCTGACCGTGAGATTAGCAGCTCAATTCATAACCACTACGCTACCAGAGCTCCTCTGTAGCTCCCCCATTTTGGGTAGCCAATGTCTAAGTTGCCCATCCCTGTCAACCCTATGTACAGATGGGGTGGGAATGATTCTTGCTGTAAAGAAAGATTCGTTCCCTCTCTTAAGTTACTACATCCGTAAGTATAGGTCAAGTTCCTTCCATCTTCTTTTGACATTACCAGCATCATTCAATAATTTTTCCCACTGTCTTTGCTGCTGTTAAGTGCCTTGAGTTGGTTGTGACTAACAGCTACCCTATAAAAGATTTCTGAGGAACAGCTGATAACCCATCACTTTAACAGTCCAGTGCTTATCCTACAGCGCCACACCAGGACCTCATAGAATAATTCAGTATTGCAAACTTTCTTGTTGTTAAGTGCCGTTGAGTCTGTTCAGATCCATAGCGACACAACCGTGTATAGAGTTTCCAAGGAGCAGGTAGTAAGCTTGAACCACCGGCCTTGCGGTTCAAATCAACTTCTTTTTATCGCAACTTGAAGCTTGAATTTTTTTTCCCCTTGAGTTCTTTTGGCTTGAGAAATGCTGAGCCTGTTTTGCCCTTTTGGTTTTCTAATTTCAAGTCTTTGCACATTTCATTATGATATGTGACTTTGTCTTTGTGCACTCCTTGGAAATTTTCTGTCCAGCTCTTTTACTTCATCATTTCTTCTAGTTGCTTTATTTATTTTTTTATGTGTACAATTCATGACTTTAATTACATTCATGTTGCACAACCATATCATTATCCATTTCCACATCTTTTCTTCACTCTTAGAAACTCAGTGTCTCTTCAGTAGTAGCTCTCCCTTCCCCCTCCCACTTGCTCCAGTAACCAGTAATAAATTTGGATCTCTATACATTTTTGAGCCACAAGATTGACGGATTGACGGTTCAACTCACCAGCCACTCCTTGGAAACTCTATACAGATCTCCATGAATAGGATCTGACTTGATGGCACTTAACAACAAGAAGAAGTGAGATTCTATTTCTCCATTTGTGCCTGACTTATTACAGTCAGCTTAATGCCTTCAAGGTTCATCGACGTCATACCATATATCAGGAATTCACTTCTCTTTATGACTGAATAATACTCCATTGTATGTGTATGTCACAGTGTGTTTATCCATTCATCTGTTGATGATTTCAGCTGTTCCCATCTCCGTTTTCTTAGTTTCTAGTTACAAACTTCAGAAGAAGATGTAATCCAAATTTGTGTCATACATAGTAGGTATCTGAAACAGGTGCTTGCCCGTTTTCATATTAATACCAGCAGTGTAAGAGGATAATAAGTCAGCCACTCCAAAGGTCAGCTCCTTTCAAGGAATTTCTCTGTGTTCCTGAGGTTGGGGAGGCAGGTGACAACAGGGCTGAGAGGGTATGATATTATTGTGCTTTTTCAGGTATCCCTGGCAATTCTATGGTATCATCCACTTGCTTCCAGTGAATCCAAGAACTCAGGTGGTGCCATTTGTGGGTATTGTTTATCCCGTTGTCCGTCCATTACCTCTTGTTCAAACAAGAATGAATTACTTGAATTAATTGGTTAGAATGGCTTTGTCCCTTTGCAGATCGTATTCCCATGACATTATGCTACACATATGTGTAAGGATATCTTAATGACTTTCAGTCAGTTTCCTGTAAATATGGGGTGGGTTTTCCCTGAACCATGATACTGTCTCAGAACAGCTCCTTCCTTCCCTTTTACTACCTTCTCTAATAGTCCTGTCTCAATGTTGTGCATTAGCAATTTTTTTAACTCAAAACTCTTGTTTCATTTTGAGGTTTTCTCTTAATGTCTTTTTTAAAAAAATGTTTTATTGTGAATTATGTGATAGTTTACATGGAATCTTCTAGTTGCTTTAGCTTCTGTATACTACAAAGCAAGTGTCGCTGTCTCTTCTGCTGTTCACTTTGGTTTTTTCTTTTTTTCCTGTGCTTTTAATGACATTTTGCTTTCTTTATGTATGATGTTCTTGATGCCATCCCACAACTCTTCTTGCCTTCTGTCATTAGTGTATCATTCTTTAAATCTCTTCTTGAGATGGTCTCTAAATTCAGGTGAGATATACTCAAAGTCTTATTTTGGCTCTCATGGAAAACTTGTTTCAATTTTCATCAGCTTCGGCCTGAATTTACATATGGGCATTAATGGTCTGTTCCACAGTGGGTATCTAGCCTTAGTTTGTCTGAAGACACTGAACTTCTCCATTACTCCAGCTCACTAATGCTTAGAATATCAATCTTTATGGTACTATAATTTATTTAAGTGTTTCCTATCAATATACATTTAGAATGTGTCCAGGCTTGGGTTTTGTTAAGCTATGCTTTGTAAATAATACTTCACTGAACACCCTTGCCCTTGCCCATATCTCTGTGTTCTTGTTTGGACCTTGCCCACTTTAGAAGACATGGTCCTCAAAGATGAAGTGAGTGTCTGTGTAAACTCAGACAACCAGAGTCAAGGTGTGTATAAGCCTGATATCCATTCTTTTTCTACAGGTAGACTAGGGTCCTGGTGTGGCGCTGTGGGATAATGCATTGGATTGCAAGGTCAGTCTGAACTGCAAGGTCGGTGGTTCAAACCCACCAATGGCTCCTCGGCAACCCTACACAGCATCACCGAAATGATCAGAACCGACATGACAGCACTGAATATAAAGAGTATGAAAACTTGTGAGGAGCCAGTTTCTATAAATACCACGGATTATCAGTCCCTCCAACTCCAGTTTATTCCTCACTCTTTGCCTCAGATCTCCATACAATGAACTTTCACTGCCTCTATTACTGAACTGGTTCATATCTATCTTTTCTAAGGCAGATTTTACTTTCTAAATAGATCTCCCTCTGAGTTTAAATGTGATGCCCAGTTCCCCTGTTTCTGGTTTATCTAATCGTATTTTTTTCTTTGCTTCAGAATCTTTTTATAGAACCAAATCCTGCATAAAGGAAATCAACTCCTTATTTCATTCCACTCAATTATGAATACTCCTTTAAAAAACAACATACGAAGATATTGACATCCAAGCATTCTGTGTGGGCTCAAAGAGCAATGGGAACAGAGTGCTATGAGAGAAGACCCCATCCCACCCCTACCTCTCCATTTCCAATCTTTATTTCTAGACCAAGACTGTCTTCTACACCTTCTCATGACTTTCTTCTATACCTTTTTGTTTTCTTGTAGGTTGTAATTGTCTGTTTTCTTCCCCTCTGTATCTTTCCTTTATCCTCAAGTTTTTAAGGTTCTGAGTAATGCCAATAATTCCACGGAGTCCTTCTTTCTTACCTGGAGCCCCCTGCCATCTTTCTCCAAACTAACCCATTTGTTACACCCCTCATCCCAGACGTCTGTTTTATTATTCTCCTGGGTTGGCTAGATCACTTTTAGAATCTGGAATCTTCTTTTTCTTTGGTTTTCTCCCTCCTTTTTGACGATCAAGTGTCTTTCGAAGAATACGTATGTTGTTGTTGTTGAGTACCATCGAGCCGGTTCCAACTCATAGCGACCCTGGAGTGGCTGGTGAGTTAGAACTGCTGATTTTGAGTTTCAAACTGACCTTGCAGTCTAGTGCTTATCCTACAGCACCATACCAGGACTCCAAGAAAGTGTACGAGGGGAAGTAATTGCTATTATTCTCCTTGGAGTGCAATGGGCTTCTCTTACGTATTGCCTTTCTGGCCCTGGGTTGGGCCTCCGTTTGTCCTGTTTTACACACCTTGCAAGACTGGACGTTTTATTGTTCAAAACTTGGTGTGTAAAACCACCCAGTAGGATTGAGTGACTTGCAGTTCACTGAGAGGATTGGTCAGCTCATAGTCCTGCTGGAAGGGGCATGTTTTGAAATTAACAAGAAGTATGCTTAGATAAGTGGTCAGCCTACAGATGTACTTTTAGAAAGAAAGAAGGAAAAAGGGAACCTTGTAAGAGAACTGTCATGGGTCAAGGGCTGAAGACAGACCTGGAAGAGGGCCCAGTAGTAGCAAGTAGACAGCAAGACACCTAGAACGGGGCCTGATGGTAGAACCAGCAGTGACAGCAAAAAGGTGCTACTAAGAAAGCAGCTAAGAGAATCGAGCATTGACCATGAGCTGGACTGTTAGCAGCAGAGAAACCAAAGGCAGAGAGGACTGCATGGCCAAGAGGGATTAAGCACAGCCATTTAGGGTGGTGGAGAGCAGTTGAGAGACCTGTTCTGATTGGAAGCTGTTCTGCACTGCAGAGGGTAGGGATGTGGTTTCCACCTTCCAAACCTAGCCTTTGTCCTTTCCTGATCCTGATCCCAAGTTGTAGCTTGTTACTTCCCTGTTAAACCCAGTACCTGAGCATGCTTGTGAGTATGGTCTTTGAGTTCTGAGGAGTCGTTGCCATAAATTACTGAACCCAGCAGAGAAGTATTGAGTTCAATGAGGGGAACAACTGTCAGAAATGGTGAAGAAATTTGCAAGTACAGTATGTCTGAACTGCACTTCCTCGAACTCAGCTTTGTGTTCATTCTGATTCGTATCCCTCAAGAATTTTGGTGCTTCTTTATGCCTCATTATGCGTGCTCGTGATTAATTGATAAATTGACTTGGAATAAAATTTCAGGTTGGAATCATTTTTCCTTAGAAATACTAAGGCATTGAGTCATTTGTGGTAGCCTCTAGCATGACAGGAAGTCTACAACTCTTTCCTCACAGGTGAGGTGCTAAGAGGCAGTGTGTACACTAGTCAAAAGGGCAGGCGCTGGGTCTAGACTACTCATGCGTGAATCCTGGCTCTCTTACTGTTTGTTGACTGGGTGGCCTCAGTTTCCTTAACTCTGAAAGAGGGATAATAATAATAACACCTACTCATAGAGCTACTGTGAGGATTAAATGATTTAATAATAGAATTCTTAGAAGAGTTCCTGGTACACAGACAAGTTCCTGGGACTAACAGTAATATTTTCCTTGCTAGGAGCTTTGTCTTTATCTTTATTCAGTTCTAGGTCTTTAAATGGGACCTATCTGCTGTATCTTAGTACACAGCTTTTTACATTTCCTGGATTTGCTTTCATGGTTACCCTTCAGTTTAAAGAGCACCTTTCATCTCTGGAGAGCTATTCATTTGTGCTGTAATGATTTCCTCACGTCCGTTTTCTCTGTGCTGTTTCTTGAACTCCTAGCAGTCAGATGTGGGTTTCTACATTGATTCTGTAAGGATCTAATTTTTACTCTAAATTTCCTCTCCTTGCCTCCTCCTGCCCTCCACCCTTTGTTCTGTATTTCCTAATCTTTATCTTCCAACCCTTCAATTCAGGTTTTTCAATTAATATATATTTTTTTATTGCCAAGAGCTGTTGTTTGATTTGTCCTTCATTTTCTTTCCTAGCATCATGTTCTTCTTTTATTGTTGCCCTACCTTCCTGAGTCTCCCTGACAATACTAATTAGATGTTATTGTCTCCCTGACAATACTAATTAGATGTTATTGTTGCTTGTTCGAACTATTGTACTCTCCTATGCCCTGGCATATTCTGCTTTCTACTTGCTGTTTGTAAATCTCAGTCTTTCTCTTTTCTCCTGAAGGCTTTCTGGGTGACTCTTGCTTATTTATTTACATTTTGTAGATGAAGGAACTGGATGCTTGGTTAGGGCCTCTCTTCGCAGGGGTAAGCATTCTATCTTTCTGATGAGCAAGTGAGAAACTGGCTGTGATCTGAGGATGTTGAAGTGCCAACATGTGCAGGACCTAGGTGTGGACATCACCCAGTCTCACCGCCGAGTCCTCACCAGGAAGATCATTCACTTCATTTCAGAAGAAAAATACTATCATGTGCCTTGGGATGTTATGTTTTTTATTATTTGACCTGAAGATAAAGATGTCTGACTGTAGACCTCTGCTCCCTACTGCTATGTACCTCCCTCCACATCTACCTCCCTCCACTTCACTGTTGTGGTTAAGTGCCATACAGTTGGTTTTGACTCATGGCAATCCTGTATAGTAGGACCTTGTGGTTTGTAGTCCAGTGCTTATTGGAAAGAGCCACCACACTCCCCCCATTTCATTAATAAACCAAAAAGCCAAAACTATTGCCATCGTGTTGATTCCAACTAATAGTGACCCTGGACCCCAGAATCTAACTGCTCCACAGTCTCTAAGCTTTACAAGAGCGGCCTGCCACATTTTTCTCCGATAGAACAGCTGGTGGGTTTGAACTACAAACCTTTTAGCTAGCAGTCGGGATATTAACCATTGAACCAGCAGGGCTGCTTCTCACTAATAAACCCGTTGCTGTCAAATCGATTCGGATTCAGAGCTACCCTGTAAGGACACAGTAGAACTACCCCACAGGATTTTCAACGCTGTAAATCTTTACAGAAGCAGGATGCAACAGCTTTCTCCCATGGTGCTGTTGGTGGGTTGAAATGTCAACCTTTCCTTAACAGCCTAGTGCTTTAACCACCTCAGAAACCCTGTACAGGGTCGCTATGAGTTGGAACTGACTCCACGGCACATAACAACGACAAGTAGACTCTTGGTGCGATGCTGTAGGGTAAACACTGGTCTGAAAACCACAAAGTCAGTGATTCAAACCCACCAGCCACCCCTCATAAACTCTGTACAGGGCTGCTATGGGTTGGAATCAACTTGACAGTACTTAACAACAACAACACAACCCCAGCACTATAAGTAAACACTTGACAGGTAACCATCTCAGTTAATCCTGACAACTACCCAGGAGGTAACTATTGTCTCTACATTCAGAAAGGTAAAACTGAGCCTGAGGGAGGTTATAGTTATTGTTGTTGTTGTAAGGTGCCATCGAGTCGGTACTGACTCATAGTGACCTTATGCACAGCAGAACAAAACACTGCCAACCTCACTA
>NW_006408540.1:19839573-19854645 GCF_000296735.1 Chrysochloris asiatica | reverse complement strand
TGATTTGGGGAGTTATATAAAACTCCCCAAATCACATAGCCAAGAAGTAAACTCTATAACTCCAAAGGACCCCATATCCTCTAGCCACTAGGATAAACTGTCCTGCACAATCTTGTAAATTGGATATGGAGGTGGACGTGCTTTGGTAAAGTCTGGTTTACTGCCAATCTCCATGCTCCCAGGAGGTTCTTTGTAGCTGATCTTGTATAGAATTATAGACTTGAGAGGGCTACTTCACTTTCAGCCATTGTATTAGCTTCGTGAGGTTGCCACACAAATTATAACAAGCTTGGCTACTTCAAGCAACACATTTATTCTCTTAAATTCTGAAAGTTGGAAGTTCAAAACTGCGTTGTTGGCAAAGCCATCCTCCCTCTGTAGGTTCCTGGGAAGAATTTTTCCTTGTCGGTTCCTGGTGTCTGGTGGGACCTGGCAATCCTTGCCATTTCTAAGCTTGTATTCACTTTGCTCTGATCTCTACCTCCATGTTCACATGACCACCTTCTCTCTGTGTTTCTGTCCCTCTGTTGTCTGTCTGTCTCTTTGTTCAAAACTCCCTCTCTCTTATAAAGACACTAATCTTTGGATTTAGGGTTGGCCCTAAATCCAGGTTGATTTCATCTCAATATCCTTAACTAATTACGTCTGCAAAGACCCTATTTCCAAATCAGGTCTGAAGTTCCAGATGGACAGTAATTTTCGGAGGACACCATTCACCTCACTGCAGCCACTGTTCAGCCTTATTCTTCATCCTCACAAGAAACCACCACTTCCCCGGATGTTTGTGACACTTGATTTTCTTAATACAAAGAAAAGCTCTCATCTTGACATTACTCTTTAAGGCCCATTCCCACAGAAGGTCATTGGAAAGGGTACTACTGTTAGGGCATTTCTGAAGTCAAGGACCATTCTCTTGGAATTGTTGCATCGGATTGTGTTGATATCAGTGAAATAGCTATTTGACAGTTGGGTACTTTCTGTTATTGACTGAAGTGGAAGCTGTCAGTGGAGTGATTATTAGAATTTCTTCTCTTCATTTTTTACTGCTAGGCAAGCTCACTCAGGGGGTCAGAACTGGGAGGACTCTGAGTTTGCAGCCATTCTCTAATTCTGAAGGGGCTAAAAACCTCTCTGCCTTAGAGCCTTCGTCTTTGAAAAAAAGAATATTGTAAGAATTATTTCAGCAACCCTTCAGGGATGGTTAGTGTCAGGACATACAAGTAAAGACTTGAGATGGCTAACTATGAAACAAAGTGATTCAGTAAGTCCATGATTGTTTTGTATTGATTTTTATTGTTTAATATAACTTGCAGTGTATGCAAACATATTATGTAGAAATAGCCTCTGTCAAACCGACATATATTCGTGTGTGTGGCCCATTCACCTTCCCATACCTGTTCAGATTGCATGCCTGTCTAGATATCCACTCGTAGATTATTATTATGACTGGTTTTGCAGGATTATGCATGTAACACTATTTACTTCTGTCACCTTTAACTCTAATACTTTTCCAAGGGTCTTCCTTTGCCTTAAATGATTTTGTGCTGACCTCCCCCTTATTGTATATTGCCTTCCCCCAAGTCAGTAAGTGTCTATTCTCTAGTGAGTGATTTCCCTTTGCCACCCCTCCCATCTCTGGTAACCATCATAGAATGTTTCTTTCTGGGTGAAAACTTGTTCTTAACTTTTCATAATTTGTTGTTGTTGTGTGCCGTCGAGTCGGTTCCAACCCATAGCGACTCTGTGTACAGGGTTTCCAAGGCTGTAAATCTTTACGGGAGCAGAAAGCCTCATCTTTCTCCTGTGGAGCAGCTGGTAGTTTCAAACTGCTGACCTTGCGGTTCGCAGCCCGATTCGTAACCATTACACTACCAGAGCTTTTGTGCTGACCTCCTCTTATTGTATATTGCCTTCCCCCAAGTCAATAAGTGTCTATTCTCTAGTGAGTGATTTCCCTTTGCCTCTCCTCCTGTGTCTGGTAACCATCATAGAATGTTTCTTTCTGGGTGAAAACTTGTTCTTGACTTTTCATAATAGTTGTTGTTAAATGCCATCTAGTAGATTCTGACTCACAGCAACTCTGTAGAGGGTTTCCAAGGCTGTAAATCTTTGTGGGAGCAGTAAGCCTCATCTTTCTCCTGTGGAGCAGTTGGTGGACTGGAACTGCTGACTTCATGGTTCACAGTTCAGTGTTTATCCTACAGACTCACCGTGCTCCCCTTTATAAATAGTCTCATACAATATTTGTCCTTTAGTGACAATTTCACTCAGTATAATGCCTCCCTGGTTCATCTATGTTATGAATGTTTCTCAGATTCATCATTACTCTTTAGTGTTCTAGCTGTTTTTTAAAAAATAATAAATTTTCTTTGGTCACATTTGAACTGCTGCCATGATTTTATTTGGGTATAAAGAATTTCTGCTGCCCTCTGCTTAAATTCTGGAATGGGGTAGTGGAGATTTTTACCCTATCTTCGTACTTTACAAATGATTCTTTAAAAACTTAAATACAGACCATTAAGCCCGCTGTACCCAAGCAAATCAGTGGTTACCTTTTATTTTTTTCAACTTTTTATTGTGAATTGGATAAAGGTTACTGAGTAGATAATCAATTTTACATTCAACAAATCACATACTTTGCCTCAATACATGGTTGCAATCCCCTCCATATGCCCCAGTTAATAATATTTACCTCTATTCACTTTAAGAAGTACATTCCTCACTGTGTCTCTTACTACCTTCATCTTTCTTCTGTTAACCTCCCTCTTGTATATTGTCTGTCACCCATGTTAACAAGTGTCTATCCTCTAACCTATGAATATTTTCCCCTCCTATAACCATCACAGATTGTTTCTTTTATCAAGAAAATCTTTTTTATTTTAAACTTTTTATAACATTGGTCTCACACAATATTTGTCCTTTTGTGACTGACTAATTTCATTCAGCATAATGTCCTGCAGATTCAACCGTATTGGAAGATGTTTCACAGATTTATCATGATTCTTCAACATTTCGTGGTATCCCATTGTGTGTAATACCAGAGTTTGTTTACCATTCTTCTGTTGATGAGCATAGCATTTAGACTGTCTCCATTTTTTAAAAAAATGTTTTATTGTGAATTATGTGATAGTTTACATGGGAGAACATTAGTTTTACATTCATCCTATTGTATATTGTTTCATTGCCATGGTTACAATCCCCTCCATGCATCATCAACCAACCAAAGGGTATACACTACAAGCCTGTCCCCCAGTCATCAGCACACAGCCCCTCTCCCTCTCTGGGTCTAAAGTCCCCAGCTGCTCCATCTCTCCAAGCCATTGTCTCTGCCTCAGTGGTTACCTTTTAAAATAAAAATTATTTTTGAAGCACAAGATGCTTATAAATCTTCAGTTATTTTCCTTGGTTTAATTTTTTAAATTGTTATAAGCTCTCAGGGCAAGAGAATAAAAGTCATGCATCGTTGAACCCTTTACTGTCTAGTATGCTTTCCTGTTTGCACTCTCTGCATCTAACTGGGTGGAATTAAGGACAGTCGAGGTGTGATCCAAAATAACTAATTGCAGCAGCAATGTAGGACAGCTGCTTAGTATAAGTGTCTCACCTCCCAAAGACCTGAGTTCAAATTTGGATAATCTGAGTTCTCAGTCTTATATAAAATTTCCCAAAATATTGTTATTCCACATTATGTTCCAACCTAAATCATGTGGATGTGAGTTATCATTTTAGTTGGAAGACTCAGGGTTGTGGAGTTTTAGATAACAAGGTCATATATAGAGAGAAACTGGTATCTGTTTTGCGCCAGTTAGTGCTTAATAATTTCATTTGAGCCCTAAATATGTGGCCGGCTGTTTTTCTTTTGACAGTTGAACATTGAATTCAGAGATTCCTTTGTTTTTAGTACTATGCAAAACAAGCAATAAAAAGAGGGAAAAGAAAAAAAAGAATATCATACACAAGAAAGCAAAAGGTCATTAAAAAGACAGGAAAGAAAGTAAAGACTGAGAAAGATGTCAGAAGACTCTGAAACCTGCTCTAGAAATAGAGAAGCTAAAATGAATTAAAGAAATTAAATAAAAGAGCTGAAGATTTCAAAGAGTGACTTGAGAAGGCAAGGTATTATAATGAAATGTGCAAAGACCTGGAGGTAGAAATGGGAAGAACACGCTCAACATTCCTCAAACTGAAGGAACCGGGGGAAAAAAAAATAGTTCAACTCTCAAGTCGCAATATTGAAAGATTCTATGGGTGAAATATTGAGTGATGCCTGTATCAAAAGATGGAAGGAATACACAGGTTGAGTGTACCAAAAAGTGCTGGTTGGTGTTCAACCATTTCAGAAAGTAGCATATCATCAAGAAGTCCAAGATGCATTGAAGGCGCTGGTGAAAATCTTGGCTCCAGGAATGGGCAGACTACCAACTGGAATGTTTCAACAAACAGATGCAAGACCGGAGGAGCTCACTCATTGATGGAAGACAGCAACCTGACCAACCAACTGGAAGAGATTCATATTCATACCCATTCCAAAGACAGGTGATCCAACAGAATGGGGAAATTATCAAATAACATCATTAATATATCATGCAAGCAAATTTTTGCTGAAGATAATTGAAAAATGGTTACAGCAGTACATTGAGAGGGATCTGCCAGTAATCCAAGTCGAATTCAGAGGAGGATATGAAACAACAGATATGGCTGATGTCAGATAGACGCTGGCTGAAAGCAGAGAATACCAGATACTTGTGTTTTACTTATGCCAAGGCTGTGTGGATCCTAACAAACCATGGACAATATTGCTCAATATAGGAATTTCAGAACACTTAATTGTGCTCATGAGGAACCTGTACATAGACCAAGAGGTAGTTGTTTGGACAGAACAAGGGGATACAGAATGGTTTAAAATCATGAAAGGTGTGTGTTAGGGTTATATCCTTTTGACATATGTATTCAATTTGTATGCTGAGCAAATAATCTGAGATGGTGGACTCAACGAAGAAGGTTGCATCAGGATAGAAGGAAGACTCATTAATAACCTGTGATATGCAGATGACACAATTTGCTTACTGAAATCAAACTTGCTAGATGAAGGCAAAGAGGTCTTGAAGCACTTACTAATGAAGATAAAAGAATACAGTTTTCAGTATGGATTACATCTCAACATAAAGAAAACAAAAATCCTCACAACTGGACCAATAAGCAACAGCATGGTAATCAGAGAAATATTAAAGTTGCTATGAATTTCATTTCACTTGTATCTAGAATCAATGCCCATGGAAGAAGAATCGAGAAATCAAATGATGTGTTGCCTTGAACAAAGCTGTGGCAAAAGAGCTCTTGAAAGTGTTAAGGAGAAAAGATGTTATTTTAAGGACTAAAGTGCATCTGACCCAAGTCATGGTATTTTCACAATTGCACATGAAAGCTGGACAATGAATAAGGAAGGCCAAAGAAGAATGTATTCATTTGAATTATGGCATTGGTAAAGAATATTGAATATACTATTGACTACCAGAAGAATGAACAAATCTGTTTAGAAGAAATACAGCCAGAATACTTCTTAGAAGCAAGTATGTTGACACTTTATCGCAAGTACTTTGGCCATGTTATCAGAAAAAGCCAGACTATGGAGGAGGGACATCATACATAGTAATGTAGAGAGGATCAGCAAAAAGAGGAAGAGCGTCAACGAGATGGACTGTCAAAGTGTCTTCAACCATGGACTGACAAATAGCAGTCATTGTGAAGAAGGCTCAGGACAGGACAGCATTTTGTTCTGTTGTATGGCGGGTCACTGAGTTGGAACTGACTTGATGGCACCTAACAACAACAGGAACAAAATAGTCCCTGGGTCCAGGATGTGGTAGCGTATAGGGCTGGCAGTGGTCAGTTCGGGAACGGGCATGAGCTTCAGTTAGAGCCCCTGAGTGTCTACTAGGACTTCTGGGATGAGAGTTGTGTGGCCTGAAGATGCCTTATTGGGCTAGGGGCCATGCTTGCTACCTCTTCTTGGGAAGATACTGCTTGAGAACAAAGCCACCTGTATGTCTTTCCTAGGGTTGCCATAATATATCACCCCAGACTACATGCTCAGCACACAGAAATGTGCTGTCCCACAGTCCTAGGCAAGTCCGAGGTCTGCAATCAGGTGTCAGCAGTACCACACTGCTCTGAAGGCTCAAGGGCAAAGTCCTTTCTCAGATCTTCCAGCTCCCAGTAGTCTTAGGTGTTCCTTGATTTGGGCATGTGGCAGTGTAACTCCAGTGTCAGCATCTGACTACACATGGCTGTTCTCCCTGTGAGCCTGTCCGTCTCTTTTTATAAGGGCACCAGCCATATTGGATTAGGGCCCACCCTCCTCCACAGTGACAGCATGCTAACTAGTTGTATCTGCAAGGATCCCCGTTCTGAATACGGCCAGATTTACAAGTAATGGAGGTGAGGACTTCAACATATCATATTGGAGGACACAATTTAACCCGTAGCATCAATTCATGGTAAAGCAGAGCAGAGGGAATGAGGAGTTCCCTGATGCTATTGAGGGTCTGGCATCAGTTGTGATTGAAACTCAGTCACTGAACTTTTCCAGTTATGTTGTTGTTGTTTAAGTGTTGTCAAGTCGGTTCCAACTCATAGCGACCCTGCACAGGGTTTCCGAGGCTGTAAATCTTTATGGGAGCAGAAAGCCTCATCTTTCTCCTGTGGAGCAGCTGGTAGTTTCGAACTGCTGATCTTGCGGTTTATAGGACATAATATATTCTTTTTCTGCCTTTAACTACTTTGAGTTTCTATCACTGAATGAAAAGGTCTACACTAGCAAAAATACATAGTAATTCATACTTATATATCCGTTTTCAGCTTGTAGTTTAATCCTTGTAATAACAACCAATAGTAGGTATTATGTTGTGTCATGTATAATAAAGATGAAACAGACACTCAGAGAGATAGAGGTTATCCCAAACATAACATTTGAACCAGGTCTTCCTACCCTAGAGCTTACGCTGTTTGCACTATAAGTCTCTTCATCTGTACAGCAAGATTTGTTGTTATTGTCGTTGTCAAGTGTGGTAGAGTCGGTTCCAACTCATAGTGACCCTGTATAGGGTTTCCAAGGAGTGGCTGGTGAGCTTGAACTGCTGACCTTGTGGTTCAAACCGACCTTTCGGTCCAGGGCATGAACCCACAGCACCACACCAGGGCTGCAGGGTTCACATTAGACATGATAAACGGAAGCAGTGTGATTAGGAATGATCTTTACAAAAACCATTAAAGAGCAGATTATTACAAAGTCTAATTTCTTTAATCATTTCTGCCATTGAGTTGATTTTGACTCATGATGACCTCATTTGTGTCAGATCTGAACTAGACTCCATAGACTTTTCTTGTCATTTCTTTCATTTCAACTTGATAGTGAATTGGGTGAAGGTTTACAGGGCAAATCAGTCTCCCATTCAACAGTTCATACACATTTTGTTTCATGCCATGGATTGCAATCCCCACAATGTAACATCCCTCTTCTCTTTCCTCCTGGTGTTTCCTGTTTCCATTCTTCGTTCTTTCCTAAGTCTTCTGAACTTGGTCTTTGGGCAAAGTCTGTCTTTAAGAAAATCTCAAATGGTTAATTATACCAAGGAGTCATTATCTCTGTAATGTTATGGCTCTTTTTATAGACTTGTCTGTTGTTTGGCTAAAAATTGAGCCATGCGGGTAAGTTCAGTTTCAGACCTGAAGGATGACTATGGGCCATATATATTGTCTGTGAGTTTTTTTTTTTCTGTTTTTTTTTTTTTTTTTTTTAACAATTTTGAGTTCTGTTCCACATTCTCCCCCCTGTCCCCCGCACTCTATCTGGGAGACCTTCTAATGTGAACCCTTTCAGAACAGTTGGTAGTGGTAGCCAGACACAAACTAGTTCTTCTGGTCTCAGGATAGTGGAGACTGGTGATGGTCCATTGGACTAGTTTCCATGTGTCTTCTATTCAAAGAAGAGTGAAGACAATCATAGGGTTTCAAATGGTCTGATTTATTTAGGTCCTTTTAATTCCTTGAGGTTGGCCCAGGATCAGGCAGTGTTTTGTTCTGCTGTGCATAAGGTCACTTTGAGTTGGTACCTACTTGATGGCACCTAACAACAACAATTCCTTGTGTCACTGTGGGTTAATACACTGGACTGCAAAGTTGGTTTGAACCACAAGGTTGGCGCTTCAGCTCACCAGTTGCTCCCTGGAAACCCTATAAAGGGTCGCTGTGGGTCGGAACCCACTCAGTGGCACTTAACAATTCCTTTTAAATTCACAACATTAGAACCCGAATTAAATAGTAATTTGTGAGACCCCAGACTTCTCTTTACATAAAGTCACACTTTGTGATAATCGCTAACTTCTGTGTCCAGTATGTAATTCCTGCTTTCTCTCCTTCCCTCCCTCTCTCTCTGTTTTTCTAGAGGAAGGAGTTGTTTCTTCATCCAGTATTGAGTCTTCTGCAGACAAGTTAGGGGTAGAGTCAGGTGCCAGGAAAACTAGATGAAGCTTTTGAAGGTCTGACTGATACAGCTCCCAAATTTTGTTAAATCACTGGACAAGATGCTTAAAAAGGCATCTAAGGCTGACCTCGCCACCTGTTCCTAACTGTATGAGGGTAAGTCAAAAAGTATTGCTACAAAATCATAGAAATCGTTATTAAACAAAGATATCAACATGTGAAGCTAATGTTCCTTGAGATCCTCCATCCGGGTCAGCATCCTTTGATGGCCGTGTTTCCGTCTTTCTAGCCCTTTCCTGTAGAATTCGGCACTCTTTAATTTACCCCACACCAAAATAGCAGCTTTGGCAGCCTCAAAGACTCAAATCATGTTCCTTTTCAATGGTCTTTAAGTTTAGAGATCAAAAAGAAGTGGCTAGGGTAAGACCGAGGCTATAACATGGATTAAATAAGGTTTCTCAACAAAATTCCTCAGTGCAACTTTCCTGACCTTTTTCTTACCAATGCAGTTTTCAATTTTCTTCAAACTTCATAGTAAGCCGATCAGCCCATGTCCTTTGATAAAATCTGTCAAGACTCCTCCTTGCCCTTTTGGGATCACAACAGTCGCTATAAGCTTCTGAGCTGATCTCTCTACTTTGACTTGAACTAGTCCAGCAGATCCCTTCAGAAGCCACTTTTTTTCTTCTTCCTGAAGGTACTCTAAAGAGACAAAGACCAGTGTATTCCTGAGAGAACGTGTCTGCAGCCATCCACTGACCACAGAGACATGTTCAAACTTAAAAATAAATAAATAAATAAAATAAGCGCATGCATGTATGAACTTGGGTCCTCACAGCAATACTTTAAGACTTACCCTCATATAACGCTACTGTGTAGTGCAGGGGAAAAGGCCTACAAAATCATTTAGTCTGGCTCTGCCAAGCCAACCGCAGTTCCAGCCATCACATTACAGCAGGCTAGTTTTTAAGTTGATAATTTTGCATGGCCCATGAATGATGTTATAAATATCCAGTGGCCCCTGGCAGAAAAAAAGTTTCCCCATCCCTGCTGTAGAGTGTGTCAGAACCACCCCATAGGGTTCCAAGTCTATAATCTTTACAGAAGCAGACTGTCACATTGTTCTCCCATGAAGCAGGTAGTGGATTTGAACCACTGACATTTCATTTAGCAGATGAGTCCTTAACCAGAGGACCTAAAATCCCAACTGGCTGCATTGGTCCTTTGAAGGGTAAGTGACAAGTTCCTCCTCTTCCTTTTTTTGTTTTGAACATTCACCCCAAGAAGAGATGTAGTCAGGAACACTTAAAATCCAGAAGTGGGGTACCCAGGGCTAGCCTGCCTTTCTTGGTGTCCCTGTGTAGGGCGGGGCCATAGTAGATCTGGCTCTGGGGCACCTGAACCCACAAGGTTCTAAACTAGTCAGTTTTATCTCACTGGAGTTTTATTTACTCTGTGTTAATAAAGACAGTTGCATTACTCGAGATCTGATTTCTGAGGTCCTCAACGTTTCACCGGTTACTAGTTTTTTTCTCACTACTCATTTATCAAATTGTTGAACTCCAGTGACTTGTGGGTTACTATGAGGTTGGAAGCTCTGACATAGTACTTCAAACAGCAGTAGGGTCACCCCAGGTGAACAGGTTTCTGCAGAGCTTCCAGATTAGGTAGGTGATCTGCTTCTGAAAAGGACTTAATGAGAACCCTATGGGTCACAAGAGACCCGTGTCCCACATGGTGCTGGTTCGAGACTGGAAGGTCAAGGTGCACAGCGGCCACAGCATTGGGTGACTGCGCAGTATTTGGTCCTGTTGTTCAGAGCAGACTCTGATGGCTGCACACCACAGTTTGATGACCACTGCTATGGAGTGACTGGAAATAAAAGGTGTGAAATGCAGGTCAACTTGATCATTCACTCTTGGAAAACAGACTCAACAATAAACATTCATCGACATATTATATGGCAGGCATTTCACAAACTCTCCTCTCACTTGACCTGCCAGGCCCCTTGGGAACTTGGGTGTGGGGTGGGAACGTCAAACAGCCCTTTGTGTGATTAGTGTTTTGGATGAAAGTGTTTGAGGAGTGCAATTGGTTCCAGGCATGGTTGATCAATAAAAAAAAAAAAAAACTGGGGCGTGATCCAGAAGGCACCGTGGCCCCCTTGCCGGCAGTATGTCCCGGCTGCTCTCAGGTGGTGCCTGGCAGCCTGCATTTTAACCTCGCCCCACACCTGTGATTCGGATGCTCAGGTGGGTTCCAGAATCACGGAGCTAGAGTGCAGGGAGTGAGTGTTCTTACTAGGTGGTGTGAGCGCACCTTTGTATCTGTAGAATAAGAATATGAATGTCTGATATGGCTGCATCAGAGGTCAATGCAAGGAAAGTCGGCTGTCGTTTACTGCCGTCAAGTTGGCCTGAGTCATGGTAACCCTACGCACAACGGAATGAAATACTGCTCACGCCCACGATTGGTTCCAGACGGGACTGCAGTGCTCCACAGAGCTCTTACTGGCCTCTCTTCCTAGTTCACCTTAGGAATCAAGGACGCTCCACTGAAACAAGCATCCTAAGCAACATGCAGTCTTCCCCCAACAGGCAGGTGGTGGCTACTCACTGAACCAGTGTCTGCCACAAGGACAAAGTTGTACCGCTTCACCACCATCGCTTCGTGAGGGAAAACATGAAGTGCCATGATAGCTGCTATTCTCTCTAAATGCTGACGGTGCTTTGTGAGATCACCTCAGCCCTGTCAGCACCGGGGCGCCAGTGTTTCCTGACTGTTAAAGTTCTGTGTGTAAAACTGAATTGTTGGTGCTTTTACTGCACATAATAGATAAGCCATTTATATACGAGGCTTCAGAAAGTTCATTGAAAAACAGAATGAAAAGATAATGGAATTTTCCATTAACTTTTGAAGCTCCCATGTAGTTCAATTTATATATTAAAATCTTACTCTTTTCTTCTATGGGTTGAATATTCCGGTCTTTTATCTTGATAGGGATCACAGGAATTTTAGAACAGGAAGGGTCTTTTCCACATACCCTTCACCATTACCCTGAAATTGACTGGTGGGCCAGGTCCTCACTATCTCTGAGGGGTGACATCCAGATGTAGGCACGGATTGTAACCCGGCAGAAAAATGAGCTCAGGACACTCAGCCCCGACAGATGTGCATCACTAACTGCTTCACAGTGGAGGCTGAGCTAGACAAGACCCTCTCCTCCATCCACCTTCAGTCCATTGTGGGTGAGTGGGGGTGGTCTCCAACACCCCTTCTGGTTATAAAATGCTGTGATTCCGAGCCAAGAAGGGATTGCTTTCTTTACCATTCTGATTCGAATGAAAAATGGACAGTAAGCCTGTGTGAAGCTGAGGTGACACACAGTGCACACTGCAGTCACAGAACACAAACTGTGTAGAGCAGGGAAGCCTGTCCCAGAGCAGGTCAGCACACACACAGATGGGCAGGCCACTGCGCAGGTAGTCCCCAGGAGCACTGGGTTCCTTTTTCCTACAACGGAAAGAGCCTTGAGTAGGACAAAGCCTAGTGAGGATTGGATTGGGAGCTAGAGACAAGCATTTTGGGTGCATGTGAGAGAACGTGTGTAGAAATAGGTGGCCCTACAGCAGGGGACAGGTCATGTCGCTAAGTCACACAGTGAATGGTCTTTCCTCTGGAAGTTCTCCCAGAACACACACGCCTGCCTAATGTCTGCCAGTCTGTCCACAGGGGGGTGTCCATATATAAAACAGCGTGGGCGTCACCGTTGGCAGGCCGCCACGTGCAGACCCTGGGTGGTAAAGAAAGAAATCCCTTCTTCTTGGCTCGGAATCACTTTATAACCAGAAGGGGTGTTGGCGAGCACCCTGCAGCTGTCACACTGTACCAGAACGGACAGCTTTCTCCAGCAGAGAAGCTGGTGGACTGAAACCACCGACCTTTCGGTTAGCAGCCCGATGTCGAACTCACTATACCACCAACCTAAGTACAAAGATAACCTTTCCTGCTCACTGGCCTCTCCCCAACTACTTCCTCTAAATCAGAACATGCGTCTCGACTCCAGCTTACTGGGAATAGCAGCTGCCTGGAACCACTCAGCAAAAACTAAGTATTAGATAAGATGGAGAAGGTGAGAGCCCAATTCTTGGCTTTTCCCCTTGTCCCTTTCTAGCATAAATGATATCCTAATCTTGGTCTACATACTCCATTTAAAAATTTTTTTTTTTTCCACAAGGAAATCAACTAACTGGATCCAACCAAAACGATTTTTAAACTCTTATTTTAAAATAATTCTGGTTTTCTTTTCTGCCTTTCCTTAGTGGATTACTTGGTAACCATTTATTACAGCATTTGTAAAGCTGCGGTAGCTTTATTTCAATTGGTTCAGCATGCAGTCTACGGGGGGTGGGGAGTTTAGGATGATTCCGTGTAGGTGGGGAACAGAAGGTGATTGATTGCAAAGCTGATTCATGTTGTACAGGTTTCACTTGCCAACACTGTCTGCAGGTGATTAAGAGGTTGATTTCACTTTCTAAGAGGGCATACAGCTTGGTGAATGGTGAGAACTCATTACCTCCTAACTTGCAATTGAGCAGGAACAGCCTTGTGCCACTGTCTGCCAGGGACCAATCTGAGTTCATGGAAGGGCCCACGTCAGGCCATCTGACTTGGAGGGCAGACTGTCTGACTGCAGCCCGTCAGCCCCTCACCCCAGCATCCAGGGAGACACTCAGGATGCAGCAGAGGGAAATTCAGAAAATGTCTGAAGAGCTTCTCTCCTCTTCTCCCAGTTAGTTCTCCAGGGAAAGGCTCTTCCTTGATGGGAAAACTTTAGGGATTTTCTGGCCCTACAGCCCAGTGGGGTGGTTGTTGATGTCGTGTGCCATTGAGTCGGTTCGGATCCATAGCAACTCTGCGTAGGGATTCTGAGGCTCTAAATCTCTACGGGAGCTGAAAACCTCATCTTTCTGCCGTGAAGCAGTTGTGGATTCAAACTGCCTGACCCTGAGGCTAACAGCCCACCATGCCACCAGGGCTCCCAAAGCCCAGAGAGGTAGAAATGGAGAATTATGTATTTCTTGGGGCAATCTTGTTGTTCTTACTGTTAAGTGCCATTGAGTCGATTCTGACCCATAGCGACCCTGTGTAGGATTTCCAAGGAGAAGCTGGTGAGCTTGAACCACCGACCTTGCAGTTCAAATGACTTTGCAGTTTGACACCATTAGCCCACAGTGCCACACTTATAATTGATAAAAGGTAATTATCTCTTGTCATAAGCCACCCTTTTAACCTGGAATTGAAACCAGTCCTAGAGGCCACCTTTAGCGTTCAGACTCACCAGCCATTTGGCAGGACCAAGATGAGGCTGTCTGCTTCCATAAAGATACACACAGTCTTGGACACCCAAAGGAGCAATTCTATTCATCCTATGAGTCGTAACTGACTATGGCAGATGGTTGTTTTCTTTTCTCTCTAAAACAAGTAATACCTATGAGGAATCAATGCTACGAGACCAAATGGTCAACATTTACACAGAAGCAAAGACAAGGCATGGAGGGCAGGGAAACCAGATGGATGGAAGCGGGGCAGAGGGGTGATGGTGAGCATGCTGATACACGGCGGGGTCTAACCAGTGTCACAGTACAAGTTGTGTAGGATCATTGAACGGGAATCTAATTTGCTGTGTAAACTTTCACCTAAACACACAATTACAAACTTGACCTACACCTATGGATGCAGTAGCTCAAAAGAAGGAACAAATCTGTACCGCGAGGATCATTCCTACCCCCTCACTACACAGGGTAGACAGGGATGGGTAACTTGGACATTGGCTACCCAAAATAGGGGGTTGGGAGGAGCTAGAAAGGCAAGAAGTGACTGGCTTACAAGCTTTCAAGAGGGAGCCAGCCTAGATTCTGAGGGTGCGGAGGAAGGTAGAATCTCCAATGAGTAGCATCCAATCTGTCTGGGCGGGACTGATGAAAAGAGATGGGGATAGGACTCTTGTGGTACAATAAAAAAATTAAAAACAAAACAAAACAAAACCACACAATTACAAAATATATTTTTAAAAAGGCACTTTCACCTGTTTGATCTTCATATATATATAACATTTCAAATTCTTCAATTCATGAATATATTCTCATCATAAAAATAAGGCACAATTCCCAACTTAAGAGACGTGGCAACAGCAGAGACAGAGCAGCGGTGGTCTCTAGGTCCAGGGATTGAAAAAGGCTGTGTGCTGTTTTTTGACCAAAGGAGGAGAGAGACTGATTTTGGAGCCCAGGAGTGGAGGTCCCTGGGACCATCAAGTGAGAAAAATGGACAGCTGGACCCTACCCCGAGAGGTAGTGTCACCAGGGATGGAGACAGATGGAGTGGCTGGGGACACTGGACTCAGGGAGGTCGAAGGGCTATGTGCTGACGGCCAGGAGGTGGGCCTGTGTGGTGTACCCTTTGGTTATTTGATGATGCATGGAGGGGATGGTAATCATTGCAATGAAATGAAATATGATAGGATGAGTGTAAAGCTGATGTTCTCCCATGTAACCCTCACAATAAAAACTTGGAAAAAAAAGAAGAAAA
>NW_006408540.1:19820263-19839473 GCF_000296735.1 Chrysochloris asiatica | reverse complement strand
TCATTGCAATGAAATGAAATATGATAGGATGAGTGTAAAGCTGATGTTCTCCCATGTAAACCTCACAATAAAAACTTGGGAAAAAAAAAAAAAAAAGGCTGTGTGCCTACAGGGAGGAAGCTGGCCTCTGGACATTTAAACGAATCTATTTATTTTGTATGTGTGCATCAAAAAAAAGAAAAGACATGTTACCCTTCTTGTCTCTATTCCCCTGAGGAGGTCTGGTGCATTTAACCTATGCATTTGTTCCTATTTTATTTTTTATTAATATAAACTAGACCTTACTATCAACATGTTTTGAAACTTGCTTTCTATACTTAATGACAGGGGTCTCTTCTCATGTTTGTATACTGGTCTGCCTCATGCTTGCCAACTGCTTCATACATTCTACAAAACTGATGGATATTTGTCTCCAGTTTAGTCCTATGTAATTTTTAAAAATAAGGTTACAGTGAAACTGTTATTTAAAAATGTGCAGATAAAGTTTGAACACATAGTCATGTAACCACCATCACAATCGGGCGAGAGACATTTCTATAGCCCCCAATTTCTATTACCTCTCGGTGCTCCTACCTCCAGGCAAATACTGACCTGTTTGTTCCTGGGGTCTCACCTCTTCCGAGACAGCCTAGAACTGGAATCACAGGCTGTAGCCCTTTGAGTCTGGCTTCATCCCCTTGGCATCATGTATTGAAGATTCATTTAGGTTGTTGAGTCAATGGTACCTCCTTTTCATTGCTCAATAGTATGCCACCAGAGGCATTCTGCTCCCTTGTAAAGATTTACAGCCTCGGAAACCCTATGCAGAGTCGCTATGAGTCAGAACCGACTCCACAGCACACCACCATCACTACCACATGACTATACCAGTTTGTGTATCTAGTCACCAACTCTGACAGACCTTTCGTTGGTTGCCAGTTTTTGGCAGTTATGATTTAAATCTCTACGTGTACAGATTTTTGTGTGAACATGTACGTTCTGTTCTTTTGGGTGAAGACCCATAATGGGATTGCTGGGTTGTACAGTGAGTGGTACGTTTCATTTTATAAGAAAATGCCAAACAGTTTCCCAATGTACCCACATCATTTCACATTCCACCCAGTACCTTATGAGAGTTCTAGATGCTCTGCTTGCTTATCAGCACTGGGTACTGCAGGATTTAAATAATTTTAGTTATCCAGCAGATGTGCATGGGGACACTTCAGTGTCACTTTACATGCAGGAGGCAGGTTTGATTCCTGGCCAGTGCAGCTCTTGTGCAGCCTGTGTGTCACCGGAGGCTTGGCTGTTGCTATGATTCTGAACAGGTTTCAGTGGAGCTTCCTAAGACAGATGAGGAACAAAGGCCTGGCCATCTACTTCAGAAAAATCAACCAATGAAAACCCTATAGGTTCGATCACTAACCCATTATGAAGATGGTGCTATGCATGGGGTCGTCATGAGACAACAGCTAACAGTAACTGTTATCAGGTGCTGTTGCGTTGGTTCTGACTCATCACAAACCACATCCAACAGAACTAAACAGTGTCCAGTCTTGCAGCATCCTCACAACCATTGCCATATTTGAGCTTACCGTTGTAGCTATCTGGTTAGGGGTCATCCTATGTTTCACTGACCCTCTATGTTCACCTCTGGGGACGGGACTCTCTTGTTTGTTTTTTTCATTAAGTTTTTATTGTGAATTGAGTCATAGTTTACATGGGGGAGAACATCAGCTTTTCATTCATCCTATCGTATTTTGTTTCATTGCAATGATTACAATCCTCTCCATGCACAACAGCATTTGGCTTCCGTTTCCTCTTTTTTTTTTTTTGGCTGTACAGTGAAGCACTCAGGAATATATAAGCATTCAAACCACCAAAGGGCATACCCTGCAAGCCTGCTCCCCGGTTGCCCCTCTCCCTCCTTGAGTCCAGAGTCCCCAGCCGCTCCATCTCTCCACATCATTGTCTCTGCCTTCATCTCTGGTGGCACTGCTTCTCTGGATAGGGTTCCTTCCGGTTTTCTCCCCTTGATGGTCCCAGGGTCCTCTACTCCTGGACTGCAAGATCAACCACTCCCTTTCTTTTGTTACAAAATGTCTTCCTTTACATTTGCAACACTCACAATCATGGACCCTCTTGATAACATGTAGAAATCTAGTATCTAGTTGTGGTTTTAATTGACATTTCCCTAATGCAAAAGGAATCCAGTTAGGCTGAGCAGCTCTCCATGGGCCTATTTGATTATCCAGGTATGTATTTTCTTACAGGAGGACGATGAGTCTTTCAGCTTCTGGAAAGAGTTACAGCTTCGGAAACCATATGCAGGGTCGCTGTGAGTCGGAACTGACTCCATGGCACATAACCAACCAACCAACATCTATATCCTTGGTGAAGTCGATGTTTACATTTTGGTTCATTTAAAAAAAAAAACTGGCCTGTTTGTTTTGTTATTGAGCTTTGAGAGCTCGTCATCCTGTGGATGTTGTTGTTATATGGATACAAGTCCTTTTTATGTCTTACAAACACTTTCTGCTACGTATTAAGTTTTAAAGTTTGCCTTTCAACATCATTGATGAGAGAGAAACACTAGCACACCTGTATTTCTGAACACAGTTAGCAGTAGTTTCATGCTATGTGATTTCTCACTGAGTGGTCACTGGCCGCCTGGAGAAGAACTGGGCAGCAGGTTGACGTGGGCAGACTGAAACGAGAACTCACACTGGTAGTAGGTTAGCTTTCAATCATTCGTGCCTTTTCCAAAGCCCCATCTTCCCTTCTCTACTCCCACTGAGTTAGCAGAGATTCCCTAACAGTGGAACGCGGACACTCCTGCCATCCCTTTCCTGCCCTGTGTGCTCCTGAACTGTGCTTACTCCTCGTGGGGTAGGAAGACCAGGCTAGGCCGGCCTCTTCAAGTCCAGCTCCTTCACAGGATGACTGACCAACCTGTCATCTGCAAAACAGTTAAGTCAGGCCAGCTGTCTACTAGTGGCCAGTCACCTCTGAGGAAAAGGACTTGCCACAGGGTTCTAGGTTGTAGGTAGGTCTAGCAGTGCAACTGGTTGTTCCTGGGCCTCCATTTGACTCCAATTAGCTCCCGCTCCCTACTCATGTCTACTAACTAAAATCTGCAGTGGTGAAGAGATAAAGCTTGGGATCTCAAACCTCTAAAACATAATGCACAAACACTGGTGTTTAGACTGTAGCAGAGAAATGTGTTGAGGGATGAACGACAGAGAAAAATCTAAAGCCTGGTACAAATATGCTCATCACTGTATCATTTGCAGCACCACGTACACAAATGAAGGTCAGCCCTGTCTGCCCCTCCTCCATTCTGAGATCACTGGAGTCCAAGTCCTTCCAGCAGACAGACTGGGCTTGGCTTGTCTAGCCACAATTTTAGCTCCCGCAGTGTGTCTGTAAGTAACTGAACACTGGCTTTGGGTTCTTATTCCTCCACCTTCAGAAGGCAGGCTGCTTTAATGTCCCCGCACATGTTCTCTGAACTTGCTGCTCCCTCCCGCTTGTGAAATCCCTTGTGGTATCAGTTGTTGTGGGACCATCTCTGACTCATGGTTACAGGTAACAGACTGAACCCTTGCCCAGTCCTGTCCCACTGTAGAGAGTGCTGCGTTAATCCATCTCCTATTGTTGTTAAGTGTCCTGCGGTCGGTCTCTATACCAACACCTCTCAGCAGACTCCCGGAGGAGAGAAGGGCCACTTCACTCTCTGTACTACTCCACACACAACACGGGACACTGGTAGAGGACTTTCTATGTGCCATGCAGCAGTCTCAGTGCTTCACGTATTTGACTTACTACTTTTACTCACGATTTTATTTGGTACAGACTCCTAACTTTCCTATTTTGCAGATGGGGAATCAGAGGCACAGAAGGTACGCAGTGCGCTATAGGTCACAGGCATTGTTCCCCATGTGTGACCAGCTAAGTCACTTCCTTTCTCAGGAGCCTGGAATGGAAGATTCACTAGGAGTCCTGGTGTGGTGCTGTAGGATCAGCACTGGACTGCTCACCACAAGGTAGTCAGTTCAAACCCACCAGCCACCCTCTTTTACAGGGCTGCTGTGAGTTGGAACCAATTTGACGGCACTTAACAACAACAGATAGTCTAAGATATAAATGTACCTAGTACACGGGCTATTTGCAGTCATGTCTGAGAAATAGCTCCTTGTCTGAATATAGAGCAAACAGGAACCCATCAGCTGCTCCTCAGAAACCCTATAAAGGGTCGCTGTGAGTTGGAACCAACTTGACGGCACTTAACACCACCAATCTGCCTTTGATTGCAGGGTCCCTATCTATCAAAGGAGGACTAGGCAAACTCACAGGGCTGCTGTGAGGATTCAATGCATTCATATGCATCCAAGGCTTAGCAGTGTGCGGCACACAGCCAGGGCCTACTGAACATGAGCCAGGACTCTGATCAGTAAAGTAGGCAGAGAAGTGGTGGTAGGTAAGGCACATTAGCGTAAACAGTCCCTTCCTCTGGCGCCTGGCACACAGCGGGCAACAATGACTCTTCACCGAAGGAATGAGTGGCAAAGTGGGTGATGGGCTTTGGTTTAAAGGAAAATCCTAAAGTGGCAATTGTAAGTAAGCCTTCAATGTCATGAGTTTGAGCCCAGTAAGCCATCACTGTATTAATGAGACAGTTGTACTACAGACATCCGTTATATGTGTTCATAATAATGATTCTATGGTGCGCCATAAATCTTTTTTGTCTTACTCACTGATAATCAAATTATATTCAATGGCATTTTAAAGTTAACTTATTGCATTCTAATGCTTTAAAAATTGGAAATCCATATGGAACATAAATGGCAACATTGCATTAACGGGGTTATTTGAATCCATCACAGTAAGTAGCTCATACCTTGGTACCACACAGTACTATTAAGCACCACACCATTCTCTATTTCCCACTCGACTGTGAATGCCTCTTATCCCTAGCACTTTGTACCCAGGGCCTGGGATGTATCTGCACTCAGTCATTATTTGTCAAAAAAACAAACCACCCCATGCTCCACAACAGCAACAAAGTTTTGAGCCCAGCAACACTTTCTTTTGGTGTACTTACATTTCCACAAAACTTATATCCTGTTTGGATTTTTAAACCAATGTTACCATTTTTTAAAAAGCATGTGCTGCACTACCATTTACAAGGAGGCTTGTAAAAAATATTTCATGGAAACATTCCATGATCTTGCAATTGCATTTTTCTGCAGATTTTTAAAAGCCTCCTATTTGCATCCACGCCCTCTTCACCGCATCCCCTTGATCTCAACACCCTCCCTCCCTCCTGTTACTTCAGCTCTGCTTAACCCTCGTGGAGGTCTAAATCAGAGTCTGCTCTAAAGTCAGAACTCTTCTCTGAGCATATGAACTGAAGAGGGATTATCATTTTAGCAAAATGCCCTTGACTTTAGAGGTGGATGTGTTGTCCTCAACTGTGGGAAGGCGGTTTTGAGGGTCTGGGTTCAAGTAGGGATGCCAAAGACAACAACTCCCCCTTCCTCGTAACTCTGCTTGGTGGTCAGCTCCATTGTCCTGGTTTGAAGGTGGGATCAAAGGGAGGGGAGCTTTCGAGGAAAGTACACAGAGATCCACTTTGTCCCATGTTTAGAATGGTATGTTGGGCAGAAAACAGATCTAGAAAATGAACATTAGCTGCCTCTCAGCATTGCGTCTAAGGATTAACTAGGACACTATTTTAGAGTAGTTTAGCTCATTGTCCAGATGTAACGGCCCGATGGGAGTCTACAGTGGTTCCACTGATCAGCACCGTGACCATCAAAACAAGCCTCAGAGGAAACCTGTTTATGACCATCAGGAATAACTGCAGCTCTGCTGGGATCCATAAAAGCTGCTCATGATACAACAGAGCAAGCCCCCTTTTCTTTTCTAAGGCAGACTACTTTAGAAGTTGCTGCGGCAACAAGCAATTTCCCAGCTTTCCAATCCCAGCCACTGTAACCTTATTTCATTCTGTCAGCTAAAACATCCCCAAGTATCTGTATGTATCAGCTGAGTCTAACACCCTCATCTACGAGACATGGCCTTCCTGTCCCTTCTGAGGTGACATCAGAGATGGGCATTTTATCAGTCTTCCTCGCTCTCAATCTGAAAGCAGGTGTATGGAGTTAAGATTCCTGCTCCGTCATCTTTGGCTGTCAAAAGCACATTAGAGCAAGGCAGTCTAGGAATAAAATGAGACTGGTTGGAGGAGATCCACCATGACCAACAGCCATATTTCAGCATCAAATAAGGCAATTTCAAAACATTAACCAAGGGTGACACCAATCCACCTAGATTAACTACTGTACCGAGTACAGGTATCTAAAAGAAACCCAAGCAGATTTAACCAGGTAGAAGGTAACTAAAATAAGCGGAAGAAATCAGGTTTACAGAGATACTGAAATACAGCTTCAATGACACAGAGCACTGCCCTGGACACTACCCACAGCCATTAAGTTCAATCTGGCCACAAAACAAAAGACTGAAAAGAAGAGACATAGGTCGGTTTCAGGACAGCTGCAGCTAGCCACCAGGATAAGCATTTTGGGTAGATATATGCTATGAACCAAAAACATGCTTATTGATGTTGTTGTTAAGTGCTGTCGAGTTAGTTCCGACTCATAGCGATCATGTACAGGATTTCCAAGGAGTGGCTGGTGAGCTTGAACCACCCACCAACCTTACGGTTCAAACCCACTTTGCAATCCAGCGCATTAACCCACAGCACCAGATGTCCAGAATTTTTTATCCTAGAGACTTTTTTCCTGTCTTTATATCACACCATTATCTATTTGCTTCCTTACACTGAGTCTCAAGTAACCAGGAATGGGAAGGTGATGGGAGTACATTTAGGGGTCCCCGGGTGATGTAGGTAGGCTCTTGACTAGTTATTGAAAGGCTGGTAGTTTGAACCCACCAAGAGTTGCTTCAGAACAAAGGTCTGGTGACCTACTTTCAAACAATCAGTCACTGACAAGCCATGTAGCACAGTTCTACTCTGACATATATGGGTGGTCACCTGGTCACCATGGGTAGAAATGGACTCACAGGAAATTGTGGTTTTCTTCTTTGTCTTTTTTTCTCTTTCTTTCATTTTTAGAGATACACTTGGTTGCTGCATCCGAACAAGAACAGAACAAGAACAAAACAAATGGGGGTGTGCTGGAGATGGGACCAGCCTTCTTAACCGTAATCTCATTTAACAGAGAGAGGGAACGCAAGGACCAATGCAGTGGTATTCAACTTCCGAATTCTAGTGCTCTGAGGTCAAACAAATACCAGAAATATTTGTCTTAATGGATATCACATTTCCTCACTTGGCTTTAATTATGTCATATTTTCTTATAGCTGTGTCATTTGCTACTACTTCTTGGCTTGCAAGCATCTAGAAGCAGCTGAAAAATACACAAGTAAAAAAATAACTTTCATTGTGCAGTTTGCTAAAGTTTTTTCTTCTTGTTGTGGTCTTGTTTGTGAGTATGATTTCTTCCCCCTATCCCAGAAAATAGTTTTTATTGAGATCCCACCAGCTGCCCATATTAAGCTCCTTCTTCCTTTGCAATTCAGTCTTTCTTAAGTGGTCCCATGAACACCTTCTTCTCCTCTACTGCCTGGAAGCAGCTGTGGCCGAACTTGGAGGTGGTGTCGATGAACTTGAGGTCAGTTTTCTCCAGTGCCTGACGTTTGGTCTGCACCAACAAGGACTTGTGCAGGGTGAGCACTCACTTCTTGGTCCCTACAATGCAGCCTTTCAGCATGACCAAGTCATTGGTCACTTCACCACAGTGGACAAAACTACACAGAGGGCTGATGCTCTTGTCAGACAGATCGTAATCAATGGAGGCAATGTTTCTGATCAGTCTGCCATCCTTGATACAGTAGCCCTGGCCAATCTTGTAGATCTTCTTTTTGAGCTCAGTGTGGTGGTGGGTAGCCCTTCTGCCCAGCATGTGCCACAGAGAAGGCCACACAGGCAGGATGCCAGGCCCCGATACAGGCCCTTTGCACAGGCCTCAGTGGGTCTTGTGGGGTAGCTTCTTGGTGTGCCAGCGGCTGGTGACCCCTTGGTAGCCCTTGCCCCTGTCACTCTGATGACATCAATCATCTTGTCCTGCCTGAACACCTGGTTCCAGGCACCTGCTGCTCCAGCTTCTCAGCTCCTGTGCCCCCGTTCACCTGGATTTTCATCAGGTGGGCCTTCTGGCGCCTCTGGGTGTGGGCTACAACGTGGATGACCTGGCAGTACTTCTTCATGTTGCTGAAGTCTTTCTCCAGCTGCTTCTTGCCATCATCGTCCTGCCACTTCTTGTAGTACTTGTGAAAGCCTTCTTCTCCGATTTATGTCAGTTCTTGCAGAAGTGCTGTTTACATTCATCGCTGATGTGCTCAGCAAAAACAGTCTTGAAGGTCCGGAGACCTCGAGGCTTTTCCACGTAGCCCACGATGCCGACACCACCACGGGAGGCGTCTCCACAATGGTCACAGCCTCCACCACTTCCTTCTAGTTCACCTTGGATCCTGACCTGTCGATCTCACGCACGATGTGGGTCATGCTGGCCTTACAGCACAGGAAGGCTGCGAGGTGGACAGGCTCGGAGGTGTCATCTGTGGGGCAGCTCCTCACCTTCCCATGGTGCCGACTGCTGTGCTTCCGAGGCAGGAAGCCCAGGAGAACTTTCTGTGAGACATTTCGTCATTGAAACATGCTGGCACAGCTGTATGATTCTGAATTGCCTAATACACACTATTTTGTGCTATAAAATTTCTTAACCATGTACAAGCAATGTTTTTATTTAAAAACTAATTATAAGGAAAGATAAATCAAACACTGCTTCTCTCCAGCAGGGAGTCCTGGTGTGGCGCTGTGGGTTAATGCGTCAGACTGCAAAGCCGTTTGAACTGCAAGGTCAGCGGTTCAAGCTCACCAGCTGCTCCTCGGAAACCCTATACAGGGTCGCTATGGGTCGGAACCGACTCGACGGCACTTAACAATTCTCTAGCAATAATTTTGACATTAACCTTTTCTGTCTACACACATGGGACTCATCTCCATTCTGTCTCAAAGATGCACCAAAACCAAAACTGCCACTGAGTGGACTTGGACTCACACTGGCCCTATAGGACAGAGGAGAACAGCCCCAGAGTTTCCGAGGCTGCAAACCTTTATGGTAGCGGACTACCACAGAGCAGCTGGCGGGGTTGAACTGCTTGCTGGCCTTTCTGCTAGCAGCTAAGTGCTTAGCCAATGTAACACCAAAGCTCCTTCCAAAGATGCACGGCCCTCCTTTAATGAGGTGCTACCATTTGTCACATGATACCCACACTCAAATACGTGCCTGCTGGGGGCCTGAGAAAATCCCAGGCGAAAGCCTGTCGCTGAGTGCTTCTACTCTGGCTGGGGAAGACGTATCTTGATATTCTGGACAGGGATTTAACTTCTAAATAAACACCAATCGATCATGACTTTTTTCCCCCCATTTTTTTTTTTTTTTATATCAGTATCAACTAAAATGAAAACTGCTTAGTACAAACTCAAATGCTCTCATTTCATAATGTGCACCTGACCACCTATATATACACAAATAAAGACAGCTTTGTTCTTTGACAATTTCAGACCTTGGAACGTCGGTTCTTTATTCCTTTTAGCTGCAGTTAGTGATGTATTTTCGTAGTGCATTCAGTCAGAATTTGCTTTCCCTCAGCTCCCTAGAGATACAGCGAGGACAGATAGTTCTCATCTAGAAAAATTTCCTAATTTTAAACTTTAATACTTTAAAGAAACATTCTCTTAATCTTCAACCTTTATCCCTATCGTGAATAATTTGGTTTGACAAAAAGTCTATAAATAAACTTGTTCTTTCTTTTCAAAAAACACTTAGAAACTCTGTAAGAATTAATGGCTACAAAAACGTAACTGGAGAAGCAGAGGAGCCAGTCACTGAGACCGTAGTAAGCGGCGGTGCTCAGTGTCTGTGTGTCCCGGCCGGGCAGGAGCCCCCAGCTCTCCGTCAGCATGGCGGTGCCATCTCACTCACTCTTCTCATCCGCCTGGTAATGCCTGTACTCTGGTTTCAGCTCCCATGTGTTCTTGTGGGCTCCTTTTACATTCTGAATACCAATTTCTCTTAAGATTTCCTTCAGGTACGTCTGGAAAAAAGAGACAAAAACAAAACCCTCAAGCGGTAAGATTACGAAGGCAGGAAATACGATTTAAAATGAGAACAAAATGTCAAAGTCCATTTAAAATGATAACAATTATAATCCTGAAAAAAAAAAATTTATAATCCTCTGTAAACATGGTCAGTAAACACTGATTCTATACAACCTATCCATGGTTGAAATGTGATGATTTGCATCAAAGGAGTTAAAGTTCTGAATGCTAACAACTTTAGAGCTTAAAGAAAAGTGTAGAAGAAAATATACTAGCAAACTCCCAGTGTGGTGCTGTAGGATAAGCACTGAACTACAAGGTCGGAGGTTCAAACCTACCAGCTGCCCCTCAGAAACCCTCTACAGAATGGCTGAGTTGGAACCAACTTGATGGCCCTTAAACAAGATGCTGACTGATACAATACAGCACTCAAAGGCCCAGCTCACAATCAGGGTTAGTCTGATTCCAGGAGCAGGAGCGTATTATTACGGACTAAATTGTGTTTTGTAAATCCCAATCCCTGTATCTGTGGGTAAGGTGCCTTGGTGGCACAACGGTTAAGCCCTTAGCTGTTAGCCGAAAGGTTGGCAGTTTCAACCCACCAGTGGCTCTATAGGAGAAAAGACCTGGATATCTGGTCCCATAAAGATTGTTGTTGTTAAGTGCTTCGAATTGGTTCCGACTCATAGTGACCCTGTATAGGGTTTCCAAGGAGCACCTGGTGAATTTGAACTGCCAGCCTTCAGTTAACAGTTCGGTGCTTTTCCTTCAGCGTCACTCCAGGATTCCTTATTCTTAAGTACCGTGGAGTTGGTTTAGACTCAGAGACCCTGTACAGGGTTTCCAAGGCTTTAAATCTTTTGTGGAGCAAAAAGCCTCATATTTCTCCTGTGGTGGGCTTGAACTGCTGGCCTTGTGGTTTGGAGTCCAGTACTTATCCTATGGAGCCAGTGCTACTCTTGTCTTATTGGGCCTCTGTGAGTCAGAACTGACTTGACGCACACAACAACATACATACCTACCTACCTACGGATGTAAACCCATCTGGGGAAAGGGCTATCTTTGTTATGTTAATGAAGTCATATCAGTGCAGAGTCTTTCTAAAGCGATCACTTTTGAGATATCAAAGGTACAGGCACGGAAGCATCAATGGAGGCCAAATGAGGATCACCAAGAAGGAGGAGCAGAAGCTGAAGAGACAAGGACCTCTCTCCTCTAGAACTGAGAGAAGACAGAGCTGGCTCCCTGAATTCAGACTTGTAGTCTCCTAAACTGTGAAGGAATAAACTTCTGCTAGGGATAAGCCATGGTATCTTCAATAACCTCATATGCATGTGAAAGGTGGACAGTGAATAAAGAACACCATAGTAGAATGATGCATTTGAGTTACGGTGTTGGAGAAGAATATTAAAAGTACCGTGGACTGCCAGAAGAACAAACGATCTGTGTTAGAAGACGTACAGCCAGAATGCTCCTTAGAAGCCAAGATGGGCAGATTTTGTCTCTCATACTTTGGACATATTATCACAAGGGACCAGTCCCCTGGAGAAGGACATCATGGTTGGTAAAATGGAGGGTCAAAGAAAAAGAGGAAGACCTCCAATGAAATGGATTGGCACAGGGCAGCACGATGGGCTCAGGCGTAGGAATGAAGGTTGAGAATGATGCAGGACTGGGCAGTATTTCATTCTGTTGTGCAGAGGGTCGCTATGAGTCAATATTGACTAACACCTAACAAGAAGGAGCTCTGGTAGCGTAGTGGTTACGAATTGGGCTGCGAACCACAAGGTCAGCAGTTTGAAGCTACCAGCTGTTCCGCAGGAGAAAGATGAGGTTTTCTGCTCCTGTAAAGATTTACAGCCTTGGAAACCCTGTACAGGGTCGCTATGAGTCAGAACCGACTCCACGGCACATCACCACCACCACTAAGAAGAAGAAGAAGGGATAAGCCCCCCAACATGGCATTTCTCCTATTTGTTGTTGTTGTTAAGTGCCTAGCGCTTATCCGATGGTGCCACATCAGGACTGCTATGTTGTTATTAAGTGCTGTGGAATTGGTTCCGACCCATAGCAACCCTGTATAGGGTTCCCAAGGAGCAGCTGCTGAGCTTAAACCACCGATCTTGTAGTTCAAACAGCTTTGCAGTCTGGTGCATTAACCCACAGAGCCACACAAGGACTCTATAGCAGCACAAAAAAGTAAGACACATATTTAAAAGCACATATCATATTTTCCTAAACCAAGCAAACAACAGGTATTCCGAATTTTAAGTTCCATGATAGGTTCTCAAACTTGCTAGGAGGACCCTTAACTTTATCTGTGTAATGAGAGCAATTATTATTTGTGTTGGCCAAGTTTCCAAGTCAGAATGAAGAGTAAGAAACTAGAGTACGGTAATCTAAGAATTACGGTGTAGCAGCTTTTTCGTGCTTGGCTTTTGCAAGGGAAAAAGGTGAGCAGTGATGTGGGGCAGAACTCTGTATTGTACCTTCGTTGTTGTTGTTGTAAAGTGCCGTCAAGTCGGTTCCAACCCACAGTGACCCTAAGTAAGGTTTCCAAGGAGCAACTGGTGAGCTTAAACTGCCAACATTGTGGTTCAAACCAATCTGCAGTCTAGCACATTAACGCACAGCACCACATCAAAACCCGAGAGATAACTCACCAAATGATCGCTGTACACACAGCAATGTCAGCTATGTAACATAAAACCCCACCTTTCCTTGCCAAATTGCAAGGCCAAAAGATATTCTACTATAAGCTGACTAATACAAATTATAGTCCTTCTTTCTTGGAGCGCAGAGAAAAGTTAATTACTAAAGTAATTTTCTTGCTGTAGAACAAACCAATCCAACAATTTTGGTGTGTGCGCTTCAATTCAAAGACTGGTTTCAGTATTAAGAGTGATTCATCCCATCCAAAAATTCTTAGTAAGACTAATCCAAAATATGCCCCTCAAGAAGCAGTGGATGTAAGAAAAGCGAAACAAGCCAACAATATACAAATTTTGTGCGAGTCAAAATTAACATTTGAGGGAGGAGGGGGAAGAGTAGAGGGTGGGTTTCTAGGATATACCCTTTGGTTGGTTGATGATGCATGGAGGGGATTGGAACCATGGCAATGAGATGATATACGATGGAATGAATGTAAGACTAAGGTTCTCCCATGTAAACTATCATATAATTCACAATAAAACATTAAAAAAAAAGTTATGTAACATAAAAAAAAAAATTAACATTTGGTCTACACTTGAGTAGGTAAGCTGAAGTGTATGCCATATGGATGTTGCCATTAGTTTCTGACTGGGGTGGGGTGGAAGGAGTGAATGCTAGACCCTCAGGACGCCCAGCGTGGTATGAGGCCATGTTTCCAGTGCTCTGGTCCTGGGTCTGTCTATATTGGCTTTCTAGGTCATAAGCTGACATGGAAGAGAGGGAGTACTGGGAGGGGTCTGTGGTGGTAGGAGTGTAGGATGAACCCGTTCAGGAGAAGAGCATTGGCAATGCCACCCAACACCACTCTTAAACTACCACACAGAAAATACCTCGAGTGTTCTTTTAGATGATATTTTTTGTTATTTATTTAGAAGCATGGCTTTATTCTGATATGGAAAATTTTACCATCGCTGAGCCAGAACTATGGAAAAAGGTGGCATGGAAATCTGAGTTCAAATTCTAGCTCTGGCCACCAAACATAACGACTTAACGGTGTGTCCCACACAGGTCACGAGTTACTTGGAACGCACAGCAACTCTGCAGGGCCTGGGAGTACCACAATGCAGACTCTGTGTGTGTGTGTGTGCACATATGCACATGCAGTGCACATGGTTTGACGTTTTTGCCACTGAAATGAAGACATGCTTTTAAAATATTTATTGAAACGAGGAAAATAATTAAGAGGCTCTTGCTTACGTAAATAGTTCAAGCCATGCCCTTCTCCAGGGCCATGCTGCAATTACTTGCATCAGAACCTCACAGGAAGCTTGTTAAACAAACCTCATCTTGGGCCCAGTGAATCAAAACCTCTGGGGCCAGGAATGTGGCTCTGATTTAACTACACTAATGCCTCACACCATCTGCCCTAAGGGCTCTCCCAGCTTTAAGATCCTAGGAGCTCTAGGTCCTTTGTGCATTGCTAAGCTCGCTGAGCCTCAGGCCTGCTAGACAGATGCACCACACAGGTTCTGCCTTTTACTCACAGGTAGGTTTCGCACCTAGAATCACGATTCTTGATCCTCCCTGAAGTGCACTCACTCAGCAGCCTTCGTGCATCAGTAGCCAGGCTTTAGCAGGTGGCAGCAATGAGTCCGAGAAGTCGGCCTGCTTCCCACCTTTGCTACATGGGCTGCCAGGATGGTCTGAAGGGTAAGTAGGAAGGTCTGAAGCAGCCAAGTAATATGCACAGCTGCTGTCTGCTACTTGAAATTACATTTAAAAATGGGATACTCTTCATAAACTACATTCTAATTGAATGAGATTCATAGATGGGAAAAAACAGGTTGTGCACAAATGATTTTCAGTGTGCCAAGAATGGCATCTTTGTAAAATCCCAGAGAACGGTATACTATACACGCCTACCTAGGACCCCGTGCAGAAGCAACCACACCCATAGATGCCCCGCAGTGGGGCCAACCAGACAGAGCAGTCACCAGGAACTTCTAGGTCACCTGAGAGGCTCCCAGACTTCAAGTCCAGTGTGTCAATTTATTATTTAGGTGCAGACAATGGAGAGCCTAAAGAAACGTCAACACAAAATAGTTACAAAGTTGTAAGTACACAAATTCTGTTGCTTTCATGTTCTGGTAATACAGTATAATTAAGCCATGGAGTATTTTTTTAAAATACATATATATACAGCTATTATCACTAACCCTTCCCTAACCCCCAATCACAGTAAGAATGGAATGAGATATTCCCAGCTTCTCAATTAGTGAGGAAACAAGATGGATTTAGGGTAATAATATCTAGCCATGGTACAGAATTTTTTTTGGGGGGGGTATGGATGGGATGAAGTAGGCAAACATCCTTTATTTTTATATTGTTCCCAACTGTAACCTAAGATGAAATGAGTCACTCCAGCCCATTGAATTGACTTGGGAAGGGAGTAGGCACAAGGCATTCTCCAAGAAAGCAGCAGTAATGAATGATAGAAAAGGTCAAGAGCAGAAAATCATGAAAAGGAAGACACAGGTGACATCATGTCATTCTTCTGCTTACAATTGTTAATTATACTCCCTTCGGCTGACAGGTTAAATTCCATATTGCTTCAGGTCTGGGTTTCCTTTTGGCCTCATCTTCCCATATTCCTCCTTATACAAACTTCCTATTTCTATATCTGCCTGCTTCGAGTTCTTTCCATATGATTTTCCTTTTCCTGGTAATGCTTGTCCCCTTTCCTCAAATCTGAACTTGTCCTTAATATTAGTATCAAACATCACTTTCTTAGAGCAACTTTTCATAACCTTCCCATCCCTTAAATTTACATTTTACATACTTCAAAGATTTTCCTTAGTATACTGCATTGGTGGTGGTGGCTGTGTGCCATGGTGTCGGTTCAAACTCATTGCGACCCTGTACAAGGTTTCCGAGGCTGTAAATCTTTACGGGAGCAGAAAGCCTCATCTTTCTCCCACAGAACAGCTGGCAGTTTCAAACTGCTGACCTTGCGGTTTGCAGCCCAATTTGTAACCACTACGCTACCAGAGCAACCCATGTCTCTAAAAGACAGACATAGATACCTTATTCACTTTTGTAATCCCAGAACTATTATGCCTGTCCAGCATATCACAGTCTCCTTCCACTTATACGGAATGAATAGGATGCAGTTAAGAGTAGACAAGGGACAGATAACTCAACAACAAAAAGACAAAGAGTCAATTTAACAACGAGCAAAGGAATTGAATAGACATTTCTGTAAAATGCAAGTCAAAACGATGAGATGCCGTTTCCTTGTTGTTGTTATGTGCCCTTCAGTCAGTCTGACACAGTGACATTGTATATGTTTCCAAGGAGCGGCTGGTGAGTTTGAACGGTCAATTCTGTGGTTTACAGTCCAGCGCTTATCCTACAGTGCCACGCCACCATCCCATATCCACTGAAAAAAAAATATTAACTGCTGTGGAGTCAATTCTGACTCCTAATGTCTCCATAGGGCAGAATACAACGGCTTCAGTTGGGCTTCCTAGAGTATAATCTTTGCTGGTGTAGATAGCCTCATCATTCTCCCATGGAGTGGCTGCTGGGTTTGAACTGCTGACTTTTCAGTTAGCAGCCCAATGCTTTACCCACTATGCCACCAGGGCTCCTTCTGTATCCACTAGGATAGCTATTATAAAACGAAGCCATAACCAGCATTGTGGGGGTTGTGTTGCAGTGACAACTCTTGTCCACAGGTGACGGGAATGTGAAGTGGTACATGTACCGTGAACAATAGCTTGGTGGTCCCTCAAACACAGTCTCAGACACAGAACTACCACTTGTTGGAGTCCTGGTGTGGAGCCATCGGATACCAGATACACAAGTGACCTCAGGGTCGGTCTGAACTCCAAAGTCGTGGTTCAAACTCACCAGCCACTCCTCAGAAACCCTCCTTATACAGGACTGCTATGAGTTGGAACCGACTCAATAGTACCTAACAACAACAACAACAACACTATTTGCTAATGTTGTTAAGTGCCACTGAATCGGTTCCATATATGGTTTCCAAGGAGCAGTTGGTGGGTTTAAACCACCGACCGTGTAAATAGTCCAGTGCTGATCCTACAGTGCCACACTAGGACTCCATATGGCCTAGCAATTCCACTCATGAATACGTACCCAAAATACTTGATTGAAAGCAATGACTCAAGTAGTCACCTGCATACCAATGTTCACAGAAGCATTTATTTACAAGAGCCCAAAGGTGGAAACCCAAGTGTCAATCAACAGATTAACGGATGTGGTATATACATACACAGGGCTTTAGAAAGTTTGTGGGAAAATGGAATTAAAAGATAATGGAATTTTTCCATGAGCTTTCTGAAGCCCCTCAGATAATTAAATATTATTTGGCCATAAAGAAGAATGGCGTGCTGATACATGTTACAGCGTGGATGAACCTGAAACCACCATGTGAAGTGAAATAAGCCAGGCACACAAAGGGCCACATATGTGGGGCCACAGACTTTCTGAAGCCACCATCAATGCAAAATATCTAGAATAAACAAATGTACAGAGCAGAAACTAGATCAGTGGTTGCCATGGGCTAGGGGGGCAGGGAGATATGGGAAGCTAGAGCTTAATGGGTATAGAGATTCTGTTTGAGGTGATGAAAAATTTTTGGGAAAAAAAAAGTGGTGATTTGTGCGTGTACAACATTGAGTATAATTAATGCCACTCTTAACAATGGTTAAAACCGTAAACTATAGGCTGTTTAATTTTAAAAAACACACAACACAGACTAGACAAAGGACTAAACAGCTGGTGGTGGCGAGTGGAGAGCACAAAGGTGAGTTATGTTTATTTTAGCTCTAGTCACTGTGAGAACTCAGGCCCGTTCTGCCCAGCTTACAGGGAAATATCCCAGTCTGAACAACCAAAGCTTACTAACTAAACTGCTGCACACGCATTTGAATGACAATCCCTAAGAAATATGAGGCAGACAAAGTCAACCGAGGGGAAATTTTAAGTTCTAACCAGATTGAGGATTAATTGCTCATCTTGTTCTTCTTTTTAAAACTAATTCATTCACTTAAATATTTATTGCATTTTTCTGTGTGCCAGGCACAGTAGGTCAAAGGCTAGGGTGTTAGAGGGGAGAGACCAAAGTGATTATACAGCAGAGGCAGAGTAAAAGACCCAGAGCAGCAGACCTATGTAGTGGGTAGTATGGGTGCATGGAGAAGGAGCTTAAACCAGGCTGAGTCACGTTCTTTGAGGATGTAAATTAGATCATCTGAACTGAACATCAGTTCTGTGTAGAGAACAAGAGAAACAAGTCTCCCTTCTTTTAATTTAAACATTGGGTGTTCACCTGGACACCTGTATCTTCTAAATAAAAAATCCTAGATGTGATTTGTCATTAGGTGCCATTGAGTCGGTTCCAATTCAGCAACCATATGCACAACAGAAGCAAACATTGCCTGGTTTTGCACCTTCCTCACAGTTGCTATTACACTTGAGCCCATAGCTACCACTGTGCCAACCAATTTAGTTGGGGGTATTTCTCTTTTTTGCTGACTCTCCACTTCACCAAGCATGATCTCCTTAACTAGGGACTGGGTCTTTCCTAATAATATGTCAAAATGATGTATGAGAGGTGATGGTTCACCATCCTGGCCTCTTCTAAGAAGCATTCTGGTTGTATCTTTTCCAACACAAATCTGTTTGTTGTTCTGGCAGTCCAAGGTACTTTCAATATTCTTCTCCATCACCATAACTCAAATGTATCAATTCTTCTATGGACTTCCATATTTACTGTCCAACTTTTACATGCATATGAGGCTAGTGAAAACACTACAGCGTGGGTCAGGTGCACTTCAGTCCTCAAACTGATATGTCTGCTCTTGAGCGCTTTAAAGAGGTCTTGTGCAGCAGGTTTGCCTAATGTTTGATTTATTGATTGCTGCTTCCATGAGGGTTGCCTGTACATACAAGCAAAATGAAATATTTGACAGTTTCAGTCTTGTCTCCATTTATCATGTTATTTATCAGTCTAGTGGTGAAGCTTCTTGTTTTTTCTACACTGAGGTGGAACCCACACCGAAGATTGTAGTTTTGATCTTCATTAGTACGTATTTTAAGCTCTCTTCGCTTTTCAAGAAAGAAAGGTTGTATGATCTGCTGTCAATAAGTCTTCCTCCAATCCTGATACGACATTCTTCTTCGTATAATACAGTTTATTGGATTATTTACTCAGCATACAGACTGAATAAGGATGGTGACAGGATACCACACTTTTAACCCTTTCAGTATCCTCTTGCGCTGTTCTATCAACTGCCTCTTGGTTATGTACAGCTTCCTCATGAGCACAAGTAAGTGTTCTGGAATACCCATTCTTTCCAA
>NW_006408540.1:19796212-19820163 GCF_000296735.1 Chrysochloris asiatica | reverse complement strand
TCAGCAATGATGCCCCTCGTTTCACACTCTCGTCTGGATGTGGCGTGAGTTTCGGGCAGTTCCCTGTCATTATACTGCTGCAGTCATTTTTGAATTATCTTCAGAAATATTTTACTTGTGTGATATTAATGATATTATTTGATGATTTCCACATTCTGTTAGATCACCTTTCTTTGGAATGGGCACAAAAATATGGATCCCTTCTAATCGTTTGGCTTCCAAATTTCTTGGCATAGACAAGTGAGCACCTTCAGTGCTCCATCAGTTTATTGAAAAGTTTCAATTTGTAGTCTGGAAATTGCCAGAGCCTTGTTTTTCGCCAATACCTCCAGTGTAGCTTGGACTTGTTCCTTAAGTATCAGTGGCTCTTGATCATAAGCTGCCTCTTGAAAAGGTTGAACTTCGAGCATTTGGTACAGTGACTCCGTTTATACCTTCTTTTGGTTCTTTCTGCATCATTCAGTATTTTGTCTAGAGAATCCTTCAACATTGCAAGTCAAGATACCATTATGCTACATGGGATTGGGGCCATTTCTCATCAAAGACCATGTGCAGTGTGGCAGTACAAGATCTGCAATAATCCACCAGCAAGTCTTCATCAAAGGACTGTGGGAGAGTGTTCACAGCAAGTCTTAATAGAGAGAAAGATTGGATCGAATACTGCAGCTCCTGTAGAAGGTCCCGGCAAAGAAAATCCTGGAACAAAAAGGTCAAATGCTGCCTGCATTGTGGGTCAGGTTAAAACTGTGGTGGTGCAACTGAAGACAGAGACAAATCTATGTTGATTTACAAGCACACTGACCTACTATTTTAGTCTTTCTTTTTCTCCTTCCTCCTCTCACTCCTCCTCCCTGTCATTTCTCATAGTCATCTTTCTCTCTATTGCTCTATCAACCAAATAGACTTTCTGCAAAGCATCACTGAATCTCAAGGACAAACACTGCATACACAATCAACTGCACTAGAATTCCTGGACACTGATACAAAAAACCCCCTATACCTTTAACAGAGAGCCGATCACCAAGAACTAATACTCTTTCAGCAAACTGAACTAGTATTCTCGTCAAAAAAATCTCTCCAGAAAAGTGACACTGAATATGCAACATGCAGCTCTACATCAAAGATGGCATTGATTACCAAAACAGACACAAAAGGGAAATAAATGTATGCCATGCTTTTTGGTTCTGTAATGATTTTGAAATGTTGCTTCATCTTTATGTGATTTTTGTGTGACCAACCGTGACTCTATTAAGCAAGCTCCAAGAGAATAAGGTCAGATGAAGATGAAGATATGTTTAGAGGATTGGCAGCACAAACTTCGTTTATTAAGAAATAAATCAGGTGCGCATTAGGCATACGGCGTTGAACAAAAGCAACAGACTTCTCTGGCAACATGGGTCTTATCTCTGTATTTTCCTCCTTCTTTCTATACCTCCTAGTCCCCATTTGATGTCACCATCTTCTTCTCAGGGCTCCATGGGGTGCATTCCTCCATTAGAAAAACTCCAAGAAACAAGACAGATGGCCAATGACATGATCAAAGCAAACATCCTACCCTTACCCCCCAGTTCTACTCTATCACTTGACCCAAATCTAGAATAAGCAGTTTATTATTGCATTCATATTTGTGTGCTGGTAAGTTCTCTTTTTCAGTTAACATCTATCTGATATCTGCAACGTCCACATTCTCTTCTGAATCCAGCTCGAACTTCTGGTACTTCCTTGTCTGTGCACTTCTGCAACAGTCTCTGAATTATCTTTGGCAAAATTTTACTGGCATGTGGGGTTTTTATTGCCAGTGGACTCTCAAAAGGTTTTAACAGAATAGGCTTTATGAGTATTTAACTATGGATTGTACAGAGGTTGACTGTATATACTGTGGTAGCCACACAACGTCCAAATCACATGTCCTATTTCACAGACTGGATGATGGACGCTGGAGTCCTAGTGTGGCACTGTAAGGTAAGCACTGGACTGCAGTCGGTTTTAACTGCAAGGTCCACGATTCGAACTCACCAGTCGCTCCTTGGAAACCCTATACAGGGTCGCTATGAGTTGGACCCAACTTGATGGCACTCAACAAGAATAATATCATGGCATGTGATATTAAAGACATTGTTTGATAAAAGGACCAACTTTCTTTGGAATGAGCATAAATATGAGTCTTTCAGTCAGCTGGCCAGCCAAGTAGCTGTCCTCCAAACGTCTTGGCACAGATCAGTGAGCTCTTCCAGTGCTGCATCTCTTTGTTAAAACATCTCAATTGGTATTCCTCCAATTCCAGAACCCTTAGGAGTTTTTGTCAATGCCTTCAGTAGAGCTTACACTTCTTCCTTCACTACAATTGGTTCCTGATCACATACTTATACTCCTAAAATGGATGGACATTACCATTTCCTTCACTACAATTGGTTCCTGGTCACATACTTATACTCCTAAAATGGATGGACATTACCATTTCTTTTTGGTAAACAATCATAATACTTTGCCTTCTCAAGCTGATTTGAAATCTTCTGTTCAGCTCTTTCACTTCACCACTTTCTCTTTTGCTATTCTACATTCAAAAGCCAGTTTGAGAGTTTCTTCTGACATCTGTTTCAGTCTTTTCTTCCTTTCCTTCTTTATTATGATGTCCATGCCTCATTGATCGTCACGCATTCCATTTCTGATGACTTTCAAATTTCCTAGATCCATACTATGAACATTCCACATTCTAATTATTAATGGACGCTTGCAGCAGCTTCTTCTCATTTTGAGTCACTCCAAATGAGCAAATGAAGGTCCCAAACCCTTTATTAAGGTCGACTGTATTTTGTGGAGGCAGCTCTTTTCCAGCTCTATTTTGAATGGTCCCAACCAGAGTGGCTCACCTCCGGCACGACATCAGACAATGTTTGGCTGCTAACTCATGTTTTCACTGGCCAGTTTAAAAAAATTTTTTTTTTTTTTTAAAAAAGAAGTAGATCTCTAGTTCCTTCTTCCTTGTCTGTCTTAGTCTGGAAGTTCTGTTAAAACTTGCCCACCGTGGGTGGCCCTGCTGTTATTTAAAACATTGGTGGCACAGCTTCCAGCATCATAGCAACAAGCAAGCCACCACAGTGTCACAAACATACAGGTGAATGATGTCACATGGATACTGGCAGAAAGCAGAGAGTACTAGAAGAATGTGTAGTTGTTTTATTGACTAAATAAAGGCAATGGACTGTGCAGATCATACCAAATTATGGATAACATCGTGACAAATGAGAATTTCAGAATACTTAATTGTGTTCATGTGGAACCTGTACATAGACAAAGAGGCAATCATTTGAACAGAACAAAGGGATAATGTGTGGTTTAAAATCAGGAAAGGTGTGTGCATCAGGGTTATATCCTGTTACCATACATATTTAATCTGTTTGTTGAACAAATAATCCAAGAGGCTAGACTATATGAAGAAGAAAATGACAATAGAATAGAGGGAGGCTCAGCAACCACCTGTGAAATCACATGACAAAATCTTGTCTGCTGAGAGCAAAGACTTGAACCACTTATTGAAGATCAAATGCTACAGCCTTCAGTGTGGATTATACCTCACTATAAAGAAAACAAAAATCCTCAGAACTTTACCAATAAGCAACATTATGATAAACAGAAGACTGAAGCTGTCACGGATTTCATTTTAGTCAGATCCACAATCAATGCTCATGGAAGCAGTAGTTAAGACATCAGATGATGTACTGCATTGGGAAATCTGCCTCAAAAGATCTGTTTAAAGTGTTAAGAAGCAAAGATGTCACTTTAAGGGCACTTGACTCAAGCTATGTATGGTATTTTCAATCTCTTCATATACATGAGAAAGTTGGACAATGAATAAGGAAGATTGAAGAAGAACCGATCCACCTGAATTATGTTGGTGAAGAGTATTAGCTAATGCTCCTTAGAATAGAAGATGGTGAGAATTTACATACTTTAACATGTTATCAGAAGGGACCAGTCTATGGAGAAGAACATAATGATTGGTTTGGTATAATGAGGGTCAATGAAATTTAATAAGACCCTCAATGGGAATGATCGACACACGGGCTGTAAGGGTGTGTAACAACACAGGGACCACTGTTAGATGGTGTGGGACTGGCGAGTTTCATTCTATTATAACTAACAGGGTTACTATGAGTTGGAACCAAATGTACAGCACTTAATGACAAGAGCAACACATTATTTCACTTCAGTAACACCACATCTATCTGCCACTGGCAAAGTAGAGGGTCAGTGAAAAAGAGGAAGATCCTCAATGAGATGGACTGACAGAATTGAATTTGTCAGATAATCAACTTCTACGTTCTTTGGGATAAAACTTTTAATCTTAATTATTTTTTTAAAGACACACATTTGAAACTACATTAACTTTATAACAAATACAATTAAACCTTGGAATATTGGAAGGTATTCTGAGACTGGGATATAATGGGAAAAAAACCATAATGCCTATTTTGGAACATTTAAATGACAAAAATGAAAACAGTGACATTTCTTTTGAAATTTACACATGAATTCTTATATTTAGAACGATGGAAACTATTCACAAGTTTTTGTGGTCTTAAGCATAGCTTTGAATTTAAAAAAAAAAAAAAAAAGAGAAGAAAATATCAATTGGCACAGCTATTTACTAGTCTAATTGAAAATATTGTTGGAAATTAAATGGCAAGGTAGGAGACTCTGTAGGTGTTTACTTACCCTTAAAATATTTGAAAAGAGGGTAAAGTTTTGTTTTGTTCTGATGCACATGGAGTCGCTATGAGTAGGAACTTTCTTGATGGCATCTTAACAACCTTAACAACAACAACACCGTTTGGTTTAAAGATGATTTCAGGAAATAGTTTCAGTTTAAACATTTACTTAGTGCAACAATTTCTGGGGATCATTCAGCCTCAGTGGGTCCAGAAAGTCTTAATTCCACAAGAAATTAAAATTCTGTTCCATTATTTACCCTCCACTCCCCCTCTTTATCATTTTTTTAAATTAGGATTTTCCTGCACAATCTTTGATCAAAACATTCCAAAATGGTAGCTGGGCATCATCCAGTTCTTCTGATCTCATGGCAAATGAAGCAGTTGTTCATGGAGGCAATGAGACACACTTCCAGTTCTTCCTTCCATTCCTAACTCTCTTTACTTTGCTGCTCTGGCGAACAAAGAGCAACTCTTAGTCCATAAGGGCTTTCAATGGCTGAAAATGTATAGAAGTAAGTGCCAGAACTTTCTTCCACAGCACCACTGGATGGATTAAAAATGCTAACCTTTTGGGTGCTTGCTGTTGTTGTTAAGTGCCCTCAAGTTGGTTCTGACTCATAGTGACCCTGTCTGTATAAGGTTTCCAAGGAGAGGCTGGTAGATTTGAACCACTGATTATGGATGCTAGTCTAGCACAAATGGTACCACTCAGGAACCTAAAGTTCCCATACCAAAAACCCAACCCAGTTGCAGTCTATTCGATTCCAACTCATAGCAACCCTACAGGGTTTCCAAGGCTCTAAATCTTTACGGGAGCATATTGTCACATCTTTCTCCCATGGAATGAACAGTGGGTTTGAACTGTTCAACTAGCAGTTGACCACTTTAAACACTGGGTCATCACAAGACTCATCAATTCCACTCTGCAGTGAAATTAAAACATATGTTTACACAAAAACTCCTACATGAATATTTACAGCTGCTTTATTCATAATAGCTAAAAAGCAGAAACAATCCAAATGCCTATTAACTGACGACTGGGTAAGTAAAATAGAATACCCGTACAACAGAAAACCATTTGGCAATAAAAAGGAATGAACTACTCACATATGCTTTAACAGTAATGAAGTTTGAAAGCAATATGCCTCAATGAAAGTCAGTCATAATAGAACACATATGATATAGTTCCATTTATATAAAAATGTCTAGACTAGACAAATCTATAGAGACAGAAAGTAGATTTGTGGTTGTCTGGGATGGGAAAAGGGGATAGAAATAGAGACTACTAATGGATACAGGGTTTCATTTTGAGGCGATGAAAATGTTGATTGTTTTGATGGCTGTACAACTCCGTGAGCATACAAAAATCCAATACATTGTACACTAGAAGAAAAGAATAGCTTGTATAGAAAATAAACGTTTTTAAGTTGGAAAAGAGAAAAATATTTTATTTCATTGCCTTTTGGTCAACAGGAGACCTCTGTAGCTCATAACCACAAATTAAGATGACACTATTGTTTATTACTAAATCATCCTGGGTAACGTAACACATCTGGGATAAACAGTAGTTGACTGTGTGTATCAGTCCACATATACACTGGAGATGGATGGAATGGGAATAGCTGTCTGAGAGGAGCACTCTAGAAAGAAGGGGTGGGTTGATGCTGTTGCAGTGCAGAGCTGGAGAAGGCCCTCTGGTACCTCAAATCATGGCTGAGACAGAAGCAGGAGGTTTGGGACACTTATCCCAATCCACAAAGCAATGTTTCTAATGCAGAGACCAGTGCAAAGAAACTGATTCTTTCCCTGAGGCAGTTTCCTAAGGGATGGCAAGTCTAAAAACAGGCCCTTCTAGCTTGTTCAGGAACCAACTAAAGAAATCTGGAGAAGGCAGCTCAGAATCTTAAACCCCTTTCCTCTCTTGAAAAATCAAGGAATATGTGAAACATGAGATTTTATTGGTAATGTCTTCCCACCCCTGATGAAATACAAATAAAAACTGTGTGGTCTACAGCTTATCTGAAAATTTTATACAAATAAATGTCTAGATACTCCTTTAATCTAGGCACTGTCTTATTTAAAATCATGATTCAACTAGTCTCTCCTATCACTAAGGGTATCACAAATTTGATGTCATTCAGCGAAGAAGAAGAAAAAAAAGATGAAAACGCCACGAGTTAAAAGAGCAAATGTAGATTAGCACTGGACCAGGAACTACAAGGTCAGCAGTTCAAACCCACCAGCCATTCCTTGGAAACTCTCCACAGGGTCACTATGGGTCAGACTTGATAGCAGTTAACAACAACAAACATGGGAGTAGATCTATGAGCTCTCAGGAGTCCCTGAGAGGTGCAAACGTCAAGTGCTTGGCAAGACTCAGGAAGGTAGGCATCCTGGCAAACAGACCCAGTGACTTAATGGTCACTGACAAACCTGTGGATGTGCATGCAGGTAGGTATGTATACACATAGGAATGCATATATGAGCACCATATTTTTATGCAAATAACATGCATTTCTTGTATTTGTTTGCCAACAGCTCCCTTCCCCACACCACCCCTATGTAGTTTCATAAGCACTACTATACCATTAAAAAAAAAAAAAGTTTCTGTAAAAAACCCCCAAAACATGGAACATTTATTAATGTACATCCTAGCTGAAGAGGAGAGGTTGGCAAACAAATAGGAGGTACATGTTATCTACATAAAAATACAGTATAGAGGGGTATATATATTGGTGTATGCACCCGCAAGGCTGGTTTGAACTTCAAACTCACCAGCCACTCCTTAGAAACCTTACAGAGGGTTGCTATGAGTTGCAACCAACTCGACAGCACTCAACATATAGGTGTATCCACATCCATGAGGGTAGGTTAAAAAGTCCTGCTACAAACACACTGTTGTTATTAGGGACTGTCCAGTCGGTTCCAACTCATAGAGACCTATGTATAACCCTACCTGGTCCTGTACCATTCTCACAATTGCTGCTATACCTGAGGCCAATAAAATCATTGCCACCTTTATTAAACAAAACTATCAAACTGTGAAGCTATTATTTCCTGACATATCAGTCTGAACACTTCTCAAGGCAGTGTTGCATTTCTTTAACCTTTTCCAGAAGAAATATGTATTCCAATTTACACACTATGTCAAAATAGCAGTTTTGACATCCTTGAGCCATTCAAATTACGTTCCTTTTCAATGTTCTTTGAGTTTGGGGAACAAAAAGAAGCATGAAGGGGCAAGATCAAGGCTGTAAGGTAGAAGGGGGAAGGGTCCCCTAAAAAATTCTCAGAGGACAGCTCTTGCTACCTTCAAAGAATGAGCTGGTGTATTGTTGTGATGGAAAAAGCTTCCTCAGCTCAACTTCCCTGAGCTTTTCCTCACCAATGCAGTTCTCAATTTTTGAAAACTTCCTAATAAGCCCTCATGATCATAATGTGCCCTTTGAGAAAAAGCTATCAAGACTTTTCCTTTTGGTATCCCCCAAACTCACCATAACCTTCTGAGTTGACCTCCTCTGTTTTGAATTGAACTAGCCCAGCAGATCCTCTTTGAAGCCAGTTTTGATTGGACCTTTATTTTTAAAGTCACCCTAACTTGACTAGGACAAATGTATTACTGAGAGAACATGGCTGCAGCCACCCTCGGAGAGCATAGGCCTATTTACACACGTTTTGTGGAATAAACCTGTGCATACGGAACCCTACTCACAATGCCTTTTGACTTATCCTTATATATGCATGTATGTATGTAGTCGTATTTATAAAATGTATATGCTGTTGTTGTTGTTGTTAAGTGCTGTTGAGTCGGTTCTGGCTCATAGTGACCCTGTATAGGGTTTCAGAGGGGCGGCTGGTGAGTTTGAACTGCTGACCTTGCAGTTCAAATCAACCTTGCGGTCCAGGGCTTATTCTACAGTGCCACACCAGGACTCTATGAATATATATGCTTTCATATTTATAATAAAGCACAGAAGGGGCACAGTTATGGATTCTTCTTAGACATAAGCAAACATCTCAAGGGACTGACTTTCTGGGTTTGAAGACTTAGGACCTGTTTGTTGTTGTTGTTATGTGCCGTGGAGTCGATTTCGACTCATAGCGACCCTACACAGGGTTTCCGAGGCTGTAAATCTTTACGGGAGCAGACCGCCTCATCTTTCTCCCGCGGAACGCTGGTAGTTTCGAACTGCTGACCTTGCGGCTCACAGCCCGATTCGTAACCACTACGCTACCAGACTGTGAATTATGGCTCTGGTAGTCACAGTCTTTGTAGCTCCCACCAAATGATTGGGTTGTTGTTGTTGGAACCATTGAGTCAGCTCCGACTCATAGCAACCCTGTATTGGGTTTCCAAGGAGTGGCCGGTGAGTTAGAACCGCCGACCTTGTGGTTCAAACTGACCTTGCGGTCCTGTCAGTGCTTCATCCCACAGTGCCACAACAGCACTCCATGCAAATAGGGTATAAGGGACCGTACCATGGGATAGGACAGTTTTGTCATTCCACTGGGTTTAAAAGGAGCCATCTAAGAAGAAGGAACATGGACCTCATGATCACCAAGAAAGGGGGGCCCCGAGCAGAGTGCATCTTCGGAGGTCCCTGTGTGGAGAAACAGCAGCGGCACCTAAAGCGTGAGACAAGAGTGTCGGGGGCTTCCTGGCCTATAGAATGAGTAAAGCTAAGTGCCTTCAGGCAAGAGCCTGGCTAGCAGGTTGATACCCTTTGAGTACTTATCAGCAGCCCTAAAGGAGATCTGTAACCCTTGTCTGAGCAGGGCAGAGGTCAAGGGGCTGTGTGGCTGAGGCTAGGGCCACAGAGAGAGGCACGACTGTGCGCAGAGTTAAGAAGAGGAACTACTGACCCAAAAGACTGTATTCTGACTTGTACCTTGTTAACTTCCCTAATAAAGTCCATAAGCATGAATATGGTCTCTAAGTTCTGTGTGGCCACTGCAACGGATGATCAAACGAGCAGAGAAGCACAGAGTGCTATGGGAGGATGGGTGGTATCAGAACTGGTAAGGAAGACTGGAGGGTGGAGGAATGTCGGACTTCCATCTCATAGGAATCAGCTCTGGGCTAATGGTTCTCCGATTTCTTCCTTAGGAAATCAGGAGGTCAGACACTATGCCTCTTCACAGGACCAAAGTCTGTGGAACACTTCAGTCAACTGGCATAATATAATTCATAAAGTTTATGTTCTACATCCTAGTTATGGGTTTTAAATGCTTGTAAGCGGCTATCTAAGATACAACTATTGGTCTTTGTAAGCAGCTATCTAAGATACAACTATTAGTGTTTGTAAGTGGCTATCTAAGATACAACTATTAGTGTTTGTAAGCAGCTATCTAAGATACAACTATTGGTCTTTGTAAGCAGCTATCTAAGATACAACTATTGGTCTTTGTAAGTGGCTATCTAAGATACAACTATTAGTGTTTGTAAGTGGCTATCTAAGATACAACTATTGGTCTTTGTAAGCAGCTATCTAAGATACAACTATTGGTCTCTATTTGTCAGGAGCAAAAGCGCAAGATGAAAACCAAAGACTGAAAGAAGAAACTTGTCTACAGAGTGAATGGTCTCCATGAAGCATGGCCTCATCTACCCTGAGACAAGTAGTAGCATATGGCACCCTGACACTACCACTGATGGTTCTGATCAGGCCTACAAAAGATGAACCCTGACAGAATGAGAGAAAAATGAAGAACAAAACTCTAATTCTTAAAAATAAAGTGCTCTTTAAATCTTGAACCAAAAATTGCCCCTGAGGTCACCTTTTTTAGCTAATTAACAGATTGGCTCACAAAATCAGAAAATCACTGGATACAAACACAAAAAGCTATTTCAAATACAAACACAAAAAGCTATTTCAAATCCCTAACTGATCCTACTTCTGTTTCAACACCCATTCATTCACTAAATCAATATTTGCGGAGTGCTTACTACGTGTCAGATACTCTTTAAGGCCTGCTTGCCCTCAGAGACCTATAGTCAGGAGCAGCACTGTCTGGGGGAACTTTCCGTGTTCTAGATCTGCTCTAACTGCGGTCAACACCAGCCACATATGCTATCAACACCTGAATATAACTAACACATCTGAGGAAATGAATTTTTCTTTTCACTTTCAATTAACTTCGATTTGACAGCCATATGTTTACCAGACTGGGCAGCAGTTCTAATTGCAAATTCAGATACTAAATTCATAGGTGTGTTGAGTGTTACCAAAAGGAGCAGTCAGGGTGTTAAAGAACCTTCTAACCTTTTAAGAAGAAACAGACTCTGCAAAACCTGCATTTATTCACTCATAGCGCTGCCTGCCCTGTCAAGAGGGCTGGGAGGGGCTGTGAACCCTGGCCCCAGCATATTCCATCCTTTTGTTCAAAATGGACACACAGTCCACACCAGGTCAGTAAAATCTCCCTTGAGCCACTTGGGGGCTCCATGTTCAGTCAAACAGTAGACAGGTAAATATACAACAGGAGACAACAACATTAGTGAGGTACGCACACCACAGAACAGTCAACCACTCTACATCAAAAGGGCAGCATATACCTCGGGACAAAGTTGAGAAATGTTGGAAAGGAAGGAGGAGTAGAAACATGAAACACAGGGAGGAAGAAGATAACTGAGCTTACAATGAGGGATTGCAATCACTGAGATGAAGTGAAGTGTATGGTTTGTTGAATGGGAAATTGATGATCTGCTTTGTAAACCTTCACTCAATCCACAATAAAAAGTAAAAAAAAAAACCTTCCTTGAGGCTTTACTGGAATTATGAGGGCAGATATTCTCTATTTTTCTCACGAGTTGCTTGCTGAGAATTGCTTTAGGAGGTCATTTTTGCAGCCACACATGTCAAGAACTTGCCTAAGAAAAGGGCAACCTAAAAGTAAGATGAAAAGATGAGACGAGATATGAAGAGATGGGAGGACAATGTGATGAAGCGATTTGGAAATCAGGTCCAGTTTTGTCTAAAGTTAGAGGCTCCATGAATTTCCCAGCTGTAAGAGCTGACAGGTCCTGGTGTAGAGGCCGTAGGATAAGTACTTAACCACAAGGTTGGCGATTAAAACTCACCAGCTGCTCTTGGAAACCCTATACAGGGTCATTATGAGCCAATGGCACTTAATGACAACAAAAGTCAATAATTTATACTTTTGCTTAAGTTTGAGCTGAAAGAGTCCCAGCTCCACTAACAGGCCTTAATAGCACACCCTGTCAAATACACTTTACTTTTTGTGAGAAGAAATTCTTAAATTCCTGAGTCAATTTAGCCTTTCAAAAGTCTATCTCATAGCTTAACTGATTCCAAATTTTGCTTTAATTACTGTTTTCAAGTACTTATTTAAGCCTATTGGAAAACAAATGCTGAGGATTATACCATCAGCTGACTCCTGATACCAAAAACCAGTCTAATGGTTTTGTTGATTAAAAGTCTACTTTATGCAAATAACCAACCACCCGATGGGCAACATTTAGAGCTGATACCAAGTTGTTTCAAAACCAGAGCCACACATATCTTTGCCCAGTTCCTTTGGTTGAGCTGGACCTACTTTAATAAAAACACACAGGCTGTGCACAATAGCATATTCTCATTTTAAAAAATGGCCCACTGGGCTGACATGACTGGAGACCAATGGTTTAGAAGAGAGCATCAATAGTTAAAGATAAAGCATCAGTTTCCCTGATCTTGATCTGAAATTGGGTAAAGAGGGCACAAGGAAACGAAGAGGTTACATTACTGTCACAGCTGCTTTAGTAGAAAAGCATGGTTAAAACCAACACTGGTAAATGAGCGCTGTGTTAGAAAACAGGCTTACAGAGGGATCCGAGTGATGCCTCAAAGGGAGTAATTAGGTAAAGTTTCTAAGAAAATGCTGTATATGCTTCTATTTTACGGATGTTAACAAAATCTGAGGAAAACTACACATAACACATTCAAGGTTAAAAGATCAAACAATGACAAGGGAGAAATAATAGACTTCTTCTGAAATTTTATTTTAGAGAAGGAAAAAAAGCCAATAGTTGAATCACATAAAAACAGCCATTTAAATGGATACCAAGCATGACTTTACCTCTTTTTGACCACTTAGGTAGGTCACAAACAATGTGAATGTAACAGAGAGACTGGACCTGAAGACACTTTCTCTAATCGATAATATAACTTGAAGAAGTGAAGGTCTTTAGGAAAAAGAATATAGAATGGAAATGGAAAAATAAGAGAATACTTCAAACTCACTCAGAATCTGTCAAAAATGACTCTCTAAAGGTCAGAAAGCAGATGGTGACTAACGACTATAGCAATGCTGCTAATAGCAAAGAGGATGTGTTAAAGTGACAGACTCCAAGGGAGGAACCTGGTTATCCAGAGTGGACTGGGAGCCATCAGAGAAGAAAGGCTACCGGGTGAAAATGCCATGCAACACATACATACAGCACAGAACGGACTCACAGGAGAAAGAGTTCTTTTCCTCCCTTTTACACAGGACTCAATAGCATTTGACTGATAACAATAAACAAGGTCAGTGGTCCAAACCCACCAGGCACTTCTCAGAAATCGTACACAGGGTTGCTATGAGTTGGACTCAGTGGCACTTAACAACAACAACTAATAAGTATTAGTAAAATACTCTGTAACTGATAAAACAGTTTTCACAAATATCACTCTCACATAAACGCAGCCACGGGCATATTTAGCCATCACAAGAATCCGGTAAAACTCGGTATTATTTTAAATGTATTTATGCAGTATACAATAATCTGGACATAATGGTAAATCTTATATTAATATGTCCCATGTTAAGTAAATTAAATGTTATATATGCAAACTCTGTATTAAATGAGGCGCCCCGGTGGTGTGATGGCTAAGTGCTCACAACTAACTGAAAGGTGGGTAGTTTGAATCTGCCATTGGATCCACAGGAGAAAAGACTTGGCACTCTACCCCTGTGAAGATCACAGCCTCAGAAACCCTATGGGACAGTTCAACTCAACAGCATACAACAACAACATATTCAATATTAACTACAATATATTTGAAGTCTTGATGTGGCGCTGCAGGATAACGTGCTGGACCACAAGCTCAGTTTGAACCACAGGGTCGGTGGTTCAAACTCATCACCTGCTCCTAGGAAACCCTACCCAGGGTCGCTATGAGTCGGAACCAACTAGGTGGCACTAACGACACCAATGTATTAAAGTACATGTTAAATACAACATATTTAAGTATCTTACATAGATTTACTTGGCTAAGTGGCTAGGACTTGAAATGAGGTTCCCTTATTTCAAATCCTGTGATGGTTCCATCAGACCAGGAAGCCCATCTCTGCTCTTCATGCTAGATTGGACTGCTCAGATTAAACTGAAATAGTAAGGGGGAGTGATGGCCCAAGTGCAGTCTCTGATGTTCTGTGAACTTTCAAAGGGAGAATCACCTACATGGAGAAGAGTCAAGCACTGACTACTTTCTTTCTAGTTCAATGAGATTTGCCACTTCAGTTTAAATACAAGAGGGAGGTAGAAAGGAGGGATGAACTAAGAGAGGAAGAGAATCGTAGATTTAGAACACGAAGATTACCTTGTCCAACTCCAATTTTAGGAATGGATACCCAGAGAGAGGGAACCATCTGTCCACGTCCCACTGAAGTAAACTGCAGGACTGGAATCCATGCTGACCACTTCCAGCCTTCCCCTCTAGATGAGGTAACTACAGCTGTGGCCCACTTCCGGTGAGGTGCACTTGTTCTATACCTTCTTGAGACTGGCCCCTCATCCCACCCCAGCCCCACAAGGTCTGTCAAAAATCCACCTGGAAACTGAAGATAAGACCGTTTCCCTACTGCAATCAAATTCAGCAAATATTTACTGAGTTTCTATTATGCTTGTACTGTGGATCCGAGTAAGTAAGGGATAAAAATTATATATAATCCTGCCTTTAAGAATTATCTGCTTCTTGACTAATTTAGCCTCTAGAAATCATAAAACTAAAATAAGAAGCTAGCCTATTATAAACCAATTTAGTTTCTAGATCAACGGCTCATAAGCTCTCTTAGGCCCCAGACCTATTGAGACTCTAAGGAAAGCTACAGACCTGTTCTTCTAGAAAAACCCACTTATTTTTGCATATATTCAGGAGCTAATGGTCTCCTAAAGTCCATCTACTGAGTTCAGAAACTCGACTACGAGAGATTCGCTGAGCACCATCATATACAAACTATCTGAAGAACCAAAATTGAGAGATATACTAGTAATCCCTTTAGTCACCCTATTTTAGGGAAACTGCTTTCTCTGTATCGTCTGTAAGTCCCTCCTTTAAATGCTTCTTTTCTCTTGTCTAAGTTTTCTGCATTTGTTATTCCATGAGAACATCCTATCTACTGTCAGCGTCTCCAGAGTAATGTGTATATGCATGTATTGTGGATGTAGATGAAGATAAACTTCATTAAAACCAGGAGAAACATACGACAGCTCATGAATTATTCTATTTCAAATTTTTTAACAATCTAACTTAGAATGCTGTTTGTAGGGCTTTGACGCTGAAGGACTGAAGTCATTAGGATGAATTGGTAATACTAAGTACAAGGTCTTTCTTCTTCTCCATAAAAAAAGTATTTAGGTCTTTTGAAATGTAAATTAACTTCTTAATGAGAAACTTAAAAAGCGGATGTACTAACAGTAAAGTAATCTGCAGAAGTGAAAACTATAATCAACACTGAAGTTTCATCAATCATCTCTTAAAGCTTTATATATACCAGGAAGAAGTATATAAACCCTCCCGATACCCATATTATCTAGTTATGTTACAATGTTGTTGTTGTTGTTTTTTTTAAAAACTGATGATCCTGTTACATATTCAGAGTACATGGAGTGGCTAGAATTAACAGTCTTGCATATACTGTCAAAGTGGAAAAAATGAAGAAAACTGGAAATAATGAGGACAGAAAATAACAGGGTTACCATGTAATTTTTCTTAAATTATAAGTAAATAAGACTCAGGATTAAATCTGATACTTTGATAACATTAGGTATGAGACAGTCAAATAGAGCTTCAAGATTGGAGAAAGGATTGGATCACTTACTTGCTATCAACTTTTTAAATGGACTTGAAATAGAAATTACTAGCAAATAGGCATAAAAGTCTGGAGAATGAAGGGGGAAAGAACCCCGCTACTATTTATGGAACAAAAATAAACTTCCTAAAATATTACTTAAGTAAATTTACCTTAAAAATGAAAAATAGGTCAATTGACCGCAAATCTTAACAAGTGTCACTTAGAAGGGCAGTGTGATGCTACATAAAGACATCCAGTGATAGACAAGAGTCTGATAAAAAACATTCACAGGGAGCAGTCCACACAACAGGGACAGACCCTCTTACCATGACAGATCCACATGACTTCAAGGTACTAGAAACGACATTAGCAAGACTTTAGGCTTCCTGTCAAGGATCAATTCAGAGGAGGATAATTCTATCTTTTCTTCAAATGGAATGCTATTGTTGTTGCTGTGTGCTACTGAGTTGGTTCCAACTTACAGAGAATGGCTGGTGGGCTTGAACTGCTGACCTCGTGGTTACCTACCAGTCCAGTAATTATCCTCCAGCGTCACACCAGAGCTCTCCTAAGGAACAACTGATATTAAATTTGTTTAAATCTAAAATAGTAAAGCTAATGTTTCAAAAATAAATAAACAGGCTACATTAAGATATCCTTTTCTGAGTACTGAAATGAAATCTAACATTAGCTTGGGTGCATGTTAACTTCCTTATATACGATAGATACTTTTCTCTTCAGGAATGATATATAAGTGAAACAGGACACAGTTAAACGATCAATTTGAACATATACATACCACAGGCTGCTTTGTGATGTCCACCAAGTCCTTAAGATTGTAATATTGATGTTTTTCAAAAGCTGAAAACAGCATATCTAAAACATGTTGTTTATCAGCTCGAGCACGCTTTCCATCTTCTTTCTTTTTCCTTTCATACTCAATCTATGTGCAAAAAGCAAAAGAAATAAAGACATCAATTCAATGTGTTCACTCTGAAACACAAGTATGTGTTTTTTCAGTCATGTAAGACCCATCTGATATAAAAGTTTGAGACAGCAGGCTAACGACTAGGGAGGAGTGCAGAACCTGGGGGTCTCAGTGCTCCCAGAGTTGCTCATTCTTCCAATATCCCAAGATGGTAATAATGCTGATCTGTGACCATTTTCTGTATTTCCTAAATCTTTCTGTAATGTGCTCATTTCCCTCCAAAAAAGGCTTTCATTGCCAATTTTAATCCGAGCTCTAACTTGCAGCTCCTGCTGACTTTAAAAGCATTTATCTAACAGATGCATCTTTTAAAACTTGGGGGTCTTATGGCAGGGCTTTGGTGAAGGGATAAACAGAGCATGGAACAAGGTTACCTAGGAGTGAAAAGTTGGTAAGCACTGGTAAAAAGGCAAGGCTATAGGGCAGTGACAAGAGGTCTTGTTTCATCCTGATCTTGTGTGACCTCCCTGAGCTTCTTCACTTATAAAGGAAGTATGTTTAATAGGCTCAACAAAGGATATTTATATATGAGAATTTACTTTGCTGCAAATATATTCATGAATATGGTTGAACATGTGAGGACAAAGTTATGACAACTTCTTAGACATAACCAACACCTTGAGGGAATGAGTTGCTGGGTTCAGAGGACACTATGGTCAACTGGCATGACACAGTAGCTAAAGACAATGTTCTACATCCTGCTTTGGTGAGCAGTGACTAGAGTCTTCAAAGTGCCTGATACAATGAACATCATTCCCACTCCCTCCACACACAGAGCAGACAGGGATAGGCAACTTAGACATTGGCTACCCAAAATGGAGGGGCTACAAAGGCAAGAAGTGACAGGCTTACAAGCTTTCAAGAGGGAGCCTAGATCCAGAGGGTGCAGAGGAAGGTAGAATCTCCACTGAGTAGTATCTAATCTGTCTAGGCGTGGCTGATGAAATGAAATGCGGATGGGTCGCTTGTGATACAATAGTGAATGATTGTTAGCAGGACTGACAGTGAGGGCTGGAAATGTAAAGGTAGACGTTTTGTAGCAATGAGGGGAGTGACTGACTTTGCAGTCTAGGAGCAGAGGTCTCTGGGACCTTACCCAGAGAAGCAGTGACACCAGAGATGGAGGCAGAGATGATGACGTGGAGAGATGGAGCAGCTGGGGACTTTAGATCCAGAGAGGGAGAAGAGTTGTGTGCTGAAGACCAGGGGGCAGGCTTGCAGGGTACATACCCTTTGGTTGGTTGATGATGCATGGAAGGGATTGTAACCATGGCAATGTAACGACATATGACAGGATGAATTTGTAAAGTTAACATTCTCCCATGTAAGTGATCACATAATTCACAATAAAACATTAAAAAAAAAGAAAAAAAAGCGCATGAGCAGTCATCTAAGGTGCAACTATTGGCCTCTCCTTGTCCGGAAGAAAGAAGAGTGATGAAAATCAAAGACCCATGGAAACAACCAGTCCAGCAGATGTCTACTGTACCACTGGAACATCAGTTTCCACAACCCTGAGACCAGAACTAAATGCAGTCTGGCTAGCACTACCAACTGCTTTGAAAGGGGTCACATTCAAAGGTCCTGGATAGAGTGGGAGAACAATGTGGAACAAAACGTAGAATCGTTAAAAAGATCAGGCTCACTGGTCACGTAGAGACTGGTGATACCCCCGAGACTATGGCCTACAGTCACCCTTCAGGTCTGGAAATGACACAGCCACCAAGGGTCAAAATTCAGACAAACAGTAGACAGGTCTACAAGGAGAAAATAACACTAGGGATGGATGCACATCTGAAAATAACCATTTGCAATCAAAAGGAGCATTTATCACGCAAGGACAAAGGAAAGGAGGAGGAATGGAAGCAGGAAACACAGGGAGGAAGTGTCATAAGTGATGTCTCATTGTGGGGTTTGTAATCTGTGAGATGAAACAAAATTGTGTATGAATTGTTAAACAGAAAACTGGTCTTCCCTGTAAACCTTCACATAATTCACAATCAAAAGGGAAGAAAAAGGAAGTGAATTAATAACAGAAAAGATAAATACAGACTCTAGCAATCTAGTAGGCCATTCTTCTAAATCTCCATTGTGTCAGAAAAGGAAAAAAAAAAACAAAAAACAAAGGCATTCAAGCTCCAAATTCACCTATATGACACTTTTAACACAAAAACAAGTGACCTTCACCCAAATACAAGCGACATGGTGGACTAGGTGTTCCGTGCACCCTGTAGTTTTGGGACCCTCCGTGCATGGAAGAGAGGCTGTGGCATCAGGAGAATGTATAAGTTCTCTCCTGATGTCATGGTGGTGATGCCACGCAAGTGTAAAAAATCACCTTAGTAGTGAAAACATGCAATTTATACTCATTCATTTCAGTTGAATACATTTTTAATTTTTAGAAACACTTCAATTTTTGTTTTTTTGCAGGGGGGACGCATCAGGAACTTGTTAAGAGGAAATAAACAAGGGGACTTCAAAAAATTTGGAACAAAAGTATAATATAAAGATAATGAAAAATTTTCACGAGCTCTTTGAAGGTGCTTGGTATATAAACTGCAGCCGACCACCTGGGTAATAAAGATCGAAGGCCTGGTGGGAGTCACCAGGGAATGATCTATGCACCAGCTGGAACACTCATGGTCTGCGGACCGGCCTCAAACAGAAAGAAGAGCGCTTCAAAGCCTACAGCTAAGTCACTGGAGAAAACTCCAAGCTCATGGAGTTGGGCTTATTCTTTATATTTTAACAATACAGTTTCATTATCAAAAAGAGAAAACTTAATTTCTATTGAGGTTAAAACTAAAAATAAGGTGTGATACACAATGCTGCTGTCGTCGTATGCTGTCCAGTTGATTCCCACTCACAGCAAACCTACGTGACAGAGAAGAATTAATCTACTGGGTTTCCTAGGCTTTATGGGAGCCAGGTCTTTGTCCCATGGCGATGCTGATGGGTACAAACTGCCCACCTTTCAGTTGTAACCAAGCACTTAAACCTTGAGTCACCTAGGCACCTCTTAATTTATAATGAACCAAAAGCCAAACCCACTGCAATCAAGTTGGTTCTGACTCATAGCAACTTTATATGTGGTTTCTGAGACTATATATCTTAATAAGGACAGACAGCCTCATCTCTCTCCCACGGAACTGGTGAGTTTAAGCTGCCAACTGTGTGGTTAGTAGTCCAGTGCTTATCCTATAACACCATGTTGTTGCTGCTGTTGACTCAATTCCAGCCCATAGTGATCCTGTTTCCAAGGAGCAGCAGGTGGATGTGAACTGCCAACCTTGTGGTCAGCAGCCAAGTGCTTATCCTACAGCACTACTACTACTACAATGCCAAGGGACTATCAAATTATTAGTATAAGGCAATTGTGACAGCACTTAAGCCAACGAGTCCGGGTGTGGCGCTGTAAGATAAGTACTCGACCACATGGTCGACCAAAAGGCCAGTGATTCAAACTCACCAACCACTCCTTGGAAATGTTACACAGGGTTGCTAAGAGTTGGAATCAACTCAACAGCACTTAACAACACACATATGTATGTACATATATACATAGAAATACACACACACATATATCTATATCTATCTATCTATCTATCTATCTATCTATCTATCTATCTATCTATCTATCTATGTTGTTGTTAAGTACTGAAGAGTCGGTTCCTATTCATAGTCACCCTGCACAGGGCTGCCAAGGCTGCAAATCTTTACGGGAGCAGAAAGCCTCATATTTCTCCCACAGAAAGCTGGAAATTAATTGCCAACCTTGAGGTTAGCATCCCGATTTGTAACCACTATGCTACCAGAGCGCGCTCTGTGTGTATGTGTGTGTATACACACACACACACACACACACACACACACACACACACATATATATCCTGGTGTGGCGCTATGAGTTAATGCACTGGACTGCAAAGTTGGTTTGAACTGCAAGTTCACCAGCTTCTCCTCAGAAACCTTATAGAGAGTCGCTATGGGTAAGGAGCTCTGGTAGCGTAGTGGTTACGAATTGGGCTGCGAACCTTAAGGTCTGCGGTTCGAAACTACCAGCCGCTCTGCGGGAGAAAGATGAGGCTTTCTACTCCCGTAAAGATTTACACCCTTGGAAACCGTGTACAGGGTCGCTATGGGTCGAAACCGACTCTACGGCACTTAACAACAACAACAACAACATGGGTCAGAAGCGACTCAATGGCACTTAACAACAAGCACTAGGCAAGTTTTAGGTAGTTCTAATGTAATCATCTTCACTTTTTTTGATATGTCCACTTTGAAAGTAAAACTCAAAATTCATTGAGGTCTTCAGCAATGTGGTGCTATGGGTTAATGCGCTGGACTGCAAAGTTGGTTTGAACCATAAAGTTGGCAGTTCAAGCTCACCAGTCGCTCCTTAGAAATCTTATACGGGGTTGCTATGGGTAGGAATGGACTTGACGGCACTTAACAATGACAACAACATATGCTGGATACTGTACTAAGATATGGAAGGGAGGACAAGACAAAAACATCCCTTCTTTTAGGGTACACATACAGAGGATTTTGAGCATTTAAAGTAGTTAATAGAAGACCATTGAGTCATCTAAGACAAGCTCAGGATGCCAAAAAACGAAGTAGATAACACAGACTGCCACTGCTTGGGAAGAATGAATTATATAGCCAGTCTCAAGATTTTCTGGGCTGGCAGAACATGAACGAAAACTATGGGCAGCTACAAAGGATTTAGTGAAGGCACTGAGTCGAGGAGCTAGAAGCAAGAATGAGGAAACCTATAAGCAAGGTTTTATAAGTCTTCCCAGTGCGGAGAAGATGACACACACACACAACCAACATACACACTTAAAGAATAAGGTACACGTGTAGACTGGAAAAGAAGTCACAGAGTTAACTAAGACCAAAAGGGTGTGGGCCTCAGGTCCATCCAAGAAAGAATTTCCTATCTCTGGGGTCAAAAGACTGATAGAACTTAGAGGATGGCAGTGTAGGAATAAGTGAGGACATAAAGTTAAATTTCAAAATGTGAAAAGAACTCATATCCTCTGTTTCCCACTTCATCATTCTGACAGGAGCTACCCGTGTGGCTCTCTCTTGTGGACCCTAGCCATCTAGAGCTGGATTTCCACAAATGAGGGCTCTGTCCTTCTAGCCCCTGCTAAACAAGCAAACACCAGCTCTTTCTTTGCTGGTTCTTACTGCCCCTGGTGTGGCGCTTTAAGCACTGGATTATGAACCACAAGGTTGGCAATTCAAAGCCACCAACTGCTCCTCAGAGACCCTATGCAGGGTCGCTATGAGTCGAAACTTACAACACACTTAACAACTGCCCCTTGTGGGTTCCATAGTTTAGCTGACTGACTCTCAAAACTTACGGACACTTTTAACTATTATTACAGTTACCCACTTATTATAAACAGAAAGGACAAGTAGAGACATATCATGGAAGACTTGAGAGAGTTCCTGGCACAGGGCCCCTGCTGTCCTCCGGGACGGGACGGGCCACTATCTCTTCATGCAAAGATGTTTTCACCAATCCAGAAAGGCCTAAGAAAGTGATCCCTGGCTCCAGACTCACTAGACAATGGGTTCTCAATGAATGTGGAACCTAAGTATTCATGAATGTTGATGATCTATCCAATGTTGAAGCTGAAGAAAATTAAAACAAGTCCACAAAAGCCAAAATATGACCTTGAACACATCCCACTTGAATTTAGAGATCATATCAAGAACAGATTTGATGCATTAGACACTGAAAACTGAAGACAAGAAGAGTTGTGGGATGACATCAAGAACATCATATAGGAAGAAAGCCATTAAGAAGGCAAGAAAGAAGGAAAACACCTAAATGGATGTCAGAAGAGACTCTGAAACTTGCTAAAACAAATGGAAGAAATGAGATAAAACAACTGAACAGAAAATTTCAAAGAGCAGCTCAAAAAGACAAAGTCAAATACTGTAAGAAAATGTGCAAAGATCTGGACTTAGAAAACCAACAGGGAAGAATACACTCAGCATTTCTCAAGCTGAAAGAACTGAAAAAATAAAAAATTCAAGCCTCGACTTGTGGTACTGAAGAATTCTATGGGCAAAATATTGAATGATGCAAAAAGCATCAAAAGAAGATGGAAGGAATACACAGACTCACTGAACCAAAACAAAATGGTCAGTGTTCAACCATTTCAAGACATAGCATACGAGCAAGAGCCAATGATACTGAAGGAAGAAGTCCAAGCTGCACTGAAGGCATTGGCAAAGAACAAGGTTGTGGGAACTGATGGAATATAAATTGAAATCTTTCAACAAACTGATGAAGCACTCACTCTTCTATGCCAAGAAATTTGACAGATAACTACCTAGTCAATAGACTGGAAGAGATGGATATTGTGCCCATTTCCAAGAGAGAAGACTCAAAGGAACATGGAAGTCATCAGACAATATCACTAATATCTCATACAAGAAAAGTTTTGCTGAAGATAACCCAAAAACGACTGTAAACATACATTGACAGAACTGCCAGAGGGTAAAACCAAACTAAAGAGGACGTGGAACCAGGGATATCACTGCTGATGTCCGATGGATCTTGGCTGAAAGGAGAGAATACCAGAAAGATGTTTAACTGTGCTTTATTGACAACACAAAAGCTTTCGATTGTGTGGATCATGACAAGCTATGGATAACATTGCAGAGAGTCATTATTCAGGAAACTTAATTGTGCTCATGAGGAACCTGTACATAGATCAAGAGGCAGTTGTTCAAACAGAATAAGGGAACACGGAATGGTTTAAAATTAGGAAAGGTGTGCGCCCAGGTTGTATTCTTTCACCATACTTATTCAATATGTATGCTGAGCAAATAATCCAAGAAGCTGGATCAAATGAAGAAAAATGTGGCATCAGGATTGGAGAAAGACTTCAATGAAAATGAAGAGAACTTAATACTGATGAAGGTCAAAGACCACAGCCTTCGGTATGGGTTGCACCACCTCTTTGTAAAGAAAACAAAAATCCTCACCACTGGACCAATAAATAACATTCTTATCAATGGAGAAACGATTGAAGTTGTCAAGGACTTCCTTCTTCTTGGATCAACTATCAACACTCATGGACGCAGCAGTCAAGAAATCAAACGACATATTGCATTAGGCAAATCTGCTGCACAAGACCTTTTTAAAGTGTTGAAGAGCAAAGATG
>NW_006408540.1:19775921-19796112 GCF_000296735.1 Chrysochloris asiatica | reverse complement strand
TCATTCTTCTTGGATCAACTATCAACACTCACGGAAGCAGCAGTAAAGAAATTAGACGACATATTGCATTAGGCAAATCTGCTGCACAAGACCTTTTTAAAGTGTTGAAGAGCAAAGATGTCAGCTTGAGGACTAAGGTGCGCCTGATCCAAGCCATGGTATTTTCAATAACCTCATATGCGTGCGAAAGTTGGACAGGAAATAAGACTGTAGAAGAATTGATGCATTTGAGTTGTGGTGTTGGAAGAGAGTATTAAAAGTACCGCGGACTGCCATAAAAAAACAAACCAATCTGTGTTGGAGAAGTACAGCCTGAATGCTCTTTGGAAACTAGGATGGTCAGACTTCGTCTCTCATACTTTGGACATACTGCCAGGGAGGACCAGTCCCTGGTGAAGGATATCATATTGGGTAAAGTGGAGAGTCAGAGAAAAAACAGACACCCCAATGAGATGGGCACAGTAGCAATGGACTCAAATGGAGCAATGATTGAGGTTGGTGCAGGACCTGGCAGTGTTTGGTTATGTTGTGTGTAGGGTCGCTATGAATCAGTACAGACTAGATGGCACCTAACAACGATTGTTCTTAGTTTGTTTGCAGCTTGCAACCTCCTTGGACTGTTAAGAGTCTAGATAGCAAGACAAAGAAAAGTCTGAACCCAGGATATGGAGAAATTATAACGCTTTCAATGCTAGTCAAATGTGGGATAACAGGAATTTAACTTGGGATCTAGAAAACACAGGAAGAATAAGACTAAGATGGCTGGAGAAAGCTATTCCCCCTTCCACAGGCTTGAGTGAGATGTAGGATTTCATCTAGCCAAGAGCCCTCTTCAAAAAAGGCAATGCAAAGAATGAGTTCCTTTTAGGCTAGAAAAGGTTTATAATTGGTGCTTGCCTACTTTAAACGTGGGAAAAAAGACTAGAAATGTTTTAACCACGTTTTCCCTTGGCTCAATCCCTTAAGGGCAGTGAAGTCTAACCCTATTTTTTATTGGTGGTGGTGCTGGTTATGTGCCGCGAGTAGGTTCTGGCTCATAACGAACTTGTATAGGATTTTCAAAGTTGTAAATCTTTATGGGAGCAAAAAACCTCATTTTTTCCTGCAGAGCGGCTGGTAAATTTGAACTGCTGACTTCACAATTAGCAGCCCAACATGTAACCCACTATGCTGCCAGGGTTCCTTCTACTTTTTACTAGTAAATGAAAATTCCTAAAAGTATAATCTGAAAATCCCTATGTATGATCTTGCTTCAAAAAGTTCGTGGAAGAATGGAATGAAAAAAGAACTGATTTTTCCATGAATTTTGAAGCCCCCTATATATGTGGTGTTGTGGGCTAATGCCTCAGACTGCAAAGTTGTTTGAACTGCAAGGTCGGTGGTTCAAATTCACCAGTTGCTCGTTGGAAACCCTATACAGGGTGGCTGTGAGTTGGAACTGACTTGATGGCACTTAACAACAACAACATACACAGCTGCAATGACAAAAATGTAATAAACAAATACATTTAATCCTACTTTATTGAAAAGAGATAAAGTAAACAGAGTATCTTTTTAGAGTCTTTAGGGCCTTTAGGCTAATTTATAGGGAAGAGTGTTTGAAAACAGTTTTTTTGTTGATGTTGTTAAGTGCCGTGGAGTCAGTTCTGACTCACAGCAACCCTATGTAGGATTTCGGAGTTTGTAAATCTTTGAGGGAGCAGAAAGCCTCACCTTTAGCCTGCAAAACTTTTGTAGTGCAACATTAAGTATTTTTTGATAATGTCCAAGACAGATGCATGCACCATGGTGTCAGGGTGGTTCCAATGTATGTGTACTATGAAAAGGAATTTGGATGACTTCCACAGTCACTATTTAGTCATCAATATTTAAACTTAAGACAAAACTACAGTTCTTGAGGTAATTTTTCTTTAAAAAATTAAACAGTATAGAAATGCTAATCTTTAATATTGTACTCACATCTTTGCACTACAAATAAAACACAAATGATATGAATTAGTTTATTTATGAGAAGACTGTGGTTTTGAGATAACTTCTTATCTTCTCTTTTTAGCTCTTTTCCTTTTGGTTATTTCTCATTGTCACACAAGCTTTGTAAGAAAACACACTTGGAGAAGTCAGATCTCTAGCAGCCTCTATAAAATATTAGGCATCGTAGGCTTTAGAGCAGGAAGCGCAGTGGCTTTGTAGGATAAGCACTGGACTATGAACCACAAGATAGGCAGCTGGAGTTCCCGAAAAGATTTACTGTTTCAGAAACTCTAGACAGGGTTACTGAGTCAGAATCGACTTAACAACAAGAGGTATTGAAGTAGAAATAGCTTTTATACAATGTGAATTTTAATGATCCATTTTACACTTGCCTCCAATGACCCCCAGTTCAAGCTCAACCAGCTGCTCCTCAGAAACACTATAGAGGGTCGCTACTAGTTGGAACCGACTCAAGGGCACTTAACAATAACCACCACAATGACCACAGATCTGCACAATCAACTGCAGAGAGATGAATGCCAATTCAGAAAGCATTGCAAATTAGCTCCTACTTACAAATCTCAACAACTCAAAAATTTACCATACCTAAATTAATTTTACTTTCACAACAAGAAATAAGTTATTCAAAATTGAAATGTAACCAAATGTTGAAAAGCCATTGTTGATGTGATAAAGAGATATTCCATCGTCATATCCGAAACATTAATCACTGAATAAATTATAAGTGCCATCCGCTATCAATTAAAACATAATACAGATGTCTGTAAATGTCTAGATTGTTGTTTGCAGAAATACTTTGATTGCTTTGTCAAGCCAGTCTGTGTGAAGGCTTTTATTTAACTTTTGAAGTGAGCAAGACAGCCATGACGATCATGGTTTCGCATATTAAATCCTTAGACGTATCGCCAGCCCCCTCCAGTGTTTCTATTTCCGCCTAGTCTGTCATTATCTCTTGGGAGAAAATTAATTTTTCTGTTTGTCAGTAGCTGCTGTGTAAATTCAAACAGATAAATAAGTTTATATTATAAACTTTAATAAGTTTTATATTATAAAATTCAATAAGTTTAAATTATAAACTACTGTGGGCAAGTATTGCTATCTCATATGAACTCTATAGGATATGTCCCACAGCTATCTGTTCTAGTCAGCAAAATCTACAAGTTTTATATATAAGTGGAAACCGATCTCTTCCCTCGCACAACCAATATTTTAGTTCAGCTCTTCTAGCTCCCTATAACTTTTCAAAAGCTCTTGCCAGGAAAACAGAGTGAGAAAGGGATTGGGGGTATGGGTGGGAGAGAGATGTCTTTTTTCAAACTAAGGAGAGAAAATGATAACAAAGGATCATGTTTTTATTTAACACCCCTAGGTTTGGCGCAATGGGGTTTAGTGGAAAACTGCTTCTTGGTCTCCTCCAAGAAAACAAGAGAATGTGTACAGTACGACAAAGTTCCTATCTATCTGGATCAGTGACTACTAGAATACCAAGGGAGCTGAAATCAAATTAAGATAGTTGGCCTCCACATGAGATCAATTAAACCATCATCTCTAGAGTGAGGCACTGTGCTCTTAAACGCTTCCCAGGGTGATTCTATGGCATGACCAGTGTCGAGAATCCTTATCTTAGCACAGAACACAATTCATTATGAGATATGGGATTCCTTTTGAGAAAAGGTCACAAGAGACTGCAGAATACATATAAGAAGACTGTAGAATTTACACAGGATATACACAAAAGTCAACCAGAACACATAAAAGAGGCATTCTTACCTGCAATCAGAGACATAGAAAGCTGGAAGGGCTTATTTTTATCTGTTGACGCTAATCTTTGATTATACACCTTCATTGAAGGGAAAAAATGAGAGCAGGAGCCACATAGATATCTATTTAGAGACTGTAAAACTATACAACTGTATTAACACATATGGGTATTACAAAACTCACACACAATAAAAATACTAAGGGATGAAATAAAACAACAATTTTGGCCTAAGTGCAACCAGCTAGTATAATACAAGGCGTAACACACAAGGTCAAGGCCCACGGTGTCTGTTCTTCCCAACAGGCCACCAGCTTCATGTCTTATAGAGAGTAATGGCTGGGTGTGGGGGTGGGGGTGGAAGCTACATTTCCACAACCCCCTTGCCAGCTACTCTCCAGCTCGATTCTGTCAAAGCGAGGAAGGAAGATTTTTCCCTGCTGTGGAAGCAACTCTGGCTGCAGCTTCCCGATCTGTAACTGCTTCTTCCCTATTGCAACGCTAGTCATTCCATTTTGAATTTGTCACCCACTTGCAGCAAATTCCCTGTCAAATCTATTTCTATTTGAAGTATCTAGAGGTGTTTGTTTCCCTGATAGACACCAGCAGAGTCATCACTAAAGGTAGGGTTTGGAAGCCATATTTAAAATGATAGTGGTAATTTTACTTCGCTGATGTTAAGTGACATCGAGTTCCAGCTCACAGCAGCTGTTGGGTTGAACTGCTGACCTTGTGGGTAGCAGTCCAGTGTTTATCCTACAGCACCACAGTAGGTCACATCTAAAAAGGCATGGTCAGGTAATTGAATGAAGTGGCAGTTTCTTTCATGCCATTAAAAACACGTGCTTGCACGAAGGACAACTCAGTAAGGAAAGTATAGTGAATGGATGGAATGTACCGTATGATTAAAAATGCTACAAAACACCAGTTGTTGTTGTTGTTGTTAAGTGCCATCGAATCGGGTCCGACCCATAGCGTTAGCTGCTGTCAATAAGAAATTTACTTGTTTTTTTAACAATCCAAATGCTGGCACTGTCCAGAAGAATTTAGCATGTTTGTTTATAATTGTTACACAGTTAGACTGCTAAAACTTGTTCACTGAAACCTTTTGACCTGCATTAATGCTTTATGTCCCCGTATTTATATTAAAAATTCACACAAATGAAAATGGAAAACCTGCCAACACCTGATCTCTGTCCCCTATTTTTCCATTTGCATATACTTAGGTACCTTTTGACCCCATTGGGGGAGAATGAGGGGGAGTAATCTAATGTTCAGAACTACCAATAACAAAAAGAAGAGATTAAAAAAAAAATGAAATGCTTCCCATTATAGTGGATTCTTAAGCACGTTCTCCACCTATGCAGCAGGCTAGCTGGATGTCTTTTGGCAGAATTGTTACACGTTTGCAAGGAGAGCACACAGGTTGGTGTCTTCAAAGAGGCCAACTAGATAGGCTTCACTTGCCTCCTGCAAAGCACCAACAGCTGCACTCTGGAAGCGCAGATCTGTTTTGAAGTTCTGAGCAACGCCTTGCACCAGAAGCCAGACGGGAAGCTTATGGTATCAGAAGTTCGAAGACTTCTGATAAAGTCTAATTTCACGAAGTGCCACAGTACCAGGCCTATAATGATGAGGTTTCTTCACCCCTCCAGTGGAGGGTGACTCTTATGAGAGAGCAGCTTTGGTAGCTAGTTGCTTCCTGGGTGCTTCCCATGGGTTGATTTGCAGGCTGTCTGCTTTGTACGAGCCATGGTGCAGAGACCTCCTAACTTATCCTCCTTCTCCTTCAGCTGGAGCTTGGCAAGCTACAGGCGGCACTGACATTAGAGAGGGATGGCCCAAGTGACAATTTCTTGAAGACAAGTGGTTTATCTATTTGGTTCATCAGGGATATGTATCTTGTGCAAAATACAGGCATTGCAAATTTATTAAAAAGTTATTTAGAAAAGATAAATCTTGTTAACTGTGGTAGGATACTGACATGGTTAACCACTAACAGTCTTCCCGATGGAAGGCCTTTACTGCTCACTATAAATTCAGACAACATATACTAACTGTGATGATTCCAACAATAGTTTCAACAGTGGCTGCCTTCTTCTCATTGTAAAACTTAAGATCCAAAGTGAGTATTTTTTCTATGCGAGGCCACTTGTCAGACTATTTACTAAGTTTGGATTAGTGTCCAACATTTTATACCTTCAGCTTTCACTGTTGTAAAATATCTTTGAGAATTCCTTTTAGTGTGAAGGTTTTTGCTGGCATCACCGCTTCTGGAATAGCTGCATCTTTTTGGCCAAACTTTATTTACGTCAGTAAATTTGCTTTCACTATGTTCCTATTGACTCAATGGCAACAATCACCACTTCCGCTGCTACCGCCACGTTACCATGGCTACACACCCAGGTTCTTGAGTGGTGGCAGGGCTAACATTCTCACAGCCAAATATGACATCATTTATTCAACTCTAATTCTCCTTCCAGAAATATCACTTTTTGTTCTAAACTTTGTATTGTGATTTGGGAGAAGGTTTATAGAGCAAGTCAGTTTTCAATTCATAAACACTTAACTTCATGTCATTGGTTGCAATCCTCACAATGTAACATGCATCCCACTTCCATCACGTGTTTATCATTTCCATTCCTCCTCCTTTCCTAACCTTCCTGCCTTCTGAGCTTTATCCTTAGGCAAATGTTGCCCTTTTGATCCCCAATGGTTGATTGTTCTTCCCAGTGTGTACCTCACTAGTGTTACTGTTTCCCTTCTAGACTTGTCTACTGTTTGGCTAAAAGTTGAGCCATGGGGTGAGTTCAGTTCCAGATCTGAAGCACCATCACGCTTTGCTTCTTTGTTGGCCAATTCCCTCTCTAGAGTAACCATTTTTGTCAAATGTCACATGGGTTAATCACCCGGAGACAAGGAGGCAACACAATCACACATTTTTCTGAATAACAGATGTACAGTGGGCATCACTGACAGACTTTGAAAGAAGTGTCGAGATCAGTGTGCGTTATGTGTGTGCATCTGTTATTTACTTAGTCATCTGTGGACTGAAGAGCTAGCAATGGAGTCTGTACTTTATGCAATTACTCACAGTTAATACACCATGGTAACTAAAATCTGAACCGTGCTGTTGGGGAACTGGTGTTATTAACCAAACTGTGGTAACTAAAATTCATACATATCAGATACGGGTAAAAAGGGGACTGCCTGGACATACAATGCATGCAGAACAACGTAGGCCCATCTTGAATGTACAGCTCAGCACGAACTGTCAAACTGAGCACTGAACACATGGAATTAGCACCCAGATCAAGAGACATCATCAGCACCCTCAAGCTTTTATGTCTCCCTCCAGTTAGAACCATCCTGAACCCCTAACCCACATAATAGTGAATTCTTACAGCAAGGATTCACCTTGTTGTTGACATACACAAATAAAATCAAACGAGACACTTACTATAGCATCACGTGTGTGACCTTCACTATGTTGCTGTGTCACTGTTGTGTTACCTTATTAAGTTACTAAAACAAACATATTTATCTAATCCACTGCTGCTGTGCATCTAGGTACTTTCCAGTCACTATTAACACTCTAGTACATGTTTTTTGTTTTGTTTCAAATAAGTTTAAATCACAGTTTAGAATGTTCTGTCTCTTGGCACTGAAGGTGCTCAAGAGGTTGGCCAGTGTGGGAGACATGAAATCCCAGCGCCTCACAGCAAGCGCTGATGGGTGGTCCTATGGGAATCTATGCATCTATAATACAGGAAATCATAATAACAAAATGAAGAATGAAATACAGAGGACTTACATTGTTTTGATGATTAGCAACAGGTTTGTAATTGGTTGTTACAACTTTGTCCAGCTGTTGCGATAGTCTTACAGGCTTGGAAGATTCTTCTATTTGCAATCTGAAAAAGAGCAGACATTATTAACAACAAATTTCCTTGTTCAGTAGAGTCAAATCTCAGGAGTTATTCTTACAATTTTTCTTACTCAACAAATAACACAATGCTGTTGTAGTTTTTAAGTGCCACTGAATTGGTTCCAACCCATAGTGACCCTGTGTAGGGTTTCTGAGGAACAGTGGTGAGCTTGAACCGTTAACTTTGTGGTTCAAACTAACTTTGCAGTCCAGCGCCACACCAGTACACAATATGAAACACACACACACACACACACACACAGACTGTGTCAAAAATTATCTGCATCCTGCAGAATTTATTTTAATCAACTTTTAGAAAAAACAACTACATCATTTTCCGACATAAACTCCTGGCTTTTCAATACACTTTGTCCACTCTCAACAAGTTTTCCCGCTCCCTTATTAAAAAATGTTTTAGGCTGAACTACAAATAACAAAATACACCACTGTCTTCAATTCTTCATCAGAGGTTAGTCTTAATCCTTGAAAGACTGCTTTCAAGGTATCAAATAAGAGAAAGTTCGACGGAGTAAGATGAGGACTAGGGAGGATGCTTTAAAAGCTCAAAAGGAAGTTTTTGCAAAATGTCAGTAGTGTGGGCAGAGGTGTGTGGACGTGCATTGCCATGTAAGACCATGACGCCTTTGGATAGCAGTTCTCTGTGTTTAATCCGAATTTTAGGCTTCAGTTCTTCAGTGAGCATCTCACTGTAAGGCCACTGCTGATTGTTGAACCTTTTTCCTGACAGTGTTCCAATACTGGCCCTTGAGAATTCCAGAAAACTGTAAGCACCAATGGTTGACTTTTGACCTTTTCTTGAGGATGTTTTCATTTCATACTCTGCTGTTTACTCTCAGGTTAGTAGTGATGAATCCATGCCTCGTCAACAATAACATTTTTTTAAAAGAAACTTTTACCTTCGAGTATGAGTCCAAATTTTGTTTGCAGATGTCCAAATGCTTCTGTTTATGCTCGTCCATGAGTTGTTTCTGTATCTATCTTGCACAAACTTTTCGAAACCCAAGTCCGTCGTAGATTATTTCATAGGCAAAGAAAGTTATGGCTGATTTACAAATGATGTGTCACATCATCTACTGTTGCTCGTCTATTCGACAGAATCATTTCCTGTGCATGATGACAACATGCACACTCAATGTTGTCATCAGCCATGGATGTGGATGGGTTGTTTTAACATAACCAAAGTGCAGATAATTTCTGACTCAACCTCGTATTTCAGTAAGAAGAAAACTGTACCTAAGAGGAACTTGTATGCAATAGGCTGGGTGAGCTAATGGGATGCAATGGTCACAGCAAAGAAACTGAGAAACAGATTAGAAACTTAAAATGTCTAGTTGATAAAAACAAAAATGATTAACTTCAGAGGGTGTTATTTAATAAGAAGGTGGAATCATCATGAAAGATGGGAAGGAAAGAGATCAGAATTTAAGCATTCTAAGGGTTTTGTTTTTTTTTCATTGCATAACTTAAGACACACAGTGACATTTTTTCACTTGGTATCTCCTATCCAATTCTGGTTTTCGGTCACTAGTGTTCAGTGCATCAAATCTGTTTGAGATGGTTTCTGAATTCAGGTGAAATATGCATATACGGTTGTACTTTGGCCCTCATGGATGGACTTCCTTAAGCTTCAACCTGAACTTACACAAAAGCAGTTCTGTTCTGCAGTCAGCCCCTGGCTTTGTCTTGACTGATGATATTGAGCTTCTCTATCATTTCAATATGTAGTCAGTTTGAATGTTGTGTAGTTCATCCAGTAAGATACATGTGTATAGTCATCGATTATGTTCTTAAAAACATGACAAAAACAAAAATCCTCAAAACTGGACAAATAAACAATATCATAATAAATGGAAAAGAAATCAAAGTTTTCATTCTATTGATCTAACTGGATCAATAGTCAACATTTACGGAAACGGCATTTAAGAAATCAAATGAAATACTGTTTTGGGCAAATCTGTTGCAAAAGACTTCATTAAAGCTTTAAAAAACAAAGATTCCATTTGGATAACTAGTGTTATCCAAATGTCAGTTTGACAATGCACATGTCAGTTTGACAATGAAAAAGAAAAGACAGAAGAATTATGTATCTAATTGGTGGTGTTGGCCAATAACACTATGGATTGCTACAACAATGAACATATCAGTGTTAGACGAAATATAGTCAGAATGGAAGGGATGACAAGACTTCAACTTGCTTATTTTGGACATGCCATCAAGAAGGCCCAGTCACTAGAAACGGGCATCATGTTTGGTAAAGGAGCGGCTCCATCACCATGAGGGAATTTTCAGTGATACAACTGCTGTCCCCGTGGACTCACACAGACCAATAGTCATGAAGACGGTGTATGACCCAGACCCACTTCATTCTGTCACACACACGAGGGGGATTCAAAAAGTCTGTGGGGGGAATCCCATTCTGTTTTAACTCCATTTCCCCAAAAACTTTTTGAAGTTTTTTTTTAAGCCTCCCTCCTCATATATAAAGTTGTCATGAGGCAGAGCTGATGCGATAGTAATCAACAACAAAAAAAGATTTCTGCAATAAGGCATTTACTTTTATAATCAGAAAAGGGAGTGTGCTCTCTTAAAGAAAAAAGAAGTATCAACATGTCTTTGAAGGTTAGTTTGAAAGTCATATTAATGTTGGTGTTTTAAAATTATCAGCATTATATATTCTTTGAACTCTTTGGTTTGATACAATAAGCTCTATAAAAAATTTCCATTTAAAATTCCTTCAAAAGTATAACTTGCAGTATAAAAGTTACCTGTCTTCATAATATTCTTATTATTTCATTCATTTAAAACAAACCCATGGGCCTCGAGTCGATTCTGAATAGTAATCCTACAAGACAGAAGAGAACTGTTCCCTACAGTTTATAAGGCTGCATATATTCAGGAAGGGCAGCTGGCAGAGCCAAACTGCTGGCCTTTTGGCCAGCAGCCCAATGCTTAACCCAATACACCATCAAGGCTATTTAAGTGTTTGAGTGAAGTTAATTTTATATTTATTTCTGCCTATTTATTAGTTGTTGTTGTCAAGTGCCACTGAGTCAGTTTCAACTCACTGGGTTCCTGAGGAGTGGCTGACTTTGTGGTCCAGTGCTTATCCTGCAGCGCCACACCAGGTCGCCTACTTATAGGTTGTTGTTGTGGTTAAGTGCCTTTGAGTCAGTTCTGACCCATATCGACCCTGTATAGGGTTTCCAAGGAGCGACTGGTGAGCTTGAACCACCGACTTTGTAGTTCAAACGGCTTTGCAGTCTGGTGCAGTAATTCACAGCACCAAACCAGGACTCCTACTTATAGGTATATAGACCAAATTACTGATTGCTGTTGTTAAATGTCATCAAGTCAGTTCCAACTCATAGTGATCCTGTATAGGGTTTCCAAGGAGTGGCTGGTGGGTTTGAACCACCAACCCTGTGGTTAACACTCTAGTGCTTATCCTGCAGCACCACACCAGGACTCTAAATTACTGCTAAGATGTTAGGAATCTGGCAATTGATTTTTTTAAAAAACGGAAGTAAAATTCACTATTTTAGCCATTTAAAATGTACAGTTTTGTAGCTTCTAGTATATTCACAATGCGGTGCAATAAATATCTACCTATTATTAGTTCCAGTACATTTTCATCATCCCAGAAGGAAACATCGTACCCATTAATGTCACTTTCCATTTCCTCTTTCCCAGGTATTGGTGACTACTAGTTAGTATTCTGCATCTGTATTTGCCTGTTCTGGACATTTCATATACTGTGGAATACTACAGAATCATACAACGGAATGCCATTCATATCCTGCTGTTTTCATTTAGCATAAACGCTGTCAGGGTGTATCATGTTGTAGCACAATCAGTATTTAATTCCTTTTTATGGTTTGGATACTATTTTACCCCATGGATACACCACATTTCTGCATCTTTGCATCCATTCATTAGTTGATAGACATTTACTTGGATTATTTCCATCTTACTTCCCCCATTTCAATCATTTAACTCTACATGTGATCTTATGGGACATTCAGGGAGGGAGGCACACACTAGCTCCCATCTTCCCCCTTAAACGATTACTCCTATTTACAAATTCCACAGGGTTTCAGTTTGGTTAGGTTAAGAGCTGCTTTATAAACAGTGGCACACTCATGTCAGATCCTTCCACTTGAATATATTTGTTGTAACCAGCTCTTGATTCAATTCATGTGGTATATTGTCCTTTCAATTCGAGCACGAGCTCTAAAAGGCAAGACCAGCATCCAGCATGTCATGCATGCCCTTTTTAACCTCAGCGTATACAAGCTTTTTAATTATATAAACACTGACTTAGCTTTTGTTTTTTTCTAAGAGTTCACATAAAAATTTACCCTTCCTATTATACATTAAAAAAAAAAAAATCAACTGTGGTGTTTTCATTAAAAGAGGGTATCTTATGATTTAAAACTCAAAAGGTTAATCTATGGAATGAAAATATAACACATTTTAAAATATCTAAATCTTAAAATACATTATTTTAATTAATCCTGAACAGTTTAAAATACTTCAGCAGGGTTCTTTACTTAACACTAAATAAAGAACTTAACATTATCTTATGAAGTGTCAGAACAATTTGCAACTCCATTTCAGCAGTGAACAAGGCACTAAATTAGACATCGCTGACCTTAACATGCCTTCAAAGTCAAACCAGGGTTTTCTGGCTTTGAACATGAAAAGATATAACTGGGTAAATACTTGGTTTATACAGCAGATTGGCACATTGCAGAAGTGACAAGGCTGAACTGGGGGAAAGACTAAAAGCCTCATTCTACCCAGGCCATTTTTCAAAAAAAAAAAAAAAGGTCTTCAGTAGCTTTCTGTGGTCCCTTAGATGCAGCCAACCTTGTTTTACCTTCATTTCAGAAATCATTAAAAAAAGAGACAAGGTGCTAGTTATTTGCACCCCACAGGATAACTCAGAACACTACTTCCACATTCTTAGGGGGCTAGGACTTCCTTTGTAGCTCCCATATTTGGAGAAGTGTTTGGAAACACATTTATAAAAGATCTGCTGTGTTATTCTTAAATCGCTTAAATCTATTTGTCAAAGTACAAGACTCTTTAAGAATCAAGCAAAAAGTACGACACAAAACACCAGGTAACATATTCAGTCAAACCTGAACTAGTATGCATTCTAATGAAAAAAAAAATATTTCTTTAAAATACATGATTTTGACATTTCCATCAACTGAGAATTGTATTCTTGAAAATCTGAGGTACTGAAGTTCCTAAGTTATTTATCTGGTTATATAATGTCAAACGTGTTAAAAGAGCACATATGTTGCTGTTGTTAAGTGCTGTTGAGTTGGTTCTGACTCATAATGGCCCTGTAAAGGGTTTCTGAGGAGCGCCTGGTGGTTTTGAACAGCTGACCTTTCATTTACCCGTCCAGTGCTTATCCACCACACCATTATTCAAAAAAAAAAAAAAAAATTAGCACATATATGTGGGACAAAATAAAAGAAAATACAGTATCTGTCTTACAAAATAGCTTACGTCAGAGAGATTAGTTTTAAAGTAAATTTATGTAAAATCTAGAAAGGTAAGCAGGACGTACAGTTTGCAGAGTGTTATGGGATGTCTTAAGGATTTTACTCCAAATTCCAAGGTTAATGGAAGAATTGTAAGCAAGTAAATAATCACATTTATACTTAAAATACTATCTCATAGGCATATGAAAGCTGGACAAAGAATAAGAAAACCATAGAAGACGTGGTGCATTTGAGTTACAGATGGATATTGAAAGTACCACTGACTATCAGAAGAACAAATCTGAATGCTCCTTAGAAGCCTGATGGCCAGACTTCATCTCTCATACTTTCGACATACCAGGAAGGACCAGTCCCTGGAAAAGGACATCATGCTTGGTAATGTGGAGAAGGTCAGTGAAAAAGTAGAAGACCCGCAACAAAATGGACTGGCACAGTGGCAGCCGCAGTGGGGCTCAAGCATAGCAACGATTGTGAGAATGTTTCAAGAAGTGATTTGCTCTGTTGTATAGAAGGTCACTATGAATGGGAACCAACTCGATGGTACCTGACAACAACAAAAACAAAAATATGAAGAATGGATTGGAGGGAGACAAAAAATGGAGTTAGGGAACTAGGTAAGCTACTCTACTAAATCAGAAGAAAAATATAGGACTCATTTGAAACAGGATGAAAGTAAAGGAATTGGCCTAAAATTACGAAATATTTTGAAGACAGATCAGTAGAAATTGCTGTGTTATGGAACTGGGGGACAATACTGGCCTGAACAACTATAACCTAGAGAGGGTGGACAGACTCAGACACAAACACTGCTTCCTATAGAATTCACCAGATTTTACTAGAAAATTTGCAAAGGAGATCCTTCGTTTCCAGATCTAGTAAAACTACTCCAGTTGAAAATGAAGAGAGTTTAGATATTAACACCCTCTACTTGAATTCTTATGAAGTATTATTACATAAGGACATGAGATTCTTTGCCTCATGCTTGAATTAAAATAGAAATAAACATCTAACACAGAAAAGTTTCAAGAGCAATTCATTTCTCTGGACAAGAAATAAAGATGTAGAATTATTATTACATGTTTAACTTCGCTATTTAAAATTAATTACTTTCACTACTGTTCTTATCCAAGGAGCTCTCGTATCCTAGTGAGTGACTAGTTTGGCTGCTATAATGACAGCCTTGAAAACCCTACACAGGGTCACTATGAGTCGGAACTGACTCAACAGCACACACACACCATTATTATTACTAGTACCCACTGCCATTAAGGGAGTCCTGGTGTGGTGCTGTGGGCTAATGCGTCAGACTGCAAAGTCGTGAGAACTGCAAAGTCAGTGGTTCAAGCTCACCAGCTGCTCCGTGGAAACCCTATACAAGGTCGCTATGGGTCGGAATCGACTTGATGGCACTTAACAACAAAAACTGCCATTAAGTAGATGCCAAAACACAGTGACACTATTTAAGGTTTTCAAGGTTGTAAATATTTATGGGAACACATAGTTTCATTGTTCTCTGGTGGGCTTAAACTGCCAACCTTAGGGTTAGCAGCCCAATGTTTAACCCAGAGTGCCACCAGGGCTCCCTGTGCTGCTGCTGTTGTTAAGTGCTGGTGAATTGTTTCCAACTCACCGCGACCCTGTACAGGGTTTTCTGAGGCTGTAAATCTTTGCAGGCGCAGAGAGCCTCATCATTTTCTGGTGGATCAGCCTGGCAGGCTCAAACCGCTAATCTTGTGCTTATCCTATAGAGCCACCATATTCCAGCCTACTATTATTAGGAAATAGTTCAAATTAACTCATTGAATTACTAGCCTTTTCAAGATTATCCCTTAACAGTCAGATCTGGTATTTCTTACCATGAAAGGAAAAGCTTAAAGGCTTCATTACCTAGGAACTGAAAATACTAATAAAATGACAACAATATATAATCAATTGTTGTTGCTGTAGTTAGATGATGTCAGTCGCTTCCAACCCACAGTGATCCTGAATAGGTCTTCCAAACAACTGGTGAGCTCGAACCACTGACCTTGCAGTTCAAACTGACTTTGCAGTCCACTGACTGCATTAACACACAGCGCCACACTAGGACTCCAAAATAATAAATAGCACTTACTTTATGCTGAGGACAAAAATAAGAATTTTACTGACATAATCTCAATTTCTTTTTTCCTTACAGCAATCGAAGTCATAACTAGAACTCAGACCTGTGTTTTACTTCTAGGTTCAAGCATTTAATCACCACACTATGTTGTTGTTAGGTGCATAGATAAACATCTTTCTGGTATTCTCTGCTTTGAGCCAAGATCCATCGGACATCAGCAATGATTACCTGTGCCCCATCCCCCCCTTGTTCCACATCCTCTTCTGAATCAGCTTGAACCTCTGGAAATTCTCGGTCCATTTTTGGTTGCAGCCATTTTTAATTATTGTTGGCAAATTTTTGCTTGCATGGGATGGGATATTAATGATATTGTCTTATGATTTCCACATTCACTGGATCACATCTCTTTGGAATGGACACAAATATGGGTCTCTTTCAGTCAGTGGGCCAGGTAGTTTTCTTACAAGTTTTGTGATAGCTGAGTGCCTCTAGTGTTGCATCAGTTTGTTTAAAAGATTTCAATTTGTATTCCATCAATTCCCAGAGTCTTTTTCTTTACCAATGCCTTTAACACACCTTGGACTTCTTCCTGCAGTTTCACTGGCTTCTGATCATACACTACTTCTTGAAATGGTTGAACATTGACCATTTCTTTCTGAGACAGTAACTCTGTGTATTCCTTCCATTTTTTGATGCTTTCTGCATCATTCAATATTTTGTCCAGAGAATCCTTCAATATTACAGCTCGAGGCTTGAATTTTTCTTCAGTTCCCTCAGCTTGAGGAATACTGAGCATGTTCTTCCCTTTTGGTTTTCTAACTCCAGGTATTTGCACATTTCAGTATAATGTTTGACTTTGTCTTCTCAAGCTGCCTTTAAAATGTTTCTATTCAGCTCTTTTACCTCTTCATTTCTTCCATTTGCTTTAGCATCTCTATGCTGGAGAGCAAGTTTCAGAGTCTTTTCTGACTTCCATTTTGTTTTCCCTTCTTTCTTGCTTTCTTAATGATCTTTGCTTTCTTCCTGTATGATGTTCTTGATGTCATCCCACACTATACAGTATCTTAAAAGGCCATATAACCTACTAAGATTTGTAATTAAGATGCTACTGAATTTATTTCAAAACAAGTAATTTCTCCTAAAAATTCATTAACTTGCCTATGGCTAATCCAGTATCTCTCTCTCACATGCACAAACACAAAGAAAGGCATACTCCACTTTACAACAAGTAAAAGAAGATACCCATTAAGTCACAGTAGCATTAGGCCCATAATAACTTTTGTCAAAATTATTTAAATATCTTCTTTATTATTATATCATACTAGGACTATTATTACGTAGTGGTGCTTACCCACTGTTGTTGTTGTTATGTGCCATCGAGTCGGTTCCGACCCATAGCGACCCTGTATAGGGTTTCCGAGTACACATACATAAATCTGTTCTGAGTTGACTCAGATTCATAGGAAACCTACAGAACAGAGTAGAACCGTCTCATAGTGTTTCCAAGGCTGTAATCTTTATGGGAGCAGACTGCCACATCTTTCTCACACAGCTATCAACCACAGCTGGTGAGTTGAACTGCTGATCTTTACAGTTAGCAGATGAGTGCTTCAACACTGTGCCACCACAGGGTTCCTTTGTACATATGTAACTTCCCTCAAATAATTTTAATAGATGATATTTGATACACTCTAACAAAATGGAAAATCCAAACCCTACTCTCTAACCCCAACAGTTTTGAGAAACGAAATCTAAAGATTCAGACAATAAATTCTCTACTTATCTCATTGGTAAGTACAGTGTTTTTCATTCAATAGCAACTCACTAAGTATTTTTTAGCAAATGAATTTTTTGCCATGGGCTGCCAAAAGAACCAACAGATCCATGTTGGAAGAAGTGCAGCCAGAGTGCTCCTTGGAGGCCAGGATGGTAAAGCTTTGTCTCTCATACTTCAGATACATTGTCAGGCAGGACCAGTCGCTGGAGAAGGATATCATGTTTGGTAAGGTGGAGGGTCAGAGAAAAAAGAGGAAGACCCCTAGCGAGATGGGCTGGAAAGTAGCAGCATCAATGGACTAAAGCGTGGCAACAATGATGAGATTGGCCCAGGATCGGGCAGTGTTTCGTTCTGCTGTGGATAAGGTTGCTATGAGTCGGTACCGACCTGAAGGCACCTAACAACAACAAATATGGTTTCCGAGGCTATAAATATTTACAGGAGTAGAAAGCCTCATCTTTCTCCTGGAGAACAGCTGGTAATTTCGAACTGCTGATCTTGAGGTTAGCAGTCCCACTCATAACCACTACACTACCAGAGCGCCTTATATAAGGGGACTAGAACTGTAGAAAAAAAAACTCAAGCCGAGAATTGCAATATTGAAGAGAGTCCAGGTGTGGCACTGTAGGATAAGCACTGGACTGCTAATTGTAAAGACTCGTGGTTCAAACCCACCAGCTGCTCCTTGGAAACCCTACACAAGGTTGCAATGATTCAGAACTGACTTGGATGACACTTAATGACACAACAACATGGGCAAAATACTGGGTGGACACAGGAAATACCAAAAGAAGATGGAAGGAGTACACAGTCACTGTACCAAAAAGAACTGGTCAATGTTCAACCATCTCAGCAGGTAACATATGATCAAGAACCAATGGTACTGAAGAAGCCCACACTGCACTAAAGGCATTGGTGAAAAACAAAACTTCAGGAATTGACAGATTACCAAGTGAGATGTTCAACGAACAGATGCAACAACATTGGAAGTTTAAATGTTAAAACTTTCATGAATTGAACCATATGAAGTTCCTATTTTATACCTCAAAGACATTCAAATTTCTACTTTATATGGAAGATATTTTTTTTAATTCTTAGCGTAAGCACCAGCTGGAATGTTCTACTCTAAGGACAGTTTAGGAGGGCCCATTGTTAGTTCGTGGCTTCTCCTCAGGTTGGGAGTGTAGGAATGTTTACTCCAAGAAAACTGTAGTCTTAATGTTTGTGGTTATTATCTATTTGCATCATGCCTTTCCTACTTCTGGGAGTAATTCTTAATTCTCTGTTGCTGCTGCTTCCTTAAATATAAACAAGTAAATAGTCAAAACAACACCAACAAAATACCCCTGGATATATGCATCAGAGGACTGTGTTGCTAACCACATGTACCTTTTGGTTTTGATGGTTGGTTGGTTTTGCCCAGTGTTTCCTTTTTCTAAAAACGGGATTATTGTTATCTGGACTGCTTGTGAGGAATGGAATTGTAAAGGCAGATGTTTTTTAGCAAGGAAGGGAGTGATGAACTTTTCAGCCTAAGAGCGGAGGTCCCTGGGACCATCAAGAGAGAAGAGCAGAGAGCGGGACCCTACCCAGAGAAGCAGTGATGCCTGAGATGGAGGCAGAGATGATGACGTGGAGAGATGGAGCTGTTAGGGACTTTAGACCCAGAGAGGGAGAGGGGCTGTGTGCTGATGACCGGGGGGCATACTTGTAGTGTATACCCTTTGGATGGTTGATGATGCATGGAGGGGATTGTAACCATAGCAATGAAATGATATACTAAAGGATGAATGTAAAACGAATGTTCTCCCATGTAAACTATCACATAATTCACAATAAAACATTAAGAAGAAAAACAAAACAAAACTGGATTAGTTGTCAATGTTTAACAAACATGTGATTTCCTATAGAAATCTGGCATTCTGCATCTTCTTGAATACTCCTGCAGATTAACAATCACCGGGAACTAAGGCCTTGTTACCCCCTAGAATGAGGCCTGTAGTCTCTTCCCAGCTCACCATGGGCCCCACTTAGCACCACTCTCTCTCCTTTACCTACAGGTCCTCCATACATCTGAGGGTAGGAGTCTCCTGGGCTGCCCAGGAGGCCTTTCTGTGATGCTCACAGTGTTCTGTCTCTGCGCTCTCTCTCTCTCACTTTGAAGAATTCTAACAGACACTTTTACTGTTTGTGCTATGGAACAAAAAGAGATTTTGAGGTCAGGGCTAAAATAAAAACTTTAGCAAAATTCAAGTGACATCTTCCCAAATCACTGAAACTTTGCAACAAGTTTATGGTAACGTTGCTCCACATATAACAAGTTTTTTGATGGATCAAGCATTTTAAGGAAGGTCAGGAAGACCTCAAAGAGAATTTAAGGCAGACCGGTCATCGCAGCAGACTATGGCAATTGTACTTTTGGATTACAAAGGAGTACACTTGATAGATTTTCTCAAGGGACATAGGATGACCATGGGTACACTTATGAAGAAGTTTTAAGAAAACTAAAAACTGCACTTTTTTTTTTTTTTTTTAAAAAGGCCAGGAAAGTTACACCAAGAAACTTTTTTCCATCATGACAATGCATTCTTTGAAAGTAGCAGGGGTTGCCCTATGAGAATTGAGTTGGGAACTTTACCCCATACCCACCTTACAGCCCTGATCTTAACCCCTTCTCACTTCTGTTCCCAAATTCAAAGCACATAGATAAGGAACACAATTTGAGTCCCCAAAGGATGCCCAAACTGCCATTTTGATGTGGTGTAAATGGGAGAGCACAGAGTTCTAGGGGTAAGGGTCAGACTGCCTTGAGAAAAAATAGCTTCACATTTTGATCATTTTGTTTAATAAAGGGTTCTGTGATTTTGTGATAGTACTTTTTGACTTCCCCTTGTCTAACTGAAATCACTAATTAATTAAGTTCTACCATAACAGCAATTGTAACTTGTCAGAGGCAGACTGCAGTAAGAATTCAAGTCTCCAGATTTCTCATCCAGGGCCATCAAGGTGAGTGTCACTCACAGCAACCCTATCGGGGGTTTCCGAGACGTACAGCAAGACTGGAGCAGATGGCCTCTTCGATACATGGCTAGCA
>NW_006408540.1:19750073-19771173 GCF_000296735.1 Chrysochloris asiatica | reverse complement strand
TCATATGCTACCTCTTGAAACGGCTGAACGTTAACCATTTCCTTTTGGTACAGTGACTCTGTATATTCCTTCCATCTTCTCTTGATGCTTTCTGCATCATTCAATAATTTGCCCAAAGAATCTTTCAGTAATGAAAGTTAAGGCTTGAATATTTTCTTCAGTTCACACAGCTTGAGAAATGCTAAGCGTGTTCTTCCTTTTTGGTTTTCAGATTCCAGATCTTTGCACATTTTTGCTGTAATATTTGGCTTTATCTTCTCGAGCTGGACTTTGAATTTTTCTGTTAAAATCTCAGCTCCTAACCACAAGATGGCGGATCAGGTAGATGTGCAGTGAGGAGCTCCGTCAGCAACAACACAGAATACCGGACGAAGCAGGCTCTGAACCACATATAAAGAATTATGTAGACGCTTGGAAGGCTTAAAGCTAGAGGAATTTGTAGTAGAATGAAGAAATCCATTGCTTTCTAATTCAAGATGCCCAGCTGCTCCCGGAGCCACCATCTTGGGAGAGACCAAGCAGGGTAAGGATCAGAACAGCCACGAATGCCTGACAGAACCACAGAGATACAGGTGTGGACATTCTTTTTTATTTGGTATCTGTTCATTGGTCTCTCGCTGTCTGAGCACTCCATTCCGGTGAACAAAGGGGATGCCTGAGCGAATGGACACCCCAGCCCCACCCCTGGAGGATTCTACTATGCACGCACACAGATCTCCTCAAAATTTAATGTGATAGTTTCCACTTAAAACCAAATGGCCACCACTCGTTTGTCAGTTTGTCGTACTGTGGTGGCTTGTGAGCTGCTGTGATTCTGAAAGCTATGCCACCAGTATTTTAAATACCAGCAGGGTCATCCATGGTGGACAGGTTTCAGATGAGCTTTCAGACAAAGACAGACTAGGAAAAAAGAGTGACGAACTATTTCCGAATATTTAGTCACTGGAAACCTTATGAATAGCAGAGAAACACCTATGTCTTACTACATCTTAAATGCAGTGAAGCAACTCAGTTGTCTTTTTTAAATTTGGCAAATATGTGCTACTGTAACTTAACAATATTTGTTTCAGAAAATATATTATGTTTATGGCATTCCATTACATCCAAACTATTGAAAGGGGGAGCCCATCCTAGTGAGAGGATGATGACTCATAAAGGACTTTTGTTTTCTTCTACAGTTCTGTTAGAGACAACAGCCACCCACAAGTTTCTGGTATGTGTTAAGGTAAAGTAAATAACCGTTAATGTAACGGAGGATTTACTGTGTCTTTATTATTATCATTATCATCTGTTGTTGTTGTTAAGTGCTATCCAACCCCATGGACCTTGCTGTTCAAACCAACTTTGCAGTCCAGCGTATTAACCTGCAGCGGCACACCAGGACTCCATTGTAATCATTACACATTTTAAATTATTGTCTGTCTTCCGTTTTTCCCTGAAACACTGTAAGATTTGTTTCAATTTTATTTCATTAACTTTAATGATGAACAAATTATGCAGTTCAAATGCTACTAAATTGATTTCAAACACAGATTTTCACAGAGGATAAACAGATACAGAATTTCAAGTAATGTATGGTGCAGTCTATTGTCCAGTTAAAAGTATGCCTCTAACATTCACAAAAAGCATTGAAAGGCAGTATTTTTCTTTTATAATGCATAAAAACTACACGTAAATGTTGATATTAATTTATTTCATTGTCAACTTGGGTGATGAAGTTGGACGGCACAAAAGTTCATAGTTAAAGATGCAAACAAAAAGCTTCTTTTATTTCTCGGGTAGAAAATGAAGGCCTCCATTCGTGTCTCTTGATTCCTTTAGCAGGTCAGCACTTCGTCCCTTTTCCTTTCTTCTCCATGCTAATTCCTGGTGTGGTGCTGTGGGTTAATGCGCTGGACTGAAAAGGTGGTTTGAGCCACAGGCCAGTGGTTCAATGCATACCCAAACCAAGCAGCTTGGTTACAAGTCAAATGATCCTGACTACCAGTCATTTGAGTTCCATTCTTTAAGAACTTTTCATTTTACCTCTTTCCCCCAAACTCCAACAAAGTGAAAATAAGTTGGTATGTTTCCTGGGTGTGGGGGCCCCATAAGATTTATAACTGTATATTTATAAGAGCAGCACAGTAATGTCTTCTGTATTCAGATTAACAGTATTAATTTCACATTCAAAATCACAATCAGAGGCTCAGGCAAACCTTATGGTATACAGACAGGATAGTCTAGAGTAATGCGTAGTCTAGAAAGAATGCACCATATATTAAGAGTGGAGCAGAGTCTGAAGCCAGGCTCTCTGGTCACGAATCCCAGTGTCACCACTTGATGTACCTCTGGCAAGATACTTAATCCCTTTTGCCCCTTAGTGCCTTTCATTAAGAAAAAGGACAAATAACAATAGGAACAAGTGAGATGATCTTTACAAGACTTAGTGAGTGGCCTGTTCAAGGAGCTCTGGTGGTGCAAATTTACCAGCAGCTCCACAGAACAAAAGACCTGGCAATCTACTTCTGTAAGATGACAGCCTAGAAAACCCTCTGAGGCGGTCCTACTCTGTTCTATAGGGTGACTATGATTCAGAATTGATTTGACGACACACCACAACAGCATAGTATGTAAACTGTACCTTTTCATTCTATTATAGTTACTGTTACCACCAAAGCAGCCGTGTTTGAACCAGCAATAATATATTGAAGGTACTTGAAAAAAACACAACTATTGACAATTAATGGGTTCACAGATTAGATTTCAGAACCAAAATTTAGGATGTCTGTGTTCATCCTTTATTCTGATGGGGAAATACGAAAAAGCACTTCCTTTGATCTCCACTTCACGTTTTCCAAGATGAGAATCTTTCTAAATGCCATTCAGCTAAAGGTAAAACATGTAACAACTCAGGGAAGTGCTAATTAGAACTAATTATAATTTAACCACCTCACCAAAAGACATAAAAGCATTCTGGCTTATGTTCTGAGCAGCTTTTCATAATCTGATTTTAAAAATCCATAGAACTCTACATGTAAGCACCATGTTTTTGGATTGACTCCTTTAGGACACTTAAATAAAAGTTCATCATGTATGAAATCCAGCAGTGAATAGAACGTATATCTGAGTTAAACAAACTGCACTGGGTAGAACATAGCCATAAATTAAGCAGATAATTCAGCATAAACATTTTTACACTAGTTTCAAATATTATTTTTTCCTTATCTCTCTCAGCATATAAAAGCAAGATTCAAAGACGTTATTTTCTTCCCAAAAGACCAGGTCACTTTCAGACAAAATTCCAGAGTGAGTGCAACTGAATGAAGTCACTGTATTATCCTTCTTCTCCCTTCTTCATGGCTACCTGTTTTATTTTGGCTAGTGTCCCTAGTCCACATTTCTTTCATGTTTCCAGTTGATTTTGTCTATAGCTTTGAATTATTTCATGTACTATCTTATGTCATTTAAAAATAACACCTAATACCTAGCCCTGTTTCCTTTTTTAATCCCAAATTTTTATAACCCTTTTACCCAACATTTGCCTACACTGAAGCTCATGAACATATTACTAGTGGGAGCCAGGCAGGAAAGACAATTTACACAGCATTTAGAGATTTTCTTGACACCATTATTCCACTACCTGTAACTCAGGAGACTTCCCCAGTCACTTTTTCTCCTAGCTCACTTTTTATCCCCTACCCGGCTGTTGTTAAGTGCCTTCGAGTTGGTTCCGACTCACAGCGACCCTGTATAGGGTTTCCAAGGAGTAGTTGGTGAGTTTGAACTGTCAACCTTGTGGTTCGCAGTGCAGTGCTGACCCTACAGCGCCACACCAGGAGTCTGCTGTCGTTGTTATGTGCTGTCACCAATAGTGACCCGATGCACAACAGAACAAGACACAGCCGGTTCTGCACCATCCACACAATTCTTGTTATGTTTGACCCTATTGTTGCAGCCACTGTGTCAATCATCTCCTTGGGGGGTGGGGGTGGGGTCTTCCTATTTTTGTGTTGGCACTCCACTTTTATAAACCTGATGTTCTCTTTCAGGGGCTGGTCATTCTTGACCACATGTCCAAAGTACTTCAGTCAAAGAACTGCCATTCTCAGTTCTAAGAATAATTCTGGCTGTGGTCCAGTCTTCCTTATTCCTTGTCTAGCTTTTCCGTTCATTTGAGGCGACTGAAAATAACATTAGGACAGGCATACCTAGTCTTCAAATTGACATCTTTGCTCTTGAACACTTTAAAGAGGTCTTGTGCAGCAGTTTTTAATGCAATACATCATTTGATTTCTTGAGTGCTACTTCCATAAGCGTTGATTGTAGGCTTTGTTGTTGTTGTTAAGTGCTGTCGAGTCGGTTCCGACCCATAGCGACCCTGTACAGGGTTTCCGAGGGTGTAAATCTTTACGGGAGTAGAAAGCCTCATCTTTCTCCCGCGGAGCAGCTGGTAGTTTCGAACCGCTGACCTTAAGGTTCGCAGCCCGATTCGTAACCACTACGCTACCAGAGCTCCTTGATTGTAGGCTTACATAAAGTGATTGTAGGCTTACATAAAGTGAAATCATTGACAATTTCAGTATTTTCTTCATTTACAATGATGTTAAAATCCTCTTTGCTTTCAGCAAGCAGGTTGTATCATCTGCATATCACAAGATGTTGATGAATCTTCCTCCAATCTTATACCACGTTCTTCATATAATCCAGCTTCTCAGGTTATTTGCTCAGCATACGATTGTGTTGAAAGGATACAACACTGATGTACACCTTTCCTAATTTTTAACCCTTAAATATCCCCTTGTTCTGTTCAAACAATTGCCTCTTGACTCTTCATAAAAACAATTAAGTGTCCTGGAATTTCTATTTTACTAAATGTTATCCGTAATTTGTTATGATTCACAGAGTCAAATGCCTTTGTATGGTCAATAAAATACAAGCAAACCTCTTTCTGGTATTCTCTCCTTTCAGCCAAGATCCACCTGATATCAGCAATGATATCACTAATTCCATGTTCTTTGCTGAATGTGTCTTAAATTTCTGACAGCTCTCTTAATAAGTATTATATGAGTTTTGCTTAACTACTGTGGTGCAGGGTGTTACTTGTATGGCCCTTCTAGCCAAAGTCCTCTGCTTTGTGATATAAATCCTAGCCCCTATGGTTGTTGTTGTTAATGCCATTGAGTAGTTCCAACCCATAGCAACCCTGTATATGGTTTCAGAGGAGTGGCTGGTGAGCTTCAACAGCCAACTTTGTGAATCAAACCAACTTTACAGTCCAATGCATTAACCCACAGTACCACACCAGGACTCCTATGGTTAGGTCTGTGGTAATGATCTCATTTTGGAGTAAACTGTCTTATTATGTTAGTTAAGATGAGATGTATCTTGAGAGCCCATCTTACTACAGGGCATTACTCTTAGTTTCCTTGGGGGTATGGTTTGAAAATTAACCATCATCTTGATATCAGTGTTAAAACAAGAACCAACTTCCTGTTGTAAGCTGTTCCCTTAACAGGCAAACTGCCAGCTTCCTGCTTAACTAAGAAAAGCAGGAGGCAGGGGTCACAGAATTGGCTGAGACCAAATCTGGTTCACCTAACATGTACAGTAATAACCACTAACCTGTCTTAAACGACCTTTTGACGCCACGAGGCTGAAAACACATCTCGATCAAAGCCTCAGATGTGAGCAAAATACCATCTTTATGAGGATGTGCAGAACTGCTGATCTTACGGTTCAAACAGACCTTGAGGTCTAGTGCTTATCCTATAGTGCCACACCAGGATTCTGTCCTAGAAGACTCTAATAAAAGATCCCTGACCCAGGACTCGGGGAGCCATCCTTGTGACGTTGAGTCCTGGTGCACTCCTTTGCTTGACCAAGCACCTAAGACCTTCTTATTTCACTTTTGTGTCTCTGTAGCTGAACCAAGTGAGAGATGGGAGACCAAGGCAACACTCTGGCACAGTTCACACTTTTGTTCTGGATCCTGTGTCTGGCTCACCTCTGTCTGAGTTCAGGTTCTTGGGACTTGAGTCAGCCGTCTATTGCCGCTGGAATAGTAGCTGGTATCAGAAGTAACAGCATTTTGGAAAAGATGGACATTTAAGACATCTTTAACCACCACCTCAGAAGGACCAGTCTTGTGCTACTCCTTCTGAAAAAACTATTCTTGCAAGTACTAATCCTAGTGGATCCTACTGCTTGAACTCTCCTGTGCAAATAAGAAATTTACTCTATTCAAAAAATGTTTTATTATGAATTATGTGATACTTTACACAGGGGAACATTAGCTTTACATTCATTTTATCATATATCATTTCATTGTATGGTTACAATCTCCTCCATGCATGATCAACCAACCAAAGGGTATCCCCTGCAAGACTGTCCCTAGGTTGTCAGCACACAGTCCCTCTCCCTCTCTAGGTCTAGAGTCCCCAGCTGCTCCATCTCTCCACATTATCGTCTCTGCCTCCATCTCTGGCGTCACTGTTTCTCTGGATAAGGTCCCCACTCCGCTCTTCTCCCTTGATGGTCCCAGCACCTCTGCTCCTAGACTGCAGAGTCAACCACTCCCCTCCTTTCAGCAACAATTATTTTTTCTTTTTTTTTCCCAATTAAAATTTTATTTTTTAAAATTTTATGTGCAGACAGTAAAACATGTCAGCACACTCTTATTACTAAAAATATGAGTTACAGTATGTCTAGTGAGATGCAGATATTTAATAATCTAGTCTACTCTCTGAGATGAGAAAAGATTTTTTAGAGCTTTTAGATTTACGCGTAGAACATCCCATCTCTAACATCTACCAACGAAACCTTCCTCCATAACCATTCTTTTTTTAAAAAAATGTTTTATTGTGAATTATGTGATAATTTACATGGGAGAACATTAGTTTTACATTCATCCTATCGTATATCGTTTCATTGCCATGGTTACAATCCCCTCATGCATCATCAACCAACCAAAGGGTACACCCTACAAGTCTGCCCCCCTGGTTCTCAGCACACAGTCCCTCTCCTTCTCTGGGTCTAGAGTCCCCAGTTGCTCCATCTCTCCACATCATTGTTTCTGCCTGTATCTCAGGCATCACTGCTTCTCTGGGTGGGTCCCGCACTCCGCTCTTCTCCCTTGATGGTCACAGGGACCTCTGCTCCTGGACTGCAAAGTTAATCACTCCCCTCTTTAAAAACACCTACCTTTACATTCCCAACCCTCACAGCCAGTCCTGATAATAATTACTCACCAATGTACCACAAGAGACCTATCCCCATCTCCTTTCATCAGCCCCGCCCAGACAGATTGGATACTACTCAGTGGAAATTCTACCTTCCTCCACGCCCTCTGGATCTAAGCTCCCTCTTGAAAGCTTGTAAGCCAGTCATTTCTTGCTTTTGTAGCCCTCGCATTTTGGGTAGCCAATGTCCAAGTTGCCCATCCCTGTCTACTCTGAGTATAGTGTGGGTGAGAATGATCCTCGTTGTAAAGATTTGTACTCTCTTTTCAGCTACTGCATCCATAGGTGTAGGTCAAGTTCACCCGATTGTATCACCCGATTGTATTTTTTTAAGAAACTCACTCTTTTCTGCTTCCATGCCGATTCCCTGTCTACAGTAAAATAGTTCACATCAATCTATGAAAATAAGGCTGACTCAAAGGGATGACTACATGAAAAAGAATTTCAGGCCAAGTAAACATTGAGGCATTTCAATGTGATGCACAATGAGTTGGCAAGCCTTTGAATATTCTCAAACCACACCACATACGCTTGATTAAAAATACTTAAAAATTGATACTTTCCCTGTTGTTGTTGTTAGTGCCATTGAGTTGGTTCCAACCCATAGGGTTTCCAAACCCTGTATAGGGTTTCCTAGGAGCAGCTAGTGAGCTTGAACTACCAACCTTGCAGTTCAAACAGCTTTGCACTCTGGCAAATTAACCCACAGTGCCACACCAGAACTCCGGAGTACATTCCTTAGCACAGTTTAAACGAAATCTAGACAATGTCTTTAAGGGACAAAACTGCCAAACTTAGAGTTCCTTTCAGTCCCACTTTTGTGTTGTCTTCTAATTTTTATGTTGTTGTTATGTGCTGTTGAGTTAGTTCCGACCCAAAGCAACCCTGTATCGGGTTTCCAAGGAGCAGCTGGTGAGCTTGAATCGACAATCTTGCAGTTCAAACGGCTTTGCAGTCTGGCGCATTAACCCACAGCGCCACACCAGGACTCCGTTGTTGTTGGTTGTTGTTAGGTTCCATCGAGTCAGTACCGACCCATAGCGACCTTATGCACAGCAGAACGAAACACTGCCCGATCCTGGGCCAGCCTCACTATTGTTGCCATGCTTGAGTCCATCGATGCTGCCACTTGGCCAATCCATCTCGTTGGGAGTCTTCCTCTTTTTGTCTGACTCTCCACCCTACCAAACATGATATCCTTCTCCAGTGACTGGTCCCTCCTGACAATATGTCCGGAGTTGTTGCTGGTAGTGTCATTAATTCCAACTCATAGTAACTCTGTATAGGGTTTCCAAGGAGGAGCTGGTGGATTTGAACTACCCACCTTGTGGTTAGCAGTCTAGGGCTTATGCAACAGAACCATACAAGGACTCCTCTAGGTCAATGGCATTTTATAATTTAATTTTTATGGTACATAGTTAAATGCTACGAAGTTACCATAGAAACTGAAGCATAAAGACACAATTAATTGCATATATTTACTTCTTACAATTCCCATTAATTTGACCTATGTTAAAATGGTTTATTAGCAATTCCAAATAAAATAAAAACAGGAGATTTGTTTATCTCTAAATCTGTCCCTTAAAAAGCTAACTCAACATAATGAACTCTAATGCCATATCTTAAGATAAGCAGAAAGGAAACCATTTCTCATTAAGAATTGTTACTAGACTCATTAATTTAAGGTTGCAATTGTTGTTGTTGTTGTTATGTGCCATCGAGTCGGTTCCGACCCATAGCGACCCTGTACAGGGTTTCTGAGACTGTAAATCTTTACGGGAGCAGAATGCCTCATCTTTCTCCCGCGGAGCGGCTGGTAGTTTTGAACTGCTGGACTTAAAGGTTTGCAGCCTGATTCGTAACCACTACGCTACAATTAGACTTTGATAACAACAACAATTACAAAAAAGCTTTTAATTTTGTGAATATGAGTCTTAAAAAATGAAAACATAAACCTATGGAAATTACTAAAACTAATTTTCATAACAGAAACATGAATGCTTACATATTGACCTTAATGATAATCACCATATAGAAAAACATTTCTAAACATGGGTGAAAAAGTATTGATGCTTTATGGATGAGACTTTCTGTGTTAATTTATTTGTATTGCAAGTTCTACTTACAGGAAGCTTCACTTTTTAGTGACTTCTTTTATATAGCCTACAATTCAACTTTGTCCTTAAGTAAATGCTGCCCATTTGATCTTGAATGATTAAACATTCCCTGGTGAACATACCTTACTAGTGTTGTTTTCCCTCCCTATATACCTACCTACTGCTTCCCTGAAAATCTGGCCATGAGGGTGAGTTCCTTTCCAGACCTGAAGTGTGGCTTAGGGCCACAGGCTCATATTCTGACCAGCAAGCCTGGTCTTTTTTTTTTTTAATTTTGAGTTTTGCTGCACATTTTCTTCCACTCTATCAGGAACCTTCTAGTGTGATCCCTTTCATGGCAGTTGGTAGCGGTAACCAGGCACCGTCTAGTTCTGGTCTCAGATGTGACTGACGGTCACATGTTTCATTGGTCCATTTTCCACAAACCTTTGAAGCCCTCTTGTATTCCCCATATAGTTCTGGTTAGTCTTGATTGACTACTTTTATAGGCCTAAAATAAATGTGTGTAAATACTTCCTACATCATCAGCAGGCCTCAGTGATATAGAATGAATTATAATATAGGCTACTTAAAGCCATGATTGGAGCCTTAGTCGCAAAACAGTTAAGCGCTTGGTTGTCAACCAAAAGGTGGCTCGAACCTACCTAGTAGTAGCTCTGCAGGAGAAACACCTAGTGATGTGCTCCCATAAAAATTACAGCCATAAAAGCCAAAATGGGTCCGTTCTACTTTACACTATGAGTTTAAACTAATTCAATGGTACCTAACAACAACATAGCCATGATGCATGGTCAAGCAATGATAGGACAAAATCCACTTAATTTTCCAATCAGGCTAATAAAATGATCTGGGTAACTTCTGTTCATCTTTTCAAATTCCGCTCTGGTACACATCTTCAGATTTGAAGATGCTGATTCACAAGCAAAGAAGTATACATTAGTAAGTTGCTTTATTTCCCCCTCCACAATTATGGTAATCATTTTATATCAAGCTCTTTTCCCCAGTTTCCCCTATGACTGACTCAAAACTCATTCACAGTGTTGCTGGCTAAAAACAAAAGCAGAGAGAGTCAGTTAAACACTAAATGGTCCCATGTGACTAAATAGAACTAAACCCACTCAACAACTGAGATAGGCTGGTAGGCTGGAATAGTAATAAAATATGTATGTATCTATATATACACATGGAGTCCTGATATGGCACTGCTAACTGCAAGGTCGGTGGTTCAAACCTACCAGGCTACTCCTTTGAAACCCTGTAAAGGGTCACTGTGAGTCAGAAGCGACATGATGGCAACAATATATACGCCTATTTTCCAAGTGAACTTGGTCTAAACAATGCTCATGCTTTGTTCAATATTTAAAGCCAAGAAGAAATTAATAAGGATTGAGCTTCTACGATTATCTAGAAATACGTTCTCCTTTAGGAACTTTTGCTATATGTAAAACAGTCTTGAATAGCTACATTTTAAGACAGAACCAATGAGACAATATAGATGACTAGAGGAAAGTAGGCTTCTTTGGGTTTAATTCATAGATGAGTAGGAGGAAAATATGGAGTATACGTGTGATAAAAATGATTTACATGTGCAATGAACCCAGTGGTTTAAAGTAAATGTTCACGTATTTCATAATAGGTGGCACACCAATGATTTTTTAGATCAGACTCCTGAAATCATGAACTCTATTACCATGAACAGACTACCTCATCTTCTCCACATACTGTATATTGAAGAAATGTGTATTTTCTGTAAAGTTCATGTTTACACTACATGTAATCTGAAGAAAACAAATTTAAAAAGTGAGAATAGGTTTATGTAACTGTTGGTTCATATAGTGACTAGAGGCACTTAAAGTATATATATGGGAGTGGAATGAATGAGGTAATGTAGTCCAAGGAGGCTAATCAAACAGAAATTAATAAAACCTGGAAAAAGTACTATGCTAAGACGCACTTTTAAGCTTTACATACATTACACTATAAACTAAAGGCATTGGACTGCAAGGTCAGTTTAAGTTGCAGGGTCGGTGGTTCAAATCCACCAGCCGCTCCACGGAAACCTTATACAGGGTCACAATGAGTTGGAACCAACTTGATGGCACTTAACAACAACAAAAATGCTATTAAATCACCCAAGATTAGACAATCCCAATTGTTAAACCTCTGATACATTTGACACCTGAAAAAGGTTTAGGTTAAGCATTAAATAAACTGGTTTACGGTGATGGAAATACTTCCCTAGTCAGTTACTGTGATATTTGTTGTTGTTCTTGTTGTTGTTATGTGCTGTAGAGTGGTGCCGACTCATAGCGACCCTGTACAGGGTTTCCAAGGCTATAAATCTTTACAGGAGCAGAAAGCCTCATCTTTCTCCCGCAGAACAGCTGGTAGTTTCAAACTGCTGACCGTGAGATAAGCAGACTGATTCGTAACCACTATGCTACCAGAGCTCCTTGTGATAGAGATGACTGTAAATCATTTTTCCAAATTAAAATTTCTAAGACTTTGTGATGGGTGCCAACAGAATACAACATTGGGATGAAACAACGTCTTCTCGGTAAAATTTAAAATACCATTCTGTAATATTCCTGTTGCCTCTGAGTGCAGACCAGAATTATTAGCTGGGTTTCATGTTGAACTGTAGGAAGCTACCCAGACACAGACTAACCACACTGTTGCTATGGTGACATAGGAACTGTCGCAAGTGGCTATACTTCATTAATGACTCCACAAAACTAACAACACTGGAATAACAAATGAGAAATATCTGGCAGTATATGGCCACCAACGTCAGATGCAATTTCTTTAAAAAAGAAGGTACGTTTTAATGTGCTGCTTTAGCAACCTTCACAAAATAAAGAAGAGATTCTAGGGCTAACTAGAACCAAATCAAACCAGAGGAAATGAGAGAAGGAATGGCTAGGCTCCAGGGCAGCACTCAGCTGAAGACCGGCTGGTGCGGTAAGACTCTGCTACCAAAGCGGGAAAGCCACTAGACTGTCATTTCTGACCGGGAAGAAGGGCTTCCTAATGACTGCTTCACATGTTCTTCTCCAGATGGGGTTCGAGGTCACATGGTCTCTCTCTCCTCATCAAGAGGACCACTAGAAAGGTGGAAAAAAGGAATCTGCACATTTCTTAATTCTGAAGATTTAAAGGTTAAATTCAAGAAAGAAACTGGAAGCTGGATCAAAAGTTCTGTGATACAGTGAGGAAAGATTAATGGCAACATTAGAACTGTCTCAAAGAAGCAGAATGACTGAGAATTCTAGAGATTGCATCAATCTCAGAAAAAACAAAAGCTATAAACCAAAAAACCCGAAATCCCAAACTCCTCTCATTTCCTCATGAGTTTACATTGCCTCTTATAGCTTACAGATACAACAAAACTAAACTTAGAAAAGTCAGCAAGCGCTGTGGGTTAATGCATTGGGTGGGCCACAAGGTCGGTTTGAACTGCAAAGCCAGCAGTTCAAACTCACCAGCCACTCCTCAGAAACCCTAGGCACGGTTGCTATGAGTCGAAACCAACTTGATGGTACTTAACAACACAACAAGTAACAGCTAACAAAATACATGCTTATCTTTCAGTAAATCTTACAGTATTCACTTCTGAAAGCATTTGTTAGGATTTTTGAGATTCCAAATCAATGTGGAAGCAAAAAGTCTCATCTTTCTCCTGCAGAGCGGCTGGTGTTTTTGAATTACGGACTTTCTGGTCCATAGTCCAGTGCTTATCGTATGGAGCCACCGGGCTCCCTTCTGAAGGTATAATGCCACAAAAATAACATCAAAACCCCAACCCTACTACCATCTAGTCAGTTCCAACTCATGGATTTTCCTCACAGACTTTTTGAAACCCCCTCGTATATAAGACCCTCCAAGAGATCAATACCCATTCCTGATAAAAACTCTCAGCAAAATGTGAACAGAAGGGAAATTCTTCAACATAATTAAGGGCTCATATACAAAAAAGGGAGTCCTGGTATGGTGCTGAGAGTTAATGCACTGGACGCAAAGTGAGTTTGAACTGCTAGGTTGGCAGTTCCAGCTCACCAGCCACTCCTCGGAAACCCTATACAGGGTTGCTAAGAATGAGAACTGCCTCGATGGTATTTAACACCACCAACAATAATCATGATTTTGGTTCATAGCACATATCTACCAATACAGAACTGGAATCCTGGAGTGGTGCAGTGGGTTAATGCACTTGACTGCAAGGTCAGTTTGAACTGAAAAGCTGGTGGTTCAAATTCACCCTATACAGAGTCATGATGAGTTGGACAACTCGATAGCACTTAACAACAATAACAACAACATACAAAACTAACAACCAACGTTATTCTCAATGGCTAGAGACTGAAAGCATCCCCACTGTGAACAGGATCCAAACAAGGATGCCCTTAATCAGCACTCCTGGACTCCTGGTGTCAAGTTCTTGATCAGCAGTGGACTGTGAACCACAAGGTTGGCAGTTCAAACCCACCAGCTACTTCTTGGAAACTTTATACAGATTGCTATGAGTCGGAACCGACATGACAGCATTTAACAACAACAAAAATTCAGTATTGTATTGAAAGTCCTAATCAAAACAATACCTAAGAAAGGGAAATAAAAGGCAAACTAACAAAGAAGTAAAACTACTTATATTCATAAGTCTGAGTATTCCGGAACACTTAATTGTGCTCATGAGGAATCTGTACCTGGACCAAGAGGCAGTTGTTCAAAAAGAACATGGGAACACTGAATGGTTTCAAAATAAAAAAGGTATGTGACAAGGTTGTATTCTTTTACCATACTTATTCAGCCTGTATGCTGAGCAAGTCATCCGAGAAACTGGGTCCTATGAAGAAAAATGTGACATCAGGATTGGAGGAAGACTCATTAACAGCCTGCGATATGCCGATGATACAAACCCTGCTTGCTGAAAGTGAAGAAGACTTAAAATATTTACTGATGAAGATCAAAGACACACAACCTTTGGTATGGATTGCATCTCAATGTCAACAAAACAAAAATCCCCACCACTGGACCAATAAACAACATTCTTATCAACAGAGAAAAGACTGAAGTTGTCAAAGACTTCATTCTTCTTGGATCAACTACCAACACTCATGGAAGCAGCAGTCAAGAAATCAAACAATATATTGCATTAGGAAAATCTGTTGCACAAGACCTTTTTAAAGTGTTGAAGAGCAAAGATGTCAGCTTGAGGACTAAGGTGCACCTGGCCCAAGCCATGTTATTTTCAATAATCTCATATGCATGTGAAAGCTGTAAAGTGAATAAGGAAGACTGCAGAAGAATTGATGCTTTTGAGTTATGGTGTTGCAGGAGAATATTGAAAGTGCCATGGGCTGCCAAAAAACCAGTAGATCTGTGTTTGAAGAAATAAATACAGCCAGAGTGCTCCTTGGAGGCCAAGATGGCCAAACTTCATCTCTCATACTTCAGACATATTGTCAAGAGGGACCAGTCACTGGAGAAAGATATCATGTTTGGTAGGGTGGAGGGTCAGAGAAAAAGAGGAAGACCCCCAACCCCAAGGAGATGGATTAGCCAAGTGGCAGCATCGATGGACTCAAGCATGGCAACAGTAGTGAGGTTGGCCCAGGATTGGGCAGTAAACAACACTCTAAAGGCTGGAGGATCTTGTATGCCAAACTAAGGTACCGCCATTGTTATTAAGTGCCTTGAGTTGGTTCAGATGTATAGGGAACTTGTATAGGGTTCCAAGGAGTGGCTGGTGGGTTTAAATTGCCAGTCTTGTGATTAGCAGTTCAGTGCTTATCCTATAGTATCACACCAGAACTCCACCTAAGATGTTATTGTTGTTGTTGTTAAGTGCTGTCAAGTCGGTTCCAATTCATAGCAACCCTGTAAACAGTTTTCTCGTTCAAACTGACCTTGCAGTCCAGTGCTTATCTTTAAGTGCCATACCAGGACTCCAATTAAGATGTTGTTGCTGTTGCTAAGTGCAACCAAGTCGATTCTGACCCATAATGACCCTGTAAAGTGTTTCTGAGGAGGGCTGGTAAGTTTGAATCACTGACTTTGCGGTCCAGTGCATTATCCACAGTGCCACAATAGGACTCCTGCTAACTAAGGTATTGTTGTTGTTATTAAGTGCCGTTGAGTCAGTCCTGACCCACAGAAACCCTGTATAGGGTTTCTGAGGAGCAGCTGGTGAGTTTGAACCACTGACCTTGCACTCCAGTGCATTATCCCAAAGGGTTACACCAAGATTCCTGTTAACTACGGTATTGTTAAGTGCTGTTGAGTTGGTTCCGACCCACCAGGACTCCAACTAAGGTACTGTTGTTGTTGTTGGTAGGGGCCATTGAGTCGGTACTGACTCATAGTGACCTTAGGCACAGCAGAAGGAAACAGTGCCCGAATCTGGGCCAACTTCACTATTGCTGCCACGTTTGACCCCATTGATGCTGCCACTTTGTCAATCCATCTCGTTGGGGTCTTCCTCCTTTTATTTGACCCTCCACCTTACCACATATGTTATCCTTCTCCAGTGACTGATCCCTCCTGACAATATGTACGAAGTATAAGAGATGAAGTTTGGCCATCCTGGCCTCCAAGGAGCACTCTGGCTGCACTTCTTCCAACACAGATCTGTTGGTTCTTTTGGCAGCCATAGCACTTTCAATATTCTCTTCGAACACCACAACTCAATTCTTCTATGCTCTTCCTTATTCACTGTCCAGCTTTTGCATACATAAGAGGTTATTGAAAATACAATGGCTTGGGTCAGGTATTGTTGTAGTTATGTGTCTGGAGTTGGTTCTGACTCAGTGACCCTGTACAGGGTTTCCGAGGCTGTAAATCTTTACAGGAGCAGAAAGCCTCATCTTTCTCCCATGGAACAGCTAGTAGTTTCGAACTGCTTACTGTGAGATTAGTAGCCCGATTTGTATTAGAAGTCAGCTATTATACAGAGGAGTCCTGGTATGGCGCTGCAGGATAAAGCACTAGACCGCAAGGTTAGTTTGAACTGCAAGGTCGGTGATTCAAACACACCAGCTGCTCCTCAGAAACCCTATATGGGGTCCCTATGATTTGGAACTGACTCAACTGCATTTAACCATACCAACACCACTATACCAAGGAGATAAAGAAAATAGCTTGTTTTAAAATGAAGACTAACTTTGGCAGTTATGAATGAATCAGGATGAGGCAAGACTGCCATCACGGGCAAAGAGAACCTGTACAGCACCCGTGGGCTGTAGGGAAACACAGGCTGTGAGAGAGTGGCTGTACACACATGAAACACAAGTCCAAGAGATGCAAACCAAGGGGAGCCCTGGTGGTACTGTGGGACAAGAACGGGTTTACACCATAAGTTTAGTAGTTCAACCCCTCCAGCTGTTCTGGGGAAAGAACTGAGCTTTCCGTTCTGGAAAAGACTTATAGCCTCAGAAACCCTATATTGGATATATAAGTGGGCACCATAAGATAAGCACTGGACTGTGAACCACAAGGTCAGAGGTATGAGCACACTAGACACTCCGCAGGAGAGAGATGAGGCTTTCTGCTTCCGGAAAAGATTTACAGCCTCAGAAACTCTATAGAGGGTCACTATGAGTCAAAGTCGGCTCCATGGCACTTAACAACGAGTCAGAATTGACTCCACGGCCATAGGCTTAAATGTAAGCCAAGAGAATCTGGTAGTTGTGTCAGACTGTTAACTGTTAAGCACTGGACTGTTAACTCAGAGGGTAGCCATTAACAATCGTCAGTCAATCCTTAGGAGAAAGATGAGGCTGTCTGCTTCTGTAAGGATTTATAGTCCAAATGGTCTCATAGCAGTGGGTTTGGTTTGGGCTTTAATGTGAGCCCACTCACGGTTGGCTGAGTTGGCTCCTATTCAGATACCATAGTCAGAAATGACGCAAAGGCAACAGGTTTGCGTTTATTACAAACAGAAAGGAGTTCTGGTGGTGCACTGGCTCAGCGCTCAGCTGCTAACATGAAGACTGGTAATTCCAACCTGCCAGTTGCTCTCGAGGAGAAAGCCTGCCTCCAGAGACGACAACCTTGGAAATGCTGAGTTCTATTCTGTCCTATAGGGTCATTATGAGTCACAGTCTACTCAATGACAATGTAATTTAATATATAAGCCAGATCTAGGGTTAGGTATCGAGGAAAACTCAGTGTGAAAAAGTGAAAACTAAGGGAGAAGGAACAAAGGCAGCCTAGTACCCTAACAAAGGGAGCTTCTTGAACCTTTGAGGATGCGTTACCGTCACAGAATTTGCCACCTTCTTTTCTGTTCTTTACCACCTGTGCACCCTCCTCTAGGCCTGACAAACTCCTCATTGGGCCATCACCTCCCCTAAAAACCTGTCATACTTCCTAGGCAGACGCAGGCTTTAGTGGAGTACTACAGTATTCCCACTGTCACCTAAAAAGTGAGGGCAAGGAAGGAGAAATGACCCAATACGAATCTCAATTCATTCCACTTAATATATTCAGAATGATCATTACCTGTCAGGGACTTTGTTAAGTGCTCAACCATGCTCCTTTCAAAGTCCGTTAACAAAAACTATAATAGAAACCAACACTGAAAGCAAGAGTATCTGAGAGGAAACCTGACTCAAAGGAAAGTTTTGTGATTTTTTTTTTTGTCCTTTAAACTGTTTTATATAATTGGCATATAATAAACTGCACTGCATACTTATGTGACTGTACTTGTATATGTTGCTACGTGCCATCAAGATGGTTATGACTCATAGCAACCCTGTATAGGGTTTCTGAGGCTGTGAATCTTTATGGTAGCAGAAAACCTCATCTTCCTCCGGAGGGGTAGTTGGTAGACTTGAACTGCTGACCTTCTGGTTAGCAGCCCAGCGCATAATCCACTACATTATCAGGACCTCTAGATGTAGAAAATGGCACGTTATTACTGGAAGATAAAAGACGGGCTGGCTACATAGAGGATGACTAAGTTTCTGAATAAACAAACTAAATATTCTAAGATGCTGATTTTACACTGATTTTTGTATTGGCTTAGGAAAAAAGTTATCCTAAAATTGACATGGAAGAACAAACAAGCAAGAAAAACTAAGAAAAAAATTTACCAAGAACAATAATGGGGAACATAATATTCTAAGTGTTAAAATATATAATTAAGCTACAGTAATTAAAATCAGTGGCAGAATTCAACTTAGGATAAAGTGGTATCACAAAAAAACACTGAAGGGGTAATTTAAATCAACTGCTGACAAGAGCAAATGCTCCATCCTTTAGGATATATTGCTAAGGAAAGACATCCAAATGACAGGAAGAAGGAAGAGGCAGCTATAGAGAAAGAGTAGCCAACAGGATCACTTGAGAGCTATGGGCATAATCTCAATTAGATAATACAGTCACATGGTACAAAAGAATGTTGTTGTTGTTAAGTGCCATCAAGTCGGTTCCAACCCAAAGCGACCCTGTACAGGGTTTCTGAGGGTGTAAATCTTTATGGGAGGAGAAAGCCTCATCTTTCTCCCGCAGAGTGGCTGGTAGTTTCGAACCGCTGACCTTAAGGTTCGCAGCCCGATTCGTAACCACTATGCTACAAAAGAATATATGACTGAAAATAAGTCTCTTTCTCAAACCCATACTCCCTAGCTACCCAGTGCCCTTATCTAGAGGTAAGCACTGGTATTCATTTCTCACATATATTGCAAGATACAGTCTATAACACTTCATTTTTAAAGATGTTATTGGGTGGAAATGTTTTGCCTCTGTTCTAACTCCCCAAACGTTGTAGTCTTTGGGAGTCAGTGTATCATAGTCCAATATTACTCTTACAGGAGATTGTTGGTGGGTTACTTAAGAAACAAATCATCATACTTAACTACTCTTCAGGTATTTTATCCCAATATAAAGATAATAAATAAAAGTACAGGTTTTGACATAGTTTAGATTACAGATGTCACCACAACTAGGTTAAACACATAGCATTATCTTGTTCTTGGAAGTGGTGGGCTCACAGCTTGTATAGGGTCTCGAAGGCTGTTAATCTTTACAGAATCAGAAAGTCTCTTCTTTCCCCCCTGCAGAGTGGCTGGTAGATTTGAACCGCTGACCTTGTGGTTAGTAACCCAACTATTATTTGAAATCTGCACCTCCTTGTAAAGAATTCTCTAATAAACTAGAGTTTCACTAAGAATCATCAAATTGCTTGTTAACAATATGCATGCCTAGTCACAACTAGGGTGTGCCTGGTGTGCCGCTGGTAAGATAAGCAATGGACTGCTAACCACACACTCCCTGGGAATCCTCCTCAAGGGGTTGCTATGAGTCAGAACTGCCTTGATGGCACTTAACAACAATAGTCCCAACTCAGACCTAACCAAAACCAAACACATTTCTGTCAAGTCAATTCCTACTAATGGTGACCAGTTAGCACTCAATTACTAACCTAGGCTAAAGGTTGGAGGTTCAAACCCACCCAGAGATGCTGTGAAAGGCAAGCCTGTTGATCATCCTTAAAGATTATAGCCCCCAACTCCCCATGAAGCAGTTCTATTCTACAATACACGGGGTCACCATGAACTCAGATCTACTGACTTAAGAACTCTGGGTGTAGGGTTCTAGAGTCTACAACTCTAAACCACCCAGGTGACCTGTATACAGATACAAGTCTGAGAACCATTGGGTACTACATAAGTCCCCCAAGACAGAGATCATGGCTTTCCTACTCATTGTAGAATTAATGCTTAGAACAATGCCTGGTGCAAAGGAATTCCATAATACATGCTGAAGGCGAAGTAAACCTATATCAGGACTGACTGTAGAATATTTTGATATGTGATCAACACACAACTGATGGAGAAACTGCATGCTTCAGCCACGAAAGAAATATGAAAAGCAGAGAAACAAGCTTTGGCAATCAGCAAACAGCTAAGTAGAGACCTCATTTCTTTGTATGATTCCGTTCCACAGTAAAGCACAAGGAACTTTACTAGATACCCACATTTCAGATAGATGCTGAAAGTGTGTCACCTCAACAGTAGAGACCAAGCAACCCAAAGGCAATATTCTAATATGAGAGCCTCTACATGTTTTCTACTTTGTGATTTACTAAATACAGTGACATCTGCCCTAACCAAAACTAGAAAAGAAGAAGAAAAGGCATCTTAGCAACCAAAACAGATGGCACAAGGCCAAGCATGACCATTCTGGGCAGCTGACTCATAGGCATGCTTATTAGACCTTCATTCAAGAGTTGATAGTCAGTCTTCATTCACATACACTATTCATTTCAAAGGAATTTTCAAACTGGCTTCCTAGCTCATAGGAATTAAAAATATTAAATCAGAAGGAAGAGAGGGTAGCATAATCACCATGACAAACGAAAGCTTATTAACAGGGGAGTGAACAACAGCTATATAAAGCAACCAAAAGAACTCACAAAGCATACTGATCTGGGCCGTCTTGTGAAGGGTAAAAATCCTACTCTTGACAGTACCTGAAGGAATCCATTGATCCATCTCAGCATTTAAAAGAAAAGATGAAGAATAAGCCTAAATAAAAGAGAAGGTTAAATTATGTTCTCTATATGCCTTGTGTATAAGGTAAGGATATATGTGCTGGACTGCAAAGTCGGTCTGAACCGCAACATCAGCAGTTCAAGTTCACCAGCTGCTCCTTGGAAAATTTATATAGGGTCACTATGGGCTGGAACCAACTCAACAGCACTCGACAACAACAAAGAATTATGAGGCATGCAAAAAAATATATTGCATATTATGTAATATA
>NW_006408540.1:19711975-19749973 GCF_000296735.1 Chrysochloris asiatica | reverse complement strand
TGGAAATTTAAAGTTACAAACCTTTAAAAAGAGTTTAGTAACAGCTATTGGGAAATGCAATGATTAGAAAAACCCAATTTTTCTAGATTTTTAGGTAGGAAAATGCTATTAATGTACCAAATGAACAGAGATAATTTTCGAAACAAGATGGCCTTGAAAAAATGAATTTTGGCTAACTCTTTTAAACAAATGTTATTCTTCATTTCTTATGTTCTAAGGTGTGTATAGAAGGCTACACTATTCAGTTAGAAATGGTCAGGAAAGGCCCCTCTGAGTAGATGGTATAGGAACCATCATTTATTCATCATATACAGGAGCTCTGGTAGCGTAGTGGTTACAAATCGGGCTGCAAACCTCAAGGTCAGCAGTTCGAAATTACCAGCTATTCCATGGGAGAAAGATGAGGCTTTTTGCTCCTGTAAAGATTTACAGCCTTGGAAACCCTGTATAGGGTCGCTATGAGTCGGAACCGACTTCACAGCACACAACAACAACAACATTCACCATATAGAGCCCACCTGGGATTATTCCTGGAAATGCAATGGTGTTATATTCTACCAGTTATTTTCAACTTGAAAGATAACTTTTTTAATGAAATAAGAATATCTAAACCTTATATTTTTTAAAAAATGAGCTACTGAAGCGTACGAAAGAGAAGACAAATAGAAGTAGCAACAGCTAGTAATTACTAAGCTAACATAAAACGCCATATGGTAGTCATTGTAATTATGCAATAAGAGATGAAAATTCTGTGAACAGCATTTGGCCACCCCCAACCCCCACCCCCTCCAAAACTGATGTGTGTGTACTGGTAAACAACAGCTTTGTAAATCAGTTTAAAACATCCTACACACTCATGTTAAGCCTTTTAACATGAGTGTGTGTGTGTGTACACGTTTCTCCTATACAACCACACCATTTGGCTTTTGGGATAAAGTTTTAACAAGCCAGAAGTCTAGCATTAGTTCATGAAGCATATTTAGCATTTTTCTTTTTGAAATGACACAGAATAGTTACCTACAGCGCACCACTCAAGGGCAGGAAACGGTCTTACTCATCTTTCATTCCCGGGTCCAGGATACAATAGGTACTTAATGTTTACTGAATGAAAAGTTTACACAAATCTGTGACACTTGGGCTGTGAAGCCTTTGGAATAATGGTGTAAAATACTGATCCTAGGGGGAATCTCTGCTCACCGTAGAGGGATAACTTTACTTTCAACAGGTTGTTGTTATGTGCCGTGGAGTCTGTTCCAACTCACAGTTCTGTACAGGGTTTCCAAGGCTATAAATCTTTACGGGAGCAGAAAGCCTCATCTTTCTCCCGTGGAACAGCTGGTAGTTTCAAACTGCTGACCCTGAGGTTCGCAGCCCAATTCGTAACCACTATGCTACCAGAGCTCCTTTTCAACAGATGGTGGTATTTTAATTCCTTGTCGAAGCTTTGATACATGTTCTAATGTGTTATGCCAAAGACATAACATTTGAAAGGGAAAACAATGTCTTTGAGATTTTAAAATTAACTTTGGAATATTTGTAGATTAAATAAAGGTTGATTCAACTTTATGAGAAAAAAACTATTAGTGTTGAACAAAGGAAAAAAATTATTTTAACTTCATATAAACTTTGTTCTGAAGAACAAGAGAGGCTAAAAAGATTACAAGCAACATTAATTTCTTTAACAAATGCTTGCTGAGCACTATCATGTGTCAAACGCAATGGAGGGCTATGGGGATAGTCAGTTAAGATAGTTCAAACACGGATGAGTGCTAAGAATACAACCGACCTGGGTCAGGGCACGTACATCCCTGGGGGACAGTCTTGAGGAGAAGGCTACACTATTCCAGTTAGAAATGGTCAGGAAAGGCCCCTCTGAGTAGAGGGTATAGGAACCAAGAAGTACATGAAGGAAAGGAGGTTGCCCCTTCAGCAGCTGCCTACTAAAGTTGACAGAAGTGTAGCTAAAGAAGACGTTGAAGAAGTCACAAGATCAGATCACACAAGAGTTTGGAAAGTCAGATCATGCAGGTTCCTGTACATTGTATTCTAACTGCAATAAGCAGGCATGTGACATGCAGGAGCTGACCTTCCTTATGTCTGCTATGCGAAGAGTGGCCTAAAGGGGGAAGCTGGGAGCCACTAGTTACGAAGGCTAATTCAGTAATAAAGGGGGGGCCAGCTTCATGGGCATATGCTCTGTACAGTCAATAGAGACCCCACTCAGAAAGACACTGTGCTTGACTTAACTGCTATTATCATTTAAAAATTCTTAATGATTTATGAACAAGAAGGCCCATAGCCATCGACTCAGTTCTGACTCACAGCAATCCTACAGGACAGCAGAGCTGCCTCAGGGTTCTCCAAGACTGTAAATCTCTTTGGAGGCAGAATGCCATCTCGTTCTCTCTGTGGCTGTCCTATGCAGAAGTGTAAGACTGCAGAGCTGCCCGGCAAGTTAATGAAGCCAGGAGGGGAGGACGGGGAGGAGGAGCTGCCGCAGGGGCTGCAATGCATCCTGCAACCCGGCTGCTGCTGATTCATTATTCAGTGGTCTGAAAACCATTGCTGTTATGTGCCGTACAGCTGGTTCTGACTCAAAGGGACCCAGTGTAGGGTTTCCAAGGAGCGGCTGGTAGGTGTGAACCTCCAACCTTTCAGTTCAAACTGCAGCACCACACCATTGGGGGAAATCATTTAAAAAACAAAACAGAGCTTCTTTCCCTTAAAAAAGCAACAAAAAAGCCCACCATAAGAAACCACAGATGCACATGTGGTGTCTAATAGGATGTTAAGCGACATATAATTCCTTTAAATGCCCATCTTTATATACCCATACCAAGTTCCTTACATTATTCTTATTGTCTTATTTCTGGTAAGCAGTGCCACTCCTGCCTGGAATCTCCCTCCTCTCTATTCTTCTTTCCCGGACTTCACCAAATCAGTGTTTTCTGAAATCTAGAATCTGTTGCCTGTGCCAGACTTTTATTTGGCATATGCTGAGATACTATCTCACTATTTTACAGTCAAATAGGACCCATTTTCCCAAATTGGCACACTCCTGCTGCTTTTGAATGTTACTTGGCTTAGTTTGCATTGTTGCTGTGAAGTGCCATCCAGTCAGTGCCAACACATGGTGACCCTGTGTGTACAAAGTTTCCAAGGAGTAGCTGGTGGGTTTACACTGGCAAACTTGTGGTTAGTAATCCAGTGCTTATCCTACAGTACCACATCAAGACTCCTAGTTCACATTAGATGCTCAGTAAACACCTTCTGAATGCATGAGTAATCATAAATGACACTGAGAAGCTATGAAATATGGGGAAGCAACAGAAGTAGAGAAATCCACTTGGCATGCACACAACAGCCTAAAAAGGAATGACTCATTGTGATCCAAAGCACTGGGCAGCCTGCGACACAAAAAGGCATAAAACCAGCCTCATACCCTTCTTTCATCATTTAGCATATATTTAGTGAGCACCCTACCAGGTGCCAGAGGCACTCTTGAAGTCACCAGAGAATAAAGCAAAGCCTGTCCTCATGGAGCTGCATTCTAGTGGGAACAGCACATCTTGTTTTATATAAACTTGCTAAGCCCACATCATCTGCTCAGTTTCCCATATGTCTACTGTATTCCACTTTGAAAAGCTTCTGCCTGAACATGAACAATTCCTTCTTTTGATTTTCCTCACATACAACACATTACAAGAAAAGGGGTTTAGACATTTTGATATCTTCAAAGTCATAAAGAATATCACTGCACAGTAAATACAAAACTGGAATACATTACAGAAAAGGCAACCTTCAAAATGGCACACCTAGTTCATCAAAACAACCCCAAACTTTACTGATTTCACATAAACTTCATAGAAATAAAAGAGTAAACTCCACAAATACAGCAAACCAACTGATGCTCCGTCGTTCTACTGCGGAGATACGTAGTTTGAAACCGCAGATATAAGGGTATACAGATCAAAAACTCTCATGTCACCTAGGAGCCTCCTTTTTCTTGTTAGTAAACTTTATACCAAAATTCACATGGAAAAATGAACCCAGTGCTATCATACTCCCATTTACATGTGGCTAATGGAGTCCTGGTATGGCACTGTAGGATAAACAATGGACTTCTAACCATGCGATTGGTGGTTCAAACCCACCAGTCGCTCATTGGAAATGCTATACAGGGTCGCTAGGAGTCAAAACTGATTGGAATGCACTTAACAACAACAATGGGACGCAAAAGGAGTTCTGGTTGCACTGTGGGTTAAGTGCCTTGAGTCGGCACCAACTCATAGAGACCCCCTATGCACAACAGAACAAAACACTGCCCAGACCTGAGCCAACCTCACAACCATTTCTAAGCCTGAGTCCATCACTGCCGCCACTGTGCCAATCCATCTCATTGGGAGTCTTCTTTTTCTCTGACCCTCCATTTACCAAACATGAGATCCTTCTCCAATGACTGGTCCCTCCTGGTAATATGTTTGAAGTATAGGAAACGAAGTCTGCCCATCCTAGCTTCCAAGGCATTCTGGCTGTACTTCTTTAACACAGATCTATTTGTTCTTTTGGCAGTCCATGGTACTTTTAATATTCTCCTCAAACACCATAACTCAAATGCATCAATTTTTCTATGGTCTTCCTTATTCATTGTCCAACTTTCCATGCGTATGAAGTAACTGAAAATACCATGGCTTGGGTCAGGTGCACCTTAGTCTTCAAACTGACACACCCTTGTCCTTCAACACTTTAAAGAGGTCTTGTACGCTCTACAAGGTAGGTCAGTAAAACCCAAGAGCTGCTCTGTGGGAGAAAGATGTCTGTTCCCATAAAGGTTTACAGTTGAAATCAACTCAATGGCAGTGGGTTTGGGCTGGTTTAATGTAAGCAAAGAAGAGTTTCTGCTCAGCCATTGCAGTTTCCCCTAGTTGAGATAATACAAATTTCCTAACTGCCAGTTCTTTCATTGTTTGGCTCTTATGTTTGAGTTTTTGCTTTAAAGGTTAGCATTCTAGTGCCTGTGGGCTACATTACAGCTGGGTTTATCTAACATGCTTGTAGTGTACACTGCTGTCTCAGCAGGACTCCCTCCTTTCATTCTCAAATGTATCCTGCTTGGAATGATACATTCTGTCATACCCTTTTTATATAAAGTACCTCGTATTTTCTTTGGATTTATGTTGTTGTTGATGTTAAGTGCTATGGAGTCAGTTCCAACTCAAACTAACCCACAGGGTTTCCAAGGAGCAGCTGTTGAGTTTGAACCACCAATCTTGCGGTTCAAACCGAACTTGCAATCTGATGCAGCATTCCCCAGGACCACACCAGGACTGCTTTGGATATATTGTCGTTGTTTTTGTGAAGTGCCATCGAGTTGGTCCTGACCCACAGCGACCCTGTTTCTGAGGAGCAACTGGTAAGCTTGAACTGCCGATCTTGCCATTTGAACCAACCTTGCAGTTCGGTGTATAATAGGCATAAAAGGAACTGAACAATTATTAAGAAAATATATGCGATATAATTTACAGCATTTTCGTACTATGCTAATCTAGTACTGTTCTTGCTGTTTTAAGTACTTTCAGCTCCTGTAACTCTTATATAAATCGTCACATGAATTTAAACAAAAAGGGACATGAGAACTACAACCCCCCCGCCCCTCCCCCCCCACGTCTCCCACAATGGCTGTAAGCCTTGTTACACTATACATAGGATGGCATGCTACCAGTCTGGAAGTTCATGGTGGGAAATGACTCAAGCCAATGAGCCAACATCAGTAGTCTACACAGAGAAATCCTCCATCCCAGAACCACAAAAGTTGGAGTTCTTTTGAACCTACCTTCAAATATCATCAAAATCCAGTCTTCTGTCATCTTTCTGACTAGCACTAACTTGGTTCAGCCATTCAGACAGTCTTTTATCTGGGTTATTAAATCAGTCTCTCTCTATTTTAAATTCTACTTCCAGACTTTACACTTTGGCCAGAATGATCGATCTGAAACAAGTCCCTCTATATTCCATCTAGCTTAAAATTCTTTAGTATTCTGGTGTGACGCTGTGGGTTAATGCACTGGACTGCTAAGTTAACAGTTCAAGATCACAGATGACTCCCTGGAAACCCTATACAGGGTTACTACAAGTCGAAACCAACTCCATGGCATTTAACAACAACACCATCACACAAAGCCCAAATTTCTGATCACAGCATACAAGACTCTGAAATAACTAACAGTAGCTTACATTTCAAATCATATCTCTTGTGCCATTCATTCACTCAACAAACATATATTGTCTACCTACTATGTGTCATGCATTATTTTAGCACATGATGTACATGTGTGTCAACAAGATTTTCTGACAGGCTGGATATTGGATATGAGAGAGGAGTCAAAAAATGAACCAAGGTTTTTAGATTGAGAAAAGGGAAGGGCAGAGCTGGTATTAATGAGATGGGGAAGGGTGGGAGTTTACTTTGTGACATGTCTGAACTGCCTAGTAGACATCGGAACATAGATTTAGATATATACATTTAGAAGAGAAGAAAGATCTGGCATAATTGTTGTCACATGGAGGGAGCTGCAATCATTGAGATCAAAGTATATGATCTGTTGAACGTACAACTGGTGATCTTGTCTGTCAATCATTAAATTTACAATAAAAAGTTTCTTAAAAGTATCTGGGACACAGTAAGAGCTCAATGAATGAATGAATTTATAGTTCCAAATTATATGAGGCTGAAGTATATTACATATAAACCATGAAACTGATATGACTCATGTCTTCAATGTTTAAAGAGTTGCTCACTTTTCGAAAGTCATAAAAAGCAGGGTATTAAAATTTTGAAATCATTATCTTTAATTACAAAAGTGTTATACACATACAAAAGTACAAGAGGGTGGGTAGACTGAAGCAAAATCCCTATCAAAGTACAGAAGTTTATAAAACTTCTCTGTAGATTAAGAGAAAAGGATGGTGTTATAGTAACTACAATTGCGTTATACAGTACAATATTTTAGATACATATTCACCATGGAGTAATTATAGCCTTTGAAAATAAAACAGTATGAAAATGTTAGGGCATGTCTTTAGAAATTCAAGATTTAAATGACTACTAGAAAAAAACTAAAAAACTTTGATCCCAGGATATAACTTAAAGTACCTCAAACAAACAGCCCAGATTCTGAAAGTTCCCCAGTGCCTAAGAACCTCTGACTTGGCTTTTAAAATAGCCTCAGAAGCAAACACTTGCAAGAATAATCACAATTTTCATATAGTCAACAGGCAATCTTATACATACATCTCAGTCCCAAAAAGGAAATATATCATTTTAAAGTTTAAAAACACCAACCTCTTTAATCTCATGTAGTTTTCACTAGCAGCAGGTCGGCATTCAGCTCTTTGTACCACTATTCCTTCCAATGAAAGTTTATCTTGAATAGAAAGAAAAAAAAAAAAGAAAATATATTCAGATTACACTGATCATTTTCAAGATAGCTTTTTTTTTTTTTTTTGACACATCTACCTCGGAAACCCCATACAGGGTCGCCATGAGTCGGAACCGACTCCCCAGCACATAACAACCACAACCATAAATAATCTAATACAATTAAAAAGTACATTTGAAAAAAATTTTTTTTTTTTTTTTTACATTTTTATTGTGAATTGAGTGAAAGTTTATAGGGCAGATCATCAGTTTTACATTCAACAAATCATATATCTTGTTTCATTACAATGACTATAATCCCCTCCATGTACCATCAGTTAGCAGTATTTCTCTCTATTTTAAGCTCTTTTTTTGTTGTTTTTTAAACACTCAGGCATATATAATAATTTAAACCACGAAAGGGCACATTCTGCAAGCCTGCCTCCTGGCCACCAGCTCTCAGTCCCTCTCTTTCCATGAATCTAGAATCCTTAGCTGCTCCCTTTCCATGTCCTCATCTCTGCCTACATGTCTGGTGTCACTGCTTCTCTGGATAAGATCCCACATTCTGCTTGTGATCTTCTCCCTTCATGGTCTTAGGGTTCTCTGTTTCTAGACTGTAAGATTAACTGCTTTCCTATTTTTGTTACAAAACTTCTACCTTTACAATTGTGATAGTCACAAATAGTCATGATAATAATTACTCACTATTGGATCATAAGAATCTTATCCCCATATCTTCTTACCAGACCCATCTAGACAAGATGAAACTATTCAGTGGGGACTCTACCTTCCCCCTACACATTCTTAAACTAAACTCCCTCTTGAAACCTTGGTAAGCTAGTGCCTTTATTGCCCCCTCATTTTAGGTAGCCAATGTGTAAGTTGCCCATCCCTATCTACCCTGTAAACAGAGGGGCTAGCATTGATAATTGATGTGAAGAGTCCTTCCCTCTCTGTTGGTATTTTGAGCTACTACTTCCATGAGTATAGGTTAAGTTCATCAAATTGTAGCAATTTACCCTCACTTCCTTTATCAAAAATGTTTTTTTTTTGTTTTTTTGTTTTTTCATCTTCCCCTTGTTGAGTTCTGGAGTCCTGGTGTGGCGCTGTGAGCTAATGCGTCAGACTACAAAGTCGTTTGAACTGCAAGGTCAGTTCAAGCTTACCAGCTGCTCCTTGGGAATCCAATATGGGGTCACTATGGGTTGGAATCGACTCGAGGGCACTTAACAACAATAAGAAGTGTGGCGCTATAGGGTCAGCACTGGACTACTAACCATAAGGGTGTGGTGCTGGGGGTTAATGCACTGGACTGCAAAGTTGGGTTTAACCGCAAGGTCAGCGGTTTAAGCTCACTAGCCACTCCTCGAACCCTACACTGGGTCCCTATGGGTCAGAACAAACTCAACGGCATTTAACAACAAAAATGTGATAGCGGGAGTCCTGGAGCGGTGCTGTAGGATTAAAGCACTGGACCGTAAGGCCATTTGAACCACACGGTTGGTTCAAAACCAAAACAGGGTTTCCAAGGAATGGCTGGTGGTGTTTGAACTGTCAACCATGCGGTTAACAGTCCAGTGCTTATGCTGCAACACCACACCAGGACATGTTACTGTAAAAACTAGGTTGAATGCTTTGGTAAAACTTGACATAAAGGAGTTTACTTCAAAAAACAAAACTACAGTCAAAGTAGATATAGGTAAGACAACTGTAAAAGGCTGGGGGAAGTGTAAAGTCTAGAAGGATTTACATTCATATTGTTTAAGTTCTTGCTCCTTTTTAAAGAAACCAAAATTTAAAACCTAAACTAATTTATGGCTTTAATTCTCAAGATAAAAGAAAGCAGATGCTCAAGTAGCATCACATACTCATAGAAAAGGTGTGTGTTGGCTCTGTAGAATAAGTACTGGACTGTGAATCACAAAGTTGGTGGTTCAAGCCCACCAGCCACTCCTGCAAAGATTCACAGCCTTGACAATCCTATGCAAGGTCACTCCCGGATCAAGTGCACTTAACAATAACAACAACTCAAAGTAAAGGCCTCATCCTACATGTACACTGGTGACTCAATGTGCATTTACAAGATACAAGATAAAGCACTGAAGGCATACAGGAATGCAAACTGCTATCATTTTTTTATTTGCTACTTTTAATCTAATTGACCAACAGCTAGTCCTTTCATATGGGCTACAGGGGAGTTTACTGTATAAAGCGGAACGTATTAAAGGTTATAAGACTGAGACAAAGACTATTAGGATCAAAGACGAAACAGAAGAGACTATATCTAGCTGGAATCAAACAAGAGCTTTGTAGAGAAAAAAAAGTAACGATGCTAAAATGGTCTTTGTACTGGATAGACATTATTTAAATAGTATAATTTAGACTGGGAAGAGAAGAGGCAAGTCCTGAGGATGGTACTGCAAGTCAAAGGTGCTATTAGAAGCTGAGGCTTGAATTTTTTCAGTTCTTTCAGCTTGAGAAATGCTGAGCATGTTCTTCCCTTTCAGTTTTTGCATTTTGTCATAATACTTTACTTTGTCTTGAGCTTCCCTCTTGCATTTTCTAATCAGCTCTTTTACTTTCTATTTCTTTCAGTTACTTTAGAATCCCTACCCTCAAGAGAGCAAGTTTCAGAGTCTCTTCTGACATCCATTTTGGTCTTTTCTTTCCAGCATCACAGTAAAACACAAGCCATCACAATATGACAAACTGACAAGACTGCATTTTACATTTGCTCTGATATTTTCTAAAAGATCTAGATAGCAAATTTACTTTGAATAAAATTTAAAACACTGTTTCTTGGTAAACCAATAACAAAATGTTTGCAAGTTGGAAGGTACCCAAGGCTTGAAAATACACAAATATCTGCTTTAAGGTGGGCTCCCCAAATCACGTATCTCAAGTTAAGATATACTGTATATTGAAGAACTGAAGGAGAATAATCCTGTGATCGTTTTCACAAGTTAAGAGAATCCCTAGTCAGAACACTTCAAAGTAATAAGTATGGAGGAAGGGAGCTTATTAGTACTGGCATGTAAATAATGAGATTAGGCATGTTAGGAAGTTATTAGACATCAGGAAGTTATGGGCAATTATTTCTACAAGGCCACTCTGGATCAGTTGAATGTGGAAGCCTTTAAAAGCACTTCCAACACAGCTATAAAAAAGCACAGGAGAGAGGGCCAGTAACCAAGATTTTGGACTGATCTTTGAAACGTTTGAAGCAACTCTCCTACTGCCTCTGATATCACTCTGTGTATTCTATCTGGAAAAGAACTGAAGGAATATTTCCATTCATTGAGCAAGTGCACTTTTTAAAAGGTAAACAATTTTTAATATTCCTTTCTTCTCATTTAAAATCATTTTCCAAGCGAATGTTTGTTTTTTTTTTTTGAGGCAGGGATGATTTTCAAGGTGAGCCACTCGGCATCTAAACAAACTGGTTAGGCAGAGCTGCTATCACTGTTTATTAAGAGTTTTATCTGTTTATCCAATATGCTTGAAATTACATATATGTCTAGTATGATGGGAATTCCCCATCTGGGAATAAGACTAAGAAACTCTAAATACAAATTCAATTTCCTCACCTATAGTATAGCTCTTTAACTTCTCTCCTATTTTCCCTTCACTTTAAAAATAATGTGGTGATTAAAACAATAAGCTTATCTTTTTGTTATGTTTATGGATTAACCCTGGTATGGCACTAGCATAAGCACTGAACAGCAAGGTCAATCTGAACTGCAAGGTCAATGGTTCAAACCCATCAGCAGCTCCTTAGAAGAATAACCCTCTGGTTGCTTTCACAAGTTAAGAGCATCCCTAGTCAGAACACTTTAAAGTAATAAGTATGAAGGAAGGGAGCTTATTAGTACTGGCATGTAAGTAATGAGATTAGGTATGCGAGGAAGTTATTAGATCTATACAGGATCACTATGAGTCGGAACTGACTCAGCGGCACTTAACACCAATATGGTACAGAACATACTGAAATATGTTTTGACTTTAGGATGATCCCTTTTGGTAGGAGCTCTGGTAGCGTAGTGGTTACGAATCGGGCTGCGAACCTTAAGGTCAGCGGTTCGAAACTACCAGCCGCTCCGCGGGAGAAAGATGAGGCTTTCTACTCCCGTAAAGATTTACACCCTCGGAAACCCTGTACAGGGTCGCTATGGGTCGGAACCGACTCGACGGCACTTAACAACAACAACAACAACATCTTTCATGCAGTAGTAAAAGAGAACACAGATTCCAATGTAGGAAAATAAAGATGAAGAAAGAGTGAAAAAAGCTAGCTTTCAAGCAGCCCCCAGTCTTGTTCAGGGAACTATGTATACATAGAACAAGATAACTGGGGTATCTGTGACTGACAAGGCTGCTTGATGAGGAGTACAAAGATTATGTGTGCAGTATGAAGGAAAATGGTACAATAAAAGATGAAGGTTTCTATGAATGAAATTCTACAGAAGCCATGATCAAAGAAGTAACCTAGTGAATGGGTGAAAGTTCTAAAAACAAACCTCTGTATAATGTTTTAATGTTTACAAAGTAATTTCACAAGTTATCAATCCACCTTTATTTCAGACTATAGGTTCCTTTTAAATTGTTATATTAAAAATGTAATTAATCAACATAAAAACTTCCTAAATACAGATGTGGACATGAAACTATAGAAAACAGACATAATTTCTATTTCCAAAGTCGCTTTCAAAAATAAAAGCCTGAATAAAACTGGGAAATAAAATGACTTTTATAAGAAATTATAAAGTGATACTGTATTATAATAATAAAAGAGAGGGGACAATAAAATCATAGGTCTGCAATAGTTTGTTTAGTCAGCCCCTCATTCCAAGATGCTACTCAGTTTTAGCTACTGCACTTGAAATTGGAGGGAATTCAAATACAACAGCAAAAGTGATTAACTAGATACAAAACAACTCCTTCCTGGAAAGATGAACTCTCCCAGAGAAGACATAGACTACAGTCAAATAGTGCCAAATACTGGGCTAGACATGAAGATAGGGAGACAAAGGGAGAAAAATACATACACCTGTACTTAGGAAAATGCAACATAGTTGAGGGAGACACTATGAATGAGATACTTAGAGATAATCTAATGGCACATACATTTAAATCAATTTAACATGATTCAAATTTTCATTGATTTCATCTTTCATCATTTGTATTCTCCTTAAGATGTGTAATTAGTAATAGTGTCATACCACATATTAGTTAGGTTCTTTTTATCATTTTCAAGGTACTTTGATATTAAGTGACTCTCACAACTACAGGATAAAAATTATGTCTTCACCAGTAAGAAACCTTGGAGATCAATCCTCTTACTTGAAGTAATCAATTTCTTTAATACGATGATCCTTCAACTCTGGCTGACCACCAGAACCACCTGTGGGGCTTACTGAAAAATATCAACACTCTGGACTCCCAGAGATTCTCATTCTCTCTCTCTCTCTCTCTGCCTACTATCTACCTATCTTCCCATTTTCCTCTACCCATCCACCCAGTTATCCACCCACCCACCCACACAGCTCCCTACCTTTCTACCCCCTCCTCTGGATTTTATTGTTTCTTAGTGTGGGGGGGATAACTCAAAGCGGATCAAATATTTCATCAAATCTAAGACACACGATCAATTGTAATCATCAGCATTATTTTATGGACCATTTGTTATGTTAAGTGCCATCGATTTGGTTCTGACTCATAGCGATCTTGTACAGGGTTTCTGAGGAGCAGCTGGTGGGTTTCAACCGCCGACCTTGCTGTTAGCAGTTCAGTATTTATCGTACAGTGCTACACAAAGACTCATATGTACTACTACTATTGTTGTTAAGTTCTGTCACTGAGCTGGAACCAATAACCTTGTGTTTTAAACCAACCTTGAGGGTCTGCGTTTATCCTAAAGTGCCACACCAGGACTACTACTAATAAGGACAAAATATGCATTCAACTGTAATATAAATCAAATATTTAAAGAACCAATCACAAAAATGTCAAATGTGAAAAATGTACATTATGATAGAGTGCTCCATCCTTACTTTAACTTCTGTGGGTAAAAAACTGTATTTGTTCCTATAAACCATCATACCCTGTCCTGCTATTCATACTCCTCTCCCATCTCTGACCCCATCCTGTCACTAAAGACACGATAAGAGGACATCAGGAGACACAGAGTAGGGGCACATTTGGGAGCAATCCCTCTATGGTCATATTCATAAGAATATTAGCTTTATATAAATTTTCAAAGTCACAACATCCCTCGTTCTGAGACTGTAGGCAATTTTCCACCTTAAAATACCCTTTTCCCAAGGAGAACCTAAAATTCCATTTTGCCAAATGGGACTATAAATGTGACTGCTGTAAAACATAATTTCAAAGCTCAGGTTACAACAAAATTTCCCAGTGAATAATAATGCATATGATGCACTTTAAGAAATCATATCTTATATTTTAATTCACTTTAAAATGTAAGATATGAGTCTTCTTATAAAACAATCAAACACAGGTTTCCCTGAAATACTCAGCTGCCACAGTATATCTGAAATATGAATCAACTTGATTGTTTTCAAGATTATCTCTGTAGCAAACAGAAAAGAACATGCGGAATGGTACTTTACCTGAACTCCTCATTTTTTAACCTTAACTCTCATTTTCATTTGTGCTTACTTTGCTCTATTCTTTTCCAAACTCTCCAAAGAGGACTAAACAATTGCTAATGTAGCCAGGTTTCTTGGGTTTCTTTGATGACACAACTGAGCACTGCCAAATGTTCACAAAGATATTCGTCTTACTGAAATTCCAGAGCCACATGACCACCTTGACAAGAGGTATAGCCAGTGAGTCCTAGAACGATTCAAGGTCTCTGCCTAGTTTGTGAGATACTGTTTTAAATCAATTAAACAAGGCAGCTTAATAGTTGTGTTAGTATTATACCAGAACCTAGAAGCACTAGATGCAGACAAATTTTACATTTCAAAATAAAACTAAAGTTGTACCATTCAAATAGAATTATATTAACATGGGGGAAAAAATCCTTGATTCCTAAAATATCTTAACACACTATACTGTGTAAGTTACTTTTAACACAAAAAACTGCTGAAGCAAAATATTCATAGCTGATTGTCAAAATGAATGTTTCTCAATCCAATGCTATTAACATAGGAGTTAGAAGCAGGGAGCCCCTGAGTAGTGCAAACAGATAAGCACTCAGCTATTTACTGAAAGATTGGAGGTTCAGGTACCGAAAAGTACCTCAGAAGATAATCCTGGCAATCTAACTTCTGAAAGATTACAGTCATTGAAAACCTTAGGGAGCACAGTTCTACTCTGAAACACACAGGGACACCAGGAGTCAGAATCAACTCGACAGCAACTAGATTGTCTGTTTGCATGGTGTCAGGTAGGAGAGCATCAAATTCAAGCAAGAAAGATACAGATCAAGAAACTTGAAAAAAATGTGGGAAATTCTAGGATCATTTCAAAAGACCAGCACAGAAACACACAGGTGAAAACAACTTTTAAAATGTGGTGGAGGTGGAGAAAACAGAGTACTATAGTCTTACAAAAGCAGCTTCAAGACTGTATCTCTGAAAAGCAGTGCTAGCATTTCAGAGAATGATGCGCTGTGTCTTACAACAGGAAAGGAACTTCAGGGTAAGGTTCCACTTCTTTCAAGGGCATGGGAATTATCACTGGTATGTAAACAGGGCAAGTGTATATTATGATGTCCTATATGTCAGACTGCGAAGTCTTTTGAACTGCAAGGTCGGTGGTTCAAGCTCACCAGCTGCTCCTTGGAATCCCTATACAGGGTCGCTATGGGTGGGAATCAACTTGACGGCACTTAACAACAACATCTCAATCATGATGTTGACAGTGATCTTTTTTACCAAGTCCAGATTTCCCATCAGGAGTTGGTAGAAAAGATGGAAATATCTCCCAATGACCTGGAATGAATTCTGCCTATTGTAGATGGTGGGATCATCAATACCTCATAGTTGGAGGTTTTGCCAAGTTATGGGGAACTGGGCCTAACTAACTATAGAATATACTCAGTCAAGGACTTGACAATGGCATTGTCTAGATTTTCAAAGTTGGCTAAAGGGCCCTTTATTACACGTTAAGGACAGATGTTTAACATAGGGTGATCTAACACTGAGGAAAGGACCCCTATCTTTCTGCTTATAAAGGCAGATGAAATTCTCAAGTCTAGTGGTCAAAAGGAGTGCTGGCGGCGTATTAGGGCAGGCACTGGAGTAACCCAAAGGTCTGCAGTTCAAACCCACCAGCGACCCCATGAGAGAAAGAGAAGGCTTTCTGCTCCCATAGAGATTTAGTCTCAGAAATCCTATACAGTGTTGCAGTCAGGACTGTCTGAACGGCACTTAATGAGAGGAGGAGTTGGAATAGACTCGAAGCACTGAGTTGGGAATTTGGTTTGAGTGGTCAAACGGATGTAAGTGAGCTAATCTTTTGCATTTGTGTTACGCCTTTCTGCTGCAACTGATTAATTCAAGTTTGTACCTGCAGTGAGACAGAGGAATATGGCCATGTAACCCACAGATGTTCCCTTGGTCTATATACTTACATACCTTTTGTATAGTGTTATTAGGAGTGTGTTGAAGGAGCCCCGGTGGTACAATGGTTAGGCTGTGGTTAGTGACCAAAAAGTTGTTGATTTAAACCTGCCAGCCACACCACAGTACATAGACCTGAAGAGCTGCTTCTGTAAAAATTACAAGCTAGGAAACCCTGGGGACACTTTCATCTGTCACATGGAGTTGATATGAGTCAGAATCAACTCAATGGCAACCAACACCAAAACCAGGGCTGTGTTGACATGATCGGAAGGTCAACAGAAACTTAGCAACAAACTGAAAGAAGACAACTGGCTTTCTCCCAAGAGTAACGTCTACCACAACTGGCAACAATCATCAATGAGCACCAGCAACATCTGTGCAATGCAATCATCTTGCTTCCATGGGGATAAGACGGGTCTCGTTTTTCTTTAAGACTACAAGTTGAGGACAAGGGAACACACAAAAATGCTATGGGTGTGTATCAACTTCTAGACGAGACTTTAGTTACATGACTGTTGCTAGGGCATACATGACCAGCACTTCATACATGTCAGATGTACCAAAGTCAAGAACACCAAAGTACAGTCTAGAGTTAAAAAAAAAAAAAAAAAGTAATCCAGGGTTAGAGGCACAGGATTGGGTGGCTTAGAGTCTGTCATAGCAAGCTGGCAGACACCAAGAACATGCCCCAGTAGTTTTGAAAGCTGGACATAAGAATCACGACACGAGTGAGTTAGTGAGTGTCGGGCAGCTGAGTGACAGCTGACCAGGTCTGCGATCCTGTGTGTGGCAGTACCGCCCTTCACACCTTGTGGAAGCCCATCCTCTAACAGTACTGATGCTCTGGCTTCTGCCCTCAAAAAGACCAAGTGTGAGGAAGGAGACCCAGTAAGTAGTACACACTATTCAACGTCATCACTTCATTTAAACATGCGAAGAAAAGTCCATCACTACATTATGCTGCACTGATTCTGATGTCCCCCTAAAACTCATTAAAAGAGGATAGTTTAGATATGAAATTGTTAGGTTTTAGCACGTGTTGCTATCACATGGTACTATGCAGGTGTAGTGACTACTTGTAACGGGAATGTAAGAATTTCATTAATACATTTACATAGTACCCCAAAAACAAAAAGCTGAGTCAGCATATTTTTAAAGTCACATCTATGGAAAAGCATTAATTCCAAAAAAACTATAACTAACACACACACAAGACTGTAAGAATACAAGAGAAGACTTTTAAATAATGCAGGAGTGAGGGGAAGCTTTAGTCTGAGCATTGGCTTTGCTACTAACAAGCTGTAAAGTCCTAGATACAACATTAAGAATTCTCTGGATTGCAATTTTATCTTTGGTAAGATGAGAAGGTTGAATTTCATGATTTCCGAGCATAACTGTAAAGTCCTGGTGTGGCATTGTAGGATATTCACTGTTAACTGCAAGGTTGGCAGTACAAACCCACCAGCCACTTCTCAGAAACTCTATATGGGTCTCCATGAGCCAAAGCAAACTCAATGGTACTTCACAACAACAACAACAAGGAAAACTGCAGGAGCCCTGGCAGCACAGTAATTAACACATTAATTTGCTAACCTGAAGGTCAGTGATTCACACCCATCAGTTGCTCTGCAGGAGAAAAGATAGGGCAGCATGCTTTCACAAAGCTTTGGTTGGTGGTTATGTGCCATGGAGTCGGTTGCAACTCATAGCGACCCTATACATTGTTTCCGAGGCGGTAAATCTTTACAGGGGCAGAAAGCCTCATCTTTCTCCCATGGAACAGCTGGTAGTTTCGAACTGCTGACCTTGCGGCTCGCAGCACAATTCGTAACCACTACGCTACCAGAGCTCCTTCATAAAGCTTTAGAGTCTTGGAAATCCTATGGGGAAGTTCTACTCTGTCCTATAGAGTAGCTCTGAGTTAGAATGGATGCACTAGCAATGACTTTTTCAAGCAAAAATTCAGTTCTACAAATTTTATGCCTTAGTGTTCTAGCTCAATTTCAATGGACTTTAGATAAGTTCAATGATGCATAAATGTTAAATTCAAAACATACTATAGTTACAGGTATAATTTTTTATATTTGAAGAAACCCTAACATTGCTTAATATAAAATAATAAAAGGTAGGCATTTTCAGAAAAAGCGGTTCTAATATTTTTACCAACTACAGGTGAATAATTTAAAAACACTGTTGATGTCACAGAAGTATAAGGTAATATAAAATCTAACTCTAAAAATAATATAGCTCTTCAGGATACTTTTAGCAGATGTTGTTGTTTTTAAGTGCTGCAAAGTTGGTTCCGACCCATAGCAACCCTGTATAGGATTTCCAAGGAGCGGCTGATAGGTTTGAACTGCTGACCTTGCAGTTAGCAGTCCAGTGCTGATCCTATAGCAAGCTAGACCAATCCAATAATAGTGTTTTAGAGACAGCAGTCATATTTCTTACTACTTGGACTTTAATTTCTAAAAGTGAAAGCTCAGATCCCTAAAATGTTTTAGAAGATTAAGTTATAGAGGATGTGGAGTGGGGAGGGATAACATCATTTATACTGTTTCAGCTCCCACATTCCTGTGTTGTTTTTAAAGACTTTAGTTCTTTATCTACCCATTTGTGAACATTAAACATTGAAATTGAAAAAATTAGGGGTAACTACGACGTACCCACAACTATTCTATACTCAGTATTTTGAATTTCCAGTTCTCTCTTCTCTTACCAACACACACACAGTTACACTATTTGCTAACAGTTCAAATCTGTTTAGCAATGAAGTAGATTAAGAGTGAAGCAAGAATGCTCATGCTTATGAATTCTCCATATGAAATCTTAAACAACAACAAAATAAATCATTACTAACAAATCCTTCTTGCTTGATTATTTACCTTTAGAATTTAAAAGAGAGAGAGAGAACTTTTTGTTACAGGACACTAAGAAATCTTTTCCTCACTCACTAAAGAGTCTAAAATCAGAATCACAAACAAATCCAATTAAATTCAAGTACTATGCCAGGTTTAAATATTCTTTGGTTCTCAAAAATGACTAAAACCACTAGGAAACATGTGCTTTTTTTACACAAGAGGGAAAATCCTATACCTCTCCTTTCTTTTGGGTAACGTATTTGTCATTTACTTTTTAAAATTCAATATATATTATTTACCAAAAGATGACAGTATTATTCAATATTAAGCCTGTTTGATTTAATAATTTAGAAGGCACTTAGAAATAGATTTAGTAGGAGAATAAAAGATCTAGCTGTTTAACCAACAAGAAGCAATTCAATTTATTCTGAATAACTTTCATTACTTCCAATAATATATACGAAAATGCTTTCACAACAAATCCCTTCCCTGATACAGTTAAATGCAAATGATCTTTCCCATCTTACTCCAGAAAGCTCCTGCATACATAGCTGACACGCCACCTACTGCAAAATCCAGCTGACAGCGCAGGCGATGCAGCCGGCGTTTCCATTCCCTCACCAGGCTGGGGCTGAACAAAAGCGTGCTGTGTGGTAGTGTTTCTCTTTAAACAATCTCAAAGCCAAGAGGAACAAGCTGCAACAACATCTTCAAAAAATGGAGCGTAAGATAAACAGAAGAGAAAAAGAAAAGGAGTCTGAGGGGAAACACAACAATACGGAAGACGCTGACCTCGGAAAGCACTGCAAATCCACACTGATAACCCTCAACGTTGGTGGGTACTTATACATTACTCAGAAACAAACACTTGCCAAGTACCCAGATACTTTCCTTGAAGGTATAGTAAATGGAAAAATCCTCTGTCCGTTTGATGCTGATGGTCATCATTTCATAGACAGGGATGGGCTCCTCTTCAGGCATGTCCTAAACTTCCTACGAAATGGAGAACTTCTACTGCCTGAAGGGTTTCGAGAAAATCAACTTCTCGCACAAGAAGCAGAATTCTTTCAGCTCAAAGGACTGGCAGAAGAAGTGAAATCCAGGTGGGAAAAGGAACAGCTAACACCCAGAGAGACGACTTTCTTGGAAATAACAGATAACCACGACCGCTCACAAGGACTGAGAATTTTCTGTAATGCTCCTGATTTCATATCAAAAATAAAATCTCGCATTGTGCTGGTGTCCAAGAGCAGGCTGGATGGGTTTCCAGAGGAGTTTTCAATATCATCTAATATCATTCAGTTTAAATACTTCATAAAGTCAGAAAATGGCACTCGACTTGTACTAAAGGAAGATAACACCTTCGTCTGCACCTTGGAAACTCTTAAGTTCGAAGCTATCATGATGGCTTTAAAGTGTGGTTTTAGACTGCTGACCAGCCTGGATTGTTCCAAAGGGTCAATTGTTCACAGCGATGCACTTCATTTTATCAAGTAATTACCTGTATCTAGAACAAAGCAACAAGCATGCAGCCAGCAAGCTTCGGGCCAACAACATCATCAAAGTCATCACACACAATGTGTCCAGCTAGCTCCGTACTACAGAGTCCTGCTGCTAATCAATTACTGTGAGCTAACGGTATGTAAATTCTATCGCTAATCATGTCCTTCTATGGGTATTCCTGCTGATGAGACTCTTACGCCTAAAATGAAAACAGTGATCTTCTACACAATGTAAATAAAGACTGAATGCTTTTGCTATTTGTTTATCTCTCCTTAAGCTGTCTTTCAATCAGAATGTCAATCACAATGATCAAGCATGTACATTATCTATGGTTCATTTAAGTAAATGGTAATAAAATATTGTAAGGGGCTCTAAGATTTAAAATCCTTTTTACTTCTGGCAAATATCACAAAGAAACTGTACTGGTAAGATTAATAACCATCGAGAGTATAAATACATGTGCAGATCTATTAAAACAGAGCTACAGATACACAAAATGAGACTAAGAAGGTATTAAAGCTACTGGTTTAATTTTTAATGGCAGGTACCAAAGGTTTATTTCCTGTGTTTCATACTAGAATTGTAGCTGAACTGGTATTTTGCTGAAAATTCCTAGAAAACTGTTTGATGACAATAAAAAGGGGTGGGGAGCACTGCTAGCTTCTCTGCATATATTAATCATGTTAACAAAAGTTCAATGTGTCATCTTAAAACAAACAGTAGCACTTGATGGCTTCACAGAGTATCCTATGCAGTGATGGAGGCAGTCGCAGGCTATAATAATGCTGGCTGGTCCGGGATGTGAAAACACAAAACCACCCAGCAAATTCCTTTCTTTGCAGATTGAGCTCCAACACAACTAACATAGTTTCAATGGAATAGTGTGATGTTAGAATAACAAAGAAGTTGATTTTCAGAATCACCCTAAATATCTGTTCATTTTTATAAGGTAAAAAAATATGAAATGGATATCATTAAACATCATTCTTATGAAAGAAACTGTTGATTCATTTTAATACCTAATTTGATACTAAATCTCAGACACCGGCTGCTGTTGTAAGTTTTCTTCATGTTAAATAAAAAGGTATTTTTAAATTAAGTTTTATATGTTAAAGTTCAGTGATAATTATCCAGTTTTAACCTAGCTTTTAATGTGATGGTACTTTTTTCTTACCCTAAGAGCAGCTGCAACATTTCTATGCCACTTTAGTGTCCAAGAACAAATTGTATCTTAAACGTGCTTCTTTAAAATGAAACCCTTGAAATTGGTACCTAGACTTTAACTTTAATAAACTTCAAGAGATTTCTGAAAATCTCGATTGGGGTTACATAGTTTAATTAGCATATATATCAAAGTGTTATTATATGTAAAAGCTTAGAATAAATTAGTAAAGCTAGCATTCATCCTCAAAACAGTTACAACATCTGAGGTGACATAAAAGTTGGCTGTACAGTCTGAAAGAAACCTTTAAAAATTATTGGTACAGTGTATCTTTAAAAATCCACACTAAAAACCTACCTTAAAAAAAATTACACACTAATTCCACAATCATCGTCTATGTATACCAACAAAAAATGGTTCTCCTAAAACATCTGATTATTTCTCATGTATTTCTAAATGACTTAGTTAGGGTTTAAAGGAATATGGATACAGAAAACCCAGTAAAATGCATTTTAGCAGTCATAGCAATTATACTATGTACACGTATCCCTCTCCAGGTTATGAGTTGGCTATTCCTTGGCATGTGGACTTGGATAATGAAAAACTGGTAGAAATTTCTTGTCAAAGCAAGATTTTCTCTAACCAGATTTTATTCCAGCTAGTTAAAAATACCTCTGACATCTGTTTCTACAGGAGCTATAACTGAATAAATCCCTTTAGACGTACTACAAATAAGGTTTTGGCATCAAGTCACAAAAAGACTGCCATTATAAAATTATTATTACTGGAAACTACTACTTTTAATGTAATGGTTTTCATTTATATATCTTTAAAAAAAATATTTGGATACATTTAATTTCTTCTCAAGCCTTTGATTAAAACACATTATCTAAGATAACTGATCTAGAAGAAAATCTGACTAGCTGTGTCACTTTTATAAATGATCCTTTCCTAATGCAAAATTACTTGCTCCTGAGCTTGCATACTCATGTGTCTATCTACTATGTAATAAATCTAGAGAAAAATACGTTGCTTTTAAAATCTATTTTCTAAAAATACTTAGAATTCACTTCCATTCAGAAAACTCAAGAAATCCCAGGAAATACCAATGACAAGTCAGAGTGAAGCTGTCGTGTAATTTTTCTGTTTGTAGTCACTGAAGAATTCTTCCTCAAATCTTTTCCTAATAATAAATACTGCTTCAAAGAATAAATCACAAAATAACTTTTTAACTTATTTGTTCAGAAGAAAGGTGGTTTTTTGTTTGTTTTTTAAAGGCTGTAGAGTTGCATATATACACTTGTATTTGGAATTATCCCACACTGTGATTATAGTACCGTCTTAAAAATATGAAAACTAAAAATAGGCATATGGTTTTGCTACATTCAATTTTTTTCACATGGCGGTAGCAGAATAACATGAAAGGAAACTTTAATGAAACTTCTTAAGTAATGCCCAGGCAAGTACTGACCCAGGCTGAAATGATGACACTAAATAATCTGTCAGCTTGATTTGTTTTTGAAGAAAATTACTTATTCTCAGGTGCTATTTTCAGATAACAAAAGGTAACATTTATGAAGTGTTTTCCTATAAGCCAGATGCTGTGATATAGCAGATACTAGGAATATGCATTATCTCAATTAATCCTCACATTCCCCTTAAGAGAGGTACTATTAGTGTTTCCCTTTTATAGATAAAGAAACAAAGACTTAAACATTTCCAAGATCACCCAGCTAGTAAGAGGTGGAACTAAGATTGGAACCTCTGGCATGCCACTTCTGGAATGAGCAGGGACCATCACATCTGGTTTTGCAGACTTCTTATATCTCAAGCACAAAACATGCAGTCATGAAGTAGATTTGAATACATAATCCCCAAAAATAGGTTTGCTTCACTTAATATAATCTCATGATGAAAGCATTCTTGAAACACTACTTGGAAACTGAATTGTGGAAATACATGTATTATTTTTAAATGTTGTGTCGTGTCATTTAAAGAACATGAGTTGAATCATCTCATAAAAGTAAAGAATATCTTAAAGCTGACTATAGGTAAATTTAGATTTTTCACTTATCAGGTTTGCTGAAAGGACTTAACTTTTTATGACTCATACAATCCACAACTGACATGAGAAAAATTACGGCATAATTAGACAAGCTCTGTAATCAGACTTGGGTTCCATAACTTTCAGTTCTTGGTTACAGGACCTTAAATTTAGCAAGATCCTTACCTTCTCTGACCTTAAAAAATCCTTTTAGAAGAATGGAGTTGACGACTTGACAATGCTTATGTAGGGTTTAAATGAAATCTCAAATCGTATGTTAAGTACCTTACCCATCTCAGACTTGGAGTAAGCACTGGCTATTAGCACCCTACCACTTCTCTAGCATATAAGTTTCTTCATCCAGCCATGCAACAGCAGGCAGAGAAGTACAGAGCGTACGACAGACTTTCTACATAGACAAGAACAGAACTGAGGACTCTAAGCAAACACATGCTTAACACTGTGAAGAAATACTGTAAAAGATGCAATATGTATTTTTTAATTGTTTTCATTTGTATTACTTTAAAAATGCATATGCTGAGTTTCTTGGGACCTTTATAATCTCTTAATATAAAAAAATCAACGGCAGCAAAATCATCACAGCAGCTGTTTTACCAGCAATTAAAAATCAGTCAGGAGTAATGTATCTGGTAATGAAATCCTAAACATAATCCTAATGTATTATATGATTAAATACCTAAACTCCAATGACGTCAGTCAAGGTTAAAATTACAGCATCTGAATCATAATTATCCTTGCTAATAAAGCAGCAGTGTAATATGAACCATCCAAAACAGCATGTAACTTAGAAACTTTTTGTATTATAACTCTGAAATTTAATGGCTTCTTCTGTAGCAGACATATCTTGCTAATCCTATTTTGCTTATGCTAATATTAAAAATTATTATCAGACTGGTGATAAAGGAAAGTCCACTGGGGAAAAAATTTATAAAAAATGTTAATTGCCTAAAATAATTTATACAGAGGTGATTACATTCCTAGTTCCCCTCTTAACAAAAATGTACAATGGTTCAAGAATTTCTATCAAATAACAATCTCAGGTATAAATATTTTAAGCTGTTATATGTTTAATTAAAATTTTCAAGAAAGCATGTTAAATATTTTATATGTAAAATATGGAAACTAATTTTATTTCAATACTAGTTAGTTTAGGAAAACACTCCTAAATTGGATATTAAAAAACGAGACAAATTACAACAGATCTGTTTATTACATGTCCCTAGCAAAAATATAATAGTCAACCGAACAGCATGATGGGTTTTCTTAAACTCAGGATTCCAGAGTTTTCAGTTATTTAAAAGTAACTTCTAATAGTAATTTTTTAAAAAATGAGATCGCTTAATTTTTGAAAATATTTCAGAACCACTGAGGGGGAGTTAAGGAATAAGAGAGGAAAAGCTAAGAGAAGGCAGGATTAACATTCAGAAGTTATTTTGATCACTGTCTTCAAGCTTAGAACTGATTTCCCTATATCATTACCATTTTAAATTGACCAAGCCCAATGATTATTCCTTAATTTCACCCCACTAATTCTACTTCATTGTAGCAAATATTTACTAGCTAATTTTAAGTTTCTGAAGAAATGCTGAATGATACTTTCATCTCAGTAGTTGCCTGAATCTGATAACCTTTTATGACTTCATTTAGAAAGATCTAGACCATTTAGAATTTTTAGTACTTTATCCTATCATTTGATGAATTGTCATTTATAATTTTGAAAGAACACATTAAAAACAATACCCATATTCTTACCACCCTAACAAAACAGTTTTGATTTTTGTCTATTTTTTCCTAGATACTATACATGTATATAAAGAAGCTTTCTGCCCTAAAGTTGTACAGCCTCAGAAACCCTATACAGGGTTGCTCTGAGTCAGAATTGACCTGATGGCAGGGATTTGGCTGGTTTGTGTTGATCCATGTATATGGGTATCCACACATATGTGTATATGGCAATTCCTGGGTGGTGCAAAAGGTTAAACAAGCATTCAGCTACTAGCTTAGTTGGCTGTTTGGACCCAGAAGTACCTTGGAAGACAGGTCTAGTGATCTGCTTCCAAAAGGTCAGAGTCTGGAAAACCCATGAGCAGTTTTACTTCATACACTGAAAAAACGGTAACTAACAAGAAGGTTCCTGTACAGATTTTTAAGCAATGCCTATAATAAGAGCCAGAAGAAGAGAAAGGGAAGACTTTCCTTAGTAGTTTAAGGAAATATTAATACGGTAAAAGATCTGAAAGTTATAGGAGACTTACTTTTAAAACAGTAACAATTTTAAATGTAACCATAAGCCTATACGATATGTGTATATTTAATTGTTATATCCCAGTCAAAAAATAGCATGAGAGTCAATATTTTTAAAAAATCTAGATTATCTGGATATACAGCAGATTGTACTTAAGGAGAGACAAGAAAAAGGAGGTTTCACTGTTACCTCTTCTCTTACTATTAAGTAACATGGCACTATGATATACATTCAGATCTGCTGTGCATAAGGTCGTTATGGGTCAATACCGACTTGATGGCACTTAGCAACAACAAGTGATATACATTACACAATTCCCTACTTGCTATGTAGATAGAAAAACAAAGTTGTGCCTATATAAGATATATGCAAAATTGACAGCTAACACTGAGAAGCAGACGGCTATGTTTGAAATAAAATAATTCCTAATCTTCATTCTGTGCCACCCTAAATCTCTCCATTTAACTCAAGAGTGTAATAAAAATGTTCACGTAGAATTAACATTAATTCAATACATCTTTGTTTAAATTAATATGTTCCACACAATGATATTTTGGTTCAAAGGCAATAGAAAGGAAAAGCAGTTAAAGACTTCAACACCAAGGTAAAAATAGACAATCAATCCCACCAACGTCGAGAATCACCAATGAAGTGAAAAGCTGAAGCCGCTTCTACAAAGACAAATGGTTTTCCAACAAGGGAACCACCACCACCACCTACCTATCTCTACCCCTCAAAGAAATCATCTCTGCTTGCTTCTGTACGTTTCAGGTACTTTGGTGTTTTAAAAAGATCACTCCCCCTGGGAAAGAATGTGAGTGAGTCATAAAAAGCCTGAGGAAGCGGGAAGTGCTGGAAAGCAGATGCTTTTGCACAGGAAATAATAATATCTGGCATTTGCTGAGGTGTTATAATATCTCAGGTACTGTACTAAGCACTTGACATGAGTGATCTCCTGAAAGCTCAGACAGCTAATCATTTCCCCAATACCCATACTCCCCTTCTTTGTTTAGTAGCCAAACCCTGATTCAGGTTACTCAACTAAAAACCTGCATTTCCCAATGTTCTGGGCATGCTAGGTATGGTCAAGTTACCAAGGAATATAAGCAGAGCTTCTAAAGAGTGACCTCTGCATGTGGTCCTTTAAAGAGCTACGAAGCTAGATGAACTCTTTGGCTCTCCCTCTTGCCCATTTTGCAGGCATTCTGGATCACACAGAGGGCGGCCACTGACCACAGAATTGCCAAACCAGACCTGAGCTCACCTCAGAACTTCCTGTGAAACTTGTGTTTAAGTCACTGATGTTTTGGTATGTTTGTTATACAATATATACTTATTCCTGGGTTACAAGCAGGGCTGCTAACCTCAGAGTCATCAGTTCGAAACTACCAGCCATTCCGTTGGAGAAAAATGAGGCTTTCTGTTCCCGTAAAGATTTACAGCTTTGGAAACCCTATGCAGGGTCGCTATGAGTCGGAACCAGCACCACGGCATACCACCACCACCAGACAGAGGTAGATGCTACTAGAAACCTTGTTTTACAAATGAGGAAACAGAGACCTAGAGAAGTTATGCAACTTGCCCGGGACAAAGGCCAGGAACACCAGCAAGGTTATCACTGAAGAAAGGATGGCACCTCCATCCACTGACTACACACCGAGATTCTAGTTTAAAATAAGGAAGAAGCCAAAGTGAACCAAAAGGGAATCCAGCCTGCCTGAAGAGTATGTCATTGTTGTTGTTAAGTGCCATCGAGTTGTTTCCAACTCATAGCAACTCTGTACAGGGTTTCCAAAGAGCGGCTGGTGAGTTTGAACTCCCGATCTTGCTATTCAAGCTGACCTGTGTTCCAGTGTTTACCCTACAGTGTCACACCCAGGCTCCTGCCTGAAGAGTACGCTACAAGGCCCCCCAAAAAGGGGGCAGGAAATCCATTTCTAAGAGGTGTGAGGTCACAAGTATGAAAGGGAAGAGGGGTAACTAAGAGGTCAGGGAATGACGAGGAAAGGAGCTTCTGTGATTTAAGCTGATTTTCCTCATTCAGTTCCAGAAACAGTACTGGATTGAGCATCTGTCAAATCCAGAATAACAACTAACAACTGAGTTCTGAAAGTGTGCTAAAAATTATTTCATGGATCACCTTTTAGTAAGTGGGGTTACTGAAAACAGGGTATCTCTAAGCAGATGAAGCGACTATTGTATGTTGTTGAGTCCATTCTAGCTCACACAACAGAGCAAAACTGCCCCACAGAGTTTCTTTCCTATGTTATAACCTGTATAGGAGCAGACTGCCAAGGTTTTTCTGTAGAGTCACTGTGGGTTCAAACCAACAACCTTTTAGTTAGCAGCCAAACAGCCATTGTGCCACCAGAGATGTTGAGTGACCCTGTAAAGGGTTTCTGAGGAGTGATGGGTGGGTTTGAATAACTGACCTGGGGTAAGTAGTCCAGTGTTTATCCTACAGCGCCACACCAACAAGGGAACAAATTTATAGATTTCTGAGACACAGCCAACTGTCCTCATCTTTTTTTTTTTTTTTTTTAAATTAAAATGTTTTTATTGTTATTTGATGAATGGAACCTATTTCTCAGTCACATACTTTTTAAATCCTCTGGCTTAAAAATATTTCAAGTGCCCATAATGTGCCCTTTGCAGACCTCAGCATTTACGAATTTCTTAATTTAATTGTATGATGTGAATTCTGCACTGCCCTACTCTTTTGAGGTAAAGGAAGAGTCTGGTAGAGCGGGAGCAGGCATAATCCTTTTCTGATTCCCTGTACTGTCACAGCATCAAGCACTTAAGATCAAAAAACATCTTGCATCTGCTCTTGTACAGCTGGAAGCTTAAATATTAGGACAGAGAAAGCTCTGAAATTGGGGAAAGAGAAACCTAGACTGAAAAATGAATTGTTGAAAGCTGGAAAACATACCAAAACCAAAATCACAGCCACCGAGTCGATTCCAATTCCTGGCGACCCTATATAGGATTTCCAAGACTGTAAATCTTTACAGGCACAGACAGCCTCATCTCCCTACTGACAAGTCACTGATGGGTTTGAACCACCGACTTTGTGATTAGCAGTTCAGTGCTTATCCTACAATTATACCAGGACTCCTTGGAAGCAGTAAGGCTGGACAATTTCTTCGAAACAGTAATGTTTGAATGAAGAAGTGAGTATACATAAGGAGCTGGCATTCAGACTTGGGAGGAGGGGGGGATGCAGCTTTAACAAACAGGACAGGTATTTGTTCTCCTAGTAACTAGCATTATTATCTCATTTTCCATATTAAAATTTTGTTATAAAGCAATTCAAGCAAATATTTTTCCCAATAACATGTCAACAGACAGAAGCATCAAGAAAAGCAATGTCTAGGTTTTTTTTTTTAACACGAGTGAAAATATTGGGTTACAGATGTTAAAGCACACTTGATTATTTTTTAAAATCAGAGAAAAAGTGACCCAAAGGATGCTTCTTGGTAAATTTTTCTGGTTATAGATATATAATTTAATAATCCATTCAAGACAGTGCCCATTAAACCATAGGTTAATAGATTTCTTTTACATTTTCTTCTAATTATTTACTTATTGTTTCTGTATTATACAGCTTTAAGAGAGAAAATGTTAGTGCTTATTAAAACGTATTTTTAAGCTCCTGGCAGGTAAATTATAAATTGTCAGCAGACTCAACGCAAGAATACATGTAAGAGTCTACTGGAAAGAAAAAGTATTTTGAAAATTGGCAAACTAAGAAATAAAAGATGTCAAGGACAACCAATACAGTTACAGTTAGAAAGCCCAGACTGTTGCCTTGGAAACATCTTTTAGCTTCTAGACACCTATAGTGTATTCAATAACCAAGCAGAAAGAAGACTAATAAATATTCTTCCAAAGCACTCAAGGACGATGCCCGATAACCTGTTGTTAAATGCCATGGAGTCAGTTCCAACTCATACTGACTGTATGTGCAACAGAAGGAAACACTGCTCAATCCTCAGCTATCCTCACAATTATTGCTGTGTTTGAGTCCACTGTTACAGTCATTGTGTCAATTTATCAAACTGAAGGTCTTTAACTTCTCTCTCGCTGACCTTCTACTTTACTGAGCATGGTGTCTTTCTACAGGGACTGGTCTCTTCTGATAACATATTCAAAGTATGAAACCTTGCTATCCTCCCTTCTAAGGAACATTCTGGCTATACTTCTTTCAAGGAAAATTTGTTCATTCTTCTGGTAGTCCATAGTAAATTCAATATTCTTTGCAATACCACATTTCAAAGGGCATCAATTCATCTTTAGTTTTGATTATTCATTGCCCAGCTTTTGTGCACATTATGAGGAGACTGAAAATACCATGGCTTGGCTCTGTTCCATCTTAGTTTTCAAAGTGACATCTACGCTTTTTAACACATTAAAGAGGTCTTTTGCAGCAGATTTGCCTGATAAAGTAGTTCTTACCAATCTGTTATAAATCCAAGTTAAGAATTATAGGACTAATGGTAACACTTTACGGATTGAACCTACAACTAGCTAAAGATATCATCTTGGTTTCACATTAACGGTAGATTTCATTTAAATTTTACTGTAACATGTTCTTATACCCATATTTAAAAAACATGTTTACACTGGACACTTATTTAATATTGTTTTGATGTCAAAGACCCTTAATTGCAAGTCTATTACTCATATCTTCAAAATTCTAGCCCAAATTACTATGGAGTTATACTAAACATGTAAAATAGTAAATAGTAAAAATAATGTTTAAAAGAACAACAAAGAAAGAGAATAAATGGTCACTAACGTGTGGTGCTTCCAGTTAATGCAAGGTTGCTCCTCGGAAACCCTATACAGGGTCACTATGAGTTGGAACCTACTCCACGGCATTTAACAACAACAGCTACGATTACTGGTGTGGAGTTGCAGGATAATGCGCTGGACCGCAAGGTCAGTTTTAACCCAAAGATAAGTGGTTCAAACCCACCAGCCCCTCCTCAGAAACCCTATACAGGGTTGCTATGGGTTGGAAAGGACTCAAGGGCACTCAACAACAACAACGATTACTAAGCACTACCTCACGTCCTACTGTGGCACTGTAGAATCAGCACTGGACGTCAAACCACAAGGTCAGTAGTTCAAAGCCACCAGCTGCTCCTCGGAAACCCTTTACAGAGTTTCTGTGAGTCAGAAACCACTCAACAGCACTTAATAATAAGAATAACAACCTCATGGTAAACACTTTGCTAAACACTTCTGTTATTACTAAGTCCAGTTTACAAATGCAGAGACTGAAGCTTAGCAAAGAAGAAAGTCTAAGATACGGAAGTCTCCAGTGAGAGACTGAGGAGCAGCAGCACTCACATTCCGGAGCCGACTACTGTCAATGACTACAACATACCTTCCGTCCACCTCAATTCTCCCTCTCGCTTGGAAAACAAAATGCCAGTTTTCCTTCTCCCTTTATCAAGAACAGTGTTCATCAAACAACTTTTTTGACCGCAGAGGTAAGGTATTTAGTCTTCCCCCACCCCCACCCCCAGGTAAACTGTTTTTTTATTTAAGAACATTACAAATGTTTATAAATAAATAAGTGAGTGACATGTTCAAAAACACTCTAAGCTATTTGTTTAAGGATTGCCCAAAAGATCTCTCTTAGCAAGTTTTTTACCCTTTGATTTATTAAATAACAGCGTCTTCCCTTAAAACTACTGTGAATAAGAGAATTACTACATTCCAAGCTGCCACAGTTGAAATGTATAACCCTTTCCTTTAAAACAGTCATGGAGAAGGGAGGAAGGTGTGTGGCAAGCAGTGATGCCTGGATATCTGAACAGCACTTTGATTTGTTAATGACTACATAGTGCTGCAGAATCAGTACTGGACTGCTATCTGCAAGATCAGCGGTTCAAACCCACCAGCTACTTCTCAGAAACCCTATACAGGGTTGCTTACAACAATAACAACAACCACTGTATGTATCTTGAATTTCTACAGGAGTTGATTCTCATAACTATGGGTTGTATGTAAGTCAAATACTAGTAACCCAATGCCTGTATGAAATCAGCATGTAGAAATAACAGTACAATTGTTCTGCTACAAACACACAGAGTTAAAGAAAAATAAAATGACCAATTATGTTTTGCATCAGAGGAGTAATACTGAACAAATTAAATCAGAGCTTGAATTAAGACAAAAGTATATACTTACTAAAAATTAGATTTCAACATCAAAGGAAATAAAGACAGGAAATGTGGGGAAAAGAGAAAAGGAAAAGAAAGTATGGTTCAATAAGTAAATCAATTCTTCAATAAGAATGTTTTGAACCAATTCCGAAAACAAGCATGTATTAATAGCCCAGAACACTACTGTAAGGAACAAAAGAAAGATGTGTCTTTTTAGACACACACACATATACATTTTACAAGCAAATATCTACACATACACACATAAAAAGATATGCAAGTATGCAATTTATATGCATATCAAGTATTTAATACATATATCTACCATAGACACAAAATACTGTGTGTCTCAAGTATAAAATAAAATTCTGTAATGTAGCTGAAAAGAGCACATGCATTTTGTCTAAAAAACAAACAAACAAACACCATGAATATCTTTTTGGGAAAAAACAGGGCACAATGCTTGCTGACAGGCAAGCAATGAAGAGACGAATGAAAATAAAAAAGTCAGGAATAAGATGGCACGATCAAATTACGAGAAGAAAATGCTAATCTAGTTCCAATGACAACTAAGGTTAAACAAGGAGCTCCGGTAGCACAGTGGTTACAAATCGGGATGCGAACCTCAGGGTCAGCAGTTCGAAACTACCAGCTGCTCCGCGGGAGAAAGATGAGGCTTTCTGCTCCTGTAAAGATTTACAACCTTAGAACCCCTGTACAGGGTTGCTATGAGTCGGTACTGACTCCACGACACATAACAACAACAACAACTAAGGTTAAACAGCAGAGAAATTAGTTGTAGAACAGAATGCTAATTTTTAAAGAGGTCACCTGGTAAAAATATAAGCAATATATTTTGAGAAATTGTGTTTAAAGGGAAAGAATTAATTTTCTAACTTTTCATAACAGAGAATCCACAGATTGAAAAATGAAAAAAACACGGAATTAAAAAACCATACATGCATGATGGCTTTAATCCTTAATTCTTCCCTGCCTACAACTTTAGAGGGAATCCTTGGGAGGCGCTGTAGGATAAGCACTGGACCATAAGATCCATTTAAACTACCAGGTTGGCAGTTCAAGCTCACCAGCCACTCCTCGGAAACCCTACACAAGGTCGCTATGAGTCGGAACCTACTCGACAGCACTTTAACAATGGAATTTACATATTTTGTGAAAAAGAAGTATCTGTCTAACAGTCATCATTTTTTTCAATTTTTTTTCTTTTGTTACTTCGAGTACATTAACTATAATTGTGACTAGAATGGTGGATTAAGCTATTGGATCAAATCTCCTACTAAAAATCAACTATAAACACTGGGTAAGATCTCAAAAGCATTTTTAAAAAGGCCGTAAATTAATAAGGCCTTGTTGCTGTTGTCATATGGTGCGGAATCAATCCTGACTCAGAGCAACCCCATTATGAACAGAGTAGAACTGCCCCATACGGCTTTCTAGGCTGTAATTCTTTACAAGGGACTCCTGATGTGGCACAATAGTGTAAGCACTGGAATGCTAATTCAAAGGTTGGTTCAAGTCCACCAGCCACTCCTCGGAAAACCTATAAAGGGTTACTATATGTAGGAGCTGACTCAGTGACACTTAACAATAGTGTCAATCTTTACAAGAATAGATTGTCCATCAAGGAAGAAGAGCAGAGTGCGAGACCCTACCCAGAGGAGCAGTGACACCAGCGATGGAGGCATAGATGATGACATGGAGAGATGGAGCGGCTGGGGACTCTAGACCCAGAGAGGGAGAAGGGCTGTGTGCTGACAACCAGGGGGCATGCTTGCAGGGTATACCCTTTGGTTGGTTGATGATGCATGGAGGGGATTGTCACAATAGCAATGAAACGATATACAATAAGATGAATGTAAAGCGAATGTTCTCCCATGCAAACTATCACATAATTCACAATAAAACATTTTTTAAAAAAAAGAATAGATTGTTAGTTCTTTCTCCCTCAGAGCCTTATTTCCCCCAAATATAGGGAAAACAACACTCTCTAAGATCATGTGCCAATGCAGTAAACATGAGAAATTATTTCAACAGGGTCACCAGGCAAGGAAACTGGAAATAAGAGTCCAGAACCCGCACAAGGTGGGAATTCTAAGGGAAGTTTCAAACCACAAGAAGTTATAATCCCAAAGCTCTATATACCCTTAGGGACCCTGTATAGGGTTTCCAAGAATTGGCTGGGTGGGTCTGAACTGCTGATCTTGTGGTTAGCTTGGGTGCTGGGGAGTCTGTTTTGACTCACAGTGACACTGTGTAGGATTTTCTGAAGCAATGAATCATTATGGGAACAGAAAACTTCATCTTGTTCCCAAGGAGTAGCTGGTTAGCAGCCAGACTCATAACCCATTACACTACCAGGACTCTTTATACCAGGACTGTTGTTGTTGTTGTTAGGTACCACAGAGTCAGTATTGACTCATAGAGACCTATGCACAACAGAACAAAATACTGCCCGGTCCTGGGCCAATCTCACAACTGTTGCCACGCTTGAGCCTACTGATGCTGCCACTTTGCCAATCCATCTCCCTGGGGGTCTTCCTCTTTTTCTCTGACCTTACCAAACATGATATCCTTCTCCAGCAACTGGTCCCTCCTGACAATATGTCTGAGTATGAGAGATGAAGTCTGGCCATCCTGGCCTCCAAGGGGCACTATGGCTGCACTGCTTCTAACACAGATTTGTTTGTTCATGGCACTTTCAATATTCTCTTCCAATACCATAACTCAAAGGTATCAATTCTTCTACGGTCTTCCCTACTCACTGTCCAGCTTTCGCATGCATATGAAGTTATTGAAAATACCGTGACTTGGGTCAGGCGCGCCTTAGTCCTCAAGCTGACATCTTTGCTCTTCAACACTTTAAAAAGGTCTTGTTGCAGCAGATTTGCCTAATGCAATACGTCATTTGATTTCTTATCTGCTGCTTCCATGAGTGTTGATAGTTGATTCAAGAAGAATGAAGTTCTTAACAACTTCAATCTTTTCTCCGTTGATAAGAATGTTATTTATAGATCCAGTGGTGAAGATTTTTATTTTCTTTAAATTGAGATGCAATCCATACCAAAGACCATAGTTTTTGATCTTCATCAGTAAGTACTTTAAGTCCTCTTCACTTTCAGCAAGCAAGGTTGTATCATCTGCATATCGCAGATTGTTAATGAGATGTTCTTCAATCCTGATGCCAAGTTTTTCTTCATATAACCCAGCTTCTTGGATTATCTGTTCAGCATACAGGTTGAAAAAGTATGGTGAAAGAATACAACCCTGTCACACACCTGTCTTAATTTTAAACCATTCAGTGTTCCCATGTTTTGTTCAAACAACTGTCTCTTGGTCTATGTACAGATTCCTCATGAGCACAATTAAGTACCAGGATTAGGGAAGTGGAAAAGCCCCTAATGAATTTTAACCAGGGTAGACCATGAGTACTACTTTGCCTGCAAGAGTCTGAGAATTCTAACATACTTAAAAACAGTGCTTCTCTTTACTTTAAAAAATGTTTCAGCTAAGAAAGTAAATTACAAGGCCACCTTACTGCTCTGAGCTATCATATCAAAGCAACTTCAAACCTAGAACATGGTTTAATGTGATTGCAATAGGTTATCTCCAAAGATAACTATCAACAACTTCCCCTCCCAATACTTGCACACTGCTTGTCTCATAGAGGGCTCCTGACATGGCGCTTACCCACCAGTCACATCTCAGAAACCCGATACAGGGTTGCTACGCATCAGAATTGACTCAATGGCATTGAACAACAACAAGAAGTCCCATCAGGACGTGAACTTGATTTCCCCTCCTTACGGTTTGAATTTCAGCTGGCTTGCTTTTTGACCCAGTGACTACAGCTGAAGAGATGCTGCAATAGCTCCAGGCTGGGCTCTCAAGAGACCTGGCAGCCTCCCTGTTTGCTCTTTTAGAAATCAGCCACCCTATAAAAGAAGCTTGGGCTAGACTAGTGAATGATGAGAGAGCACTGAAGAGAGGCCACACAGGGAACTAAGGCAATGTAGTCTGTCGAATGCCAAGTTCTCAGATGAGTGAGGCAGTCTTGGACACACTGCACTCTAGCAGAGCGCCCAGTTGAACACAGATGCAGGAATGACTGAATTCTGTATCATGTGGAGCAGAAGCCCAGGTTAGTCCAGCCAACCGACAGAAACCTGGTTTAGAGTCTGCAAGTTTAGGAAGGATTTGTTACACAGCAATAAACTGTTGAAACACTGGCTACAGTGGCTGATAGTGATTCCAAGTGCCTGGTGAAGCAAATGCAAATCCTCTTGAGGATGGAACTGTCACTGGAAGTCACAAGTTATTTGTATAGGTAGTTTTACAAATATAAGGTCTAACACACAGCCAAGAAAATAGAACCCTTGACTTAGTACTAACACAAAAACATGCACAATTAAAATACATGAAGAGATTTCAGACACTAAATTCTCAGATACAGACTACAAAACAATTGGATGGGCTTTACAGAAATAAAAAATGGTCTGGAAAACATCTGTAAGAAAAATTGTTGTAGATTTTTTTTAAAAAACAGCCCCAATTGTTAACACCTAGGAATTTTTAAACCAACAAAACAAGATAGGTGAAATTTAAACTTCACTGGACAGATAGATTTAATAGCAGACTAGATACAAAGTTACCATTAAATACCATTAGTGAGGCAGAGATGGTAAATAGAAGACCCTAGAGGGATGAGCAGACCGAAAAGAGCAAGAAAAGCAGCAGGAAGCAGCTGAGAAAAGGGGGCATAGCATCTCCTGAAAGAGCTGTATGGCTGCTCTAACGCTGCAGACAGTGGGAGCTAGCCACACGGACTACGTGGCTGAGGGGAAGCCCATCGTGCCAAGAGGAGCTAACAGATCCATCCTGCACAGAAAACGATTTTGTCTACATGTTTTCCAGGTGCTAAATTATACCCTGTTCGTGAGTATACCACTTAACTGTAAGTGGTTTGTGAGTTTTGTGTGGCCCTTGCAACAGATTATTTAAGCCAGAGGAGAAGCAGAAAGGGACAGCTGGTGTCAGAAGCAGAATGTTTAAAAAGGTTGGCGAGTGGAGGTATATCTGAGCTCCACCTCACTGAAGGGATCAGCCTTGGACTGATCTTGATTCACATTATGCCCTCAAAAGTTAGACAGGTTCAAGTGACACTACTGGTACTGCCTAGACATTGCATGTGCCAAATGAAAAGTCAAGTCCTATCAGACCACATGCTGTATGATTCATTAATAGGAAAGATCAAAACCCAACAAATCTACATAGAAAGCAGATCAATGGCTGTTAGTCCTGACGTGGTGCTGTCGGGTGCTGGACTGCTAACCGTAAGGCTGGCCGTTCAAATCCACCAACTGCTCTTAGGAAACCCTACAAGCTTGCTATGAGTCAAAACTGGCTTGATGGAGCTTAACAACAACAGCAGGGCTAAGGGAGAGCCCTGGTGTGGCACTGTGCACTACTAAGTACTGTACTAGTAACCTCAAGGTGGGCAGTTGAAACCCACTATCCACTCTCAGATGTGGAGTCCTGGTGTGGCGCTATGAGCTAATGAGCTGGACTGCAAAGTCGGTTTGAACTGCAAGGTCAGCAGTTCAAGCTCACCTCAGAAACCCTATATAGGGTTGATGTAATTTGGTACTGACTCCACGGCGCACAAACCACCACCACTACCACCATATGTAATATGCTTGATGTTAGGTGTCGTTGAGTTGTTGTTAGTACCGTAGAGTCAGTTCAGACTCATAGTGACCCTGCACAAGGTTTCTGAGGCTGCAAATATTTACGGGAGCAGAACGCCTCAGCTTTCTCCCGCGGAACAGCTGGTAGTTTCAAACTGCCAATCTTGAGGTTAGCAGCCTGATTCGTAACCACTACACTACCAGAGCGCTATAAGTAGGTACTGAACACAGGCAGCACCAAGGCCCATAGGAACTCCCACACCCACC
>NW_006408540.1:19658954-19711739 GCF_000296735.1 Chrysochloris asiatica | reverse complement strand
ATATATATATAATATATTCTCTGGTTCTGACATTTTCCATGAAATTTAAATTGTAGTCTCATTTTAATGATAATCTTAAAAATTAATACTGCATAATCTAGATCAGCTTGGTTTCATTGCATACATTTGTACAAATGGGCATGTCATTGCTAAATAGTATCACCAATGAAGAAATAATAAAAGCAAATCTAATACATAAATGATACATCATTCAAATTGATGCCAATATAATACTCCCATTATGTAAATAAATAAGGATTGTCCTTCAACACCATTGGATTTTGATGGTACGCTGCCTCTTGAAATGGTTGAGCATTGACCAGTTCTTTTTTACACAGTGACTTATTTTTCTGAGGCTGTAAATCTTTACAGAAGCAGAGACCTCATTTTTCTTCTGCAAAGCAGCTGTCAGATTCAAACTGCTGATCCTGCAGTTAGCAGCCCACATCATAACCTACTAGGTAATATAATTTTGCCTTAATTCATTTAAATAGTTGTTGTTAGGTGCCATCAAGTCAGTACCGACTTATAGCGACCCTATGCACAACACAATGAAACGCTTCCCAGTACTGCACCAATCTCACAATCGTTGCTACATTTAGGCATATTGCTGCTATTACTGTGCCAATTCATCTTGTTGGGGGTCTTCCTTTTTTTTCTCTGACCCTCCATTTTACCAAACATGCAATCGTTCTCTAGGGACTGGTCCCTCCTGACAATATATCCAAAGTATAAGAGATGAAGTCTGGTCTTCCTAGCTTCCAGAGAGCATTCTGGTTGCATTTTCTTCCATGTAAATAATCCCCTACTAATGAAATCCTCTGGTAGCGTAGTGGTTACGAATCGGGCTGCGAACCTAAAGGTCAGCGGTTCGAAACTACCAGCTGCTCCGCGGGAGAAAGATGAGGCTTTCTACTCCCATAAGGATTTACACCCTCGGAAACCCTGTACAGGGTCGCTATGGGTCGGAACCGACTCGACGGCACGTAACAACAACAACAACAATGAAATCCTGGTGTGGCGCTGTGGGTTAATGCGCTAGACAGCAAAGTCAGTTTGAACTGCAAGGTTGGTGGTTCAAGCTCACCAGTCACTCCTTGGAAACCCTCTAGAAGGTCGCTATGGGTCGGAACCAACTCGACGGCACTTAACAACAACAATGTGGTGCTATGGAGTCCTGGTGTGGCGCTGTGGGTTAATGCGCCAGACTGCAAAGCCATTTGATGCTCCTCAGAAACCCTATATGGGGTTACGATGAGTCAGAACTGACTTGACAGCACTTAACAACAATGAATACCTAAATATTTTCAGTTTTTGAGCATGATAAATAGGCTTCAAGCACCGTCCTGGTGGATAAAGTTTATAAACATTCACAAGCACCTTCTTTAGAATAAATCTTTATAGTAGAAATATTGGTTCAAAAGGTCTGCACATTTAAGATCATTCTAAATCAAAATTCCAAACTACTTTATAGAAAGAAGTAAACCAATGCGATATTCTACTTTCTCTATGTGAGCATGTGTATTCTGCCACACTGACCCTGATACTAGAGATTACGCTCTGCAAAAAAAAGTTTTGCCAATCTGATAGATGAAAAAATATTTAATTTTCTCTCTTTAATTTTGGTGAGTATGAACATTCTTTCACTTATTCACTGCCCTTTACATTTCTTTTGAGAAATGATGTGAGTGGTTTCAAAACAAGCTTCAAAGAAAACCTGTGAGAATGGTGATGACGTCAGCGAGAAGCAGCAAACACAAGGTGTGCAGTGTATGAGAAGAACCTGGGCTCCTGGTGGCTTTTCCAGTCGTAGCTTTTATGAGGCAAAGACTATTTCTGCTCACCTCCTTGAAATCTTGTGAGACACTGCTATAGCTTAACAACAGCCCTCCTTGGCTCGCACCAACCTGAGTAATTTCTAATGTTTTTAATCAAAAGAGCCCTTGGTATAACTGAGTGCCTTCATTAGCCAAAAGCAAACAAGGCAGTCTACAAAGAGTTAAAGTTGGCCAGTGCCTCTACTGACTACAAATTTGCTATGAAGCTAAACAACCAAAGTAAAAAATGAAGCAGAATAAGTATACCTTAAAAGATAAAAAGGAGTCCTGGTGTGGCGCTGTGGGTTAATGCGCCAGACTGCAAAGCCGTTTGAACTGCAAGGTCAGCGGTTCAAGCTCACCAGCTGCTCCTCAGAAACCTTATAGAGGGTCGCTATGGGTCGGAATCGACTCGACGGCACTTAACAACAACAACAATAACAAATAAGATAAAAATGTTACATTATCTTAGAGCCAAGGAAGTCCTAAGATTGAGGTTCAGGAGGAATTTAAACAGGAAACTGACACAGATTTAGAGCACACCAGCTTTTTCATGGCTATATCACAGCAAAACATTGCTTTCTCTCCTCTAATCACTGCCTGTTTCTGCGGATGCTCCAGTCAAGTGCCTATTACTGAACTATCATCTTCCCCAACTATCTGTGACACCCACTTCTCATCACTGACCATGCTGTTACTGACCTCAGTGGTCGTTCATTACAACCTCTCCCCATCCTGCTGTGCTAAACACGTCCTTTTCATTCCTATCCCTCACTTCAACTTCTCCAATTCTTCCATGAACTGTATTCTGCTTTTCAGACGGTTCTCACAGATACCAACTCCAGTCCTCTCTCGGACATCAGCTCCAAGTCTCTGTATGTAGATTATCTTCTCCAGCTTTCTGAAATAACTACTTCAAAGCTACAGAACTTTTCCATTCGAAAATAATTCACTCAAAAGGACAGTAGCAAAGGAAAATTCTATAAACACAGGACCTCATTAGCTGAAGAAAATTGTCATTTATTGTAAATGATTTCATTTTAAGACTATAAAAGTCTTGAAAGGCAATTCAAATGTATTAACCGCATCAGTGATTCAACTGACATTCACTTTCCACAAAAGACTTTACTTGCTTCTGAGTCTTGTCAGAAAAGATACTTTAAATGTTAAATAGGAGAAAGAAAAATTAATTGGAGGCTCTGGAATGGTAAATTTTCCAGACTACACGTCACACAAAGATAACCACAGTCTCTATTTTTAAAAAATGTAAGATAAAGTAAATCTTAAAACTAAAAATGAATGCAAGAACCCTAACTCTAGTTGGCTGGTTGAACATAATAACCCTCAGCAAGCTCAGTATATCAGATATTGTAACATTTCTAAACTATATTCATTTTGTCAATTTAGATTTAAGCTTGGAAGTCTAAAAAACAAACAATAATGTGTATTAGGAAGGAAATAAAATTAACTGAGGACCTGGAAGAGATTAGTCTGTAATACTCAAAGTCAAATGCTGACAATGTTTTTTTAAAAAAAATCTGGGTTGTAGTTATACAAATGTGCTCAGTTTGTGAAAATGCATTGAAGCTGCAAATGTCTGACTTATAGGCTTCTCGTAAATGTAGGTCGTATCTCGATTAAAATTGTATTTAAACAAATAAAGCAAAGTACAGGTAGAAAACACATTTCCTAAAAATCTAACCAATTATCTTTTTCTTGTTATTGTTAAGTGCCATCAAGTTGATTCCAACTCATAGGAAACCTGTATAGGGTTTCCAAGGAGCGACAGGTGACCTTGAACAGCCAACCTTGTGGTTCAAAGGGACCTTACAGGTCAGTGCTTTGTCCTACAGCACCACACCCAGACTTCAATTAAACCTTAGTTGATTCAAAAAAATTTAATCAGTGATTAAATCATTGCTGCTCCTAGGAAACGCTATACAGGGTCGCTATGGGTCGGAACCGACTCGATGGCACTTAACAACAATTCATGAATTTGGTATGAGTGTGTGACAGGGGCCTAGAAATAAGGATGAAACATGAGCGACTTATTGACTGGCACCTTGTCACTGAAATCCTGAGGGATGTTGAAGCCTGCTCTCCTCCTTGCTGGAGCAATTGTTCCGATGTGCAGGACATACCCAGGGTGCATGGCTGAGAGGTCACAACCTGGGACATGACTTTCAGAAAGACCACCTGAAGACTCCCTATGTTTACTTCCTTCTGAGATATTTAACAGGTTAGATTGGTTTACCTAGTGCCCTAAGCATAACTTTAAAGGACAAATCTTCCACTTGGACAAAGGAAAATGCCAGGCCCTGGGGGAAGTCCTGGACTAGAGTCCCAAAGAACCAGGTATAGTCAACATCCAGAATAAGCTATCTGCTCCATCCAGAGGTTTTTGCGGTGGAATCCATCTTGAAGAAATGCAGCACAGGCACCTAATTAGTATGGCCCCTCCTTAACGGGCCATTTCTGGGAAATCCCTGCCTATTCCTATGAATGGAGTCCTGGTGTGGAGCTGTGGGTTAATACACTTGACTGCAAAGTCAGTTTGAACCACAAGGTCATCTGCCACTCCTTGAAAACCCTATACAGGGTTGCTATGGGCTGGAATTGACTCAACCCACACTTGACAACAACAATCCCTATGAATAAACATGGTGTCTTTTCCCTGCCCAACATCTTTTAAATCCCAGCAAAGCCTTTGTTCAAGGAGGCAGGGGATTAAGTGCTGTCTTAAGCCTTGGTGTGGTGCTGTGGGTAAATGTGCTGGACTGCAAAGTCAGTTTGAAACACAGGTAGGTGATTCAAGCTCACCAGTCGCTCCTCAAAAACCCTATACAGAGTCGCTATGGGTTGGAACCGACTAGAAGGCACTTAACAACAAATCTCCACTTACAGGAGTCCTACTGTGGTGTTGTGGGATAAAGCACTGGTTTAAACCGCATGGTCAGCAGTTCAAACTCACCAGTCATCCTGAGAAACCCTAAAAAGGGGTCGCTATGAGTCAGAACCAAATTGAGGGCACTTAACAACATCTCTGCTTGCAAGTCTCTTTCCTATAATAAACCACTGCTCCTATGGAGACCCTGCCTCACGTGACTATTCTTAGTCAGTGAAAGCCCAGACCCACTCTTCTCTTAAAGGGCAGAGATGTGATTAGCAAGCACTCCATGTAACAGGTCTAGCAATCAATGGTTTGCAGGCAGTATCACTAGGAATCACAGCTAGAGTTTAAAATCACTTAAGATGCACAGATACCCAAAGTCAGAAGACTGAGCATCAAAGAACAACACACAAGAAGTAGATAGAACCAGATGTGAAATGTGCTGTTCGGTAATTTATTAGGATATAATACCAAAGTTGGTCCATGACTTTTTAAAAAGGTTGTTGTTGTTGTTATGTGCCGTGGAGTCAGTTCTGACTCATAGTGACCCTGTGCAGGATTTCCAAGGCTATAAATCTTTACGGGAGCAGAAAGTCTTCATCTTTCTCTCACGCAACAGCTGGTAGTTTCGAACTGCTGACCTTGCAGTTTCGCAGCCCAATTTGTAACCCCTACGCTACCAGAGCTCCTTTTTAAAAGGTTGTTGTTGTTGTTGTTGTTGTTAAGTACCATGGAGTCAGTTCTGACTCATAGTGACCCTGCACAGGGTTTCCGAGGCTGCAAATCTATGGGAGCAGAAAGCCTCATCTTTCTTCCGCGGAACAGCTGGTAGTTTCGAACTGCCGACCTTGAGGTAAGCAGCCTGATTCGTAACCACTAAGGTTATCTCTAAGGAGCTCTGGTAGAGTAGTGGTTACGAATTGGGCTGCGAACCTTAAGGCCAGCAGTTCGAAACTACCAGCCGCTCCGCGGGAGAAAGATGAGGCGTTCTGCTCCTGTAAAGATTTACAGCCTCAGAAACCCTGTACAGGGTCACTATGGGTCGGAATCGACTCGACGGCACTTAACAACAAGGTTATCTCTAATGCTCTACGCAAAGGGCACAGTAAGCAAATCCCAAGCCACATGCACAGAAGTCCACAAAACTCACCACAATTCATATGAGCCCATCCCATTTCTGGTCCTGGCCACCTCAGGCAAGGTCCTTTATCACATATTAAATGGACACAGTCCTTCAGACTGCACAGTATGTAGATGTCAGTACCTGCTGGCTTCCACAAATCCTGTGGATTCGTGAATTCCCTAAATAACTGAAAGAATTCACGGATGGTATCTATACTAACAGTTACTCATCTTATTATAGCCATAAAGGATACAAATGAAGAGATGCATAGGGCAAGGTTTGGGAGGGATCCCATCTCAAGGCTTCCTTTATCCAATCCAGTAAGGCTTGAGAATTTCTGTGTTCAAAGACCTTTATTGGCTTCATTGCATAGTTGACATTGAAGTCTCATTGCCTAGTCATGGGGATGGAATCATTCATTGCATATTTATGCTTACTTGAAATGAATCATGACCCACCCCCCCGCTTCGATTAGCTGACCAGAATTAGAAAATAAGTATAATCCGCTAGAATTTGATGAACTTGACCTATACTTATGGATGTAATAGCTCAAAAGAGGGAACAAATCTTTACAGCAAGGATCATTCCTACCCCCTCTGTACACAGGGTTGACAGGGATGGGCAATTTAGACACTGGCTACACAAAAAGGCATGAGTGCTGGTTTTCAAGAGGTAGTTTAGTTTCAGAGGGTGCAGGGGAAGACAGAAACTCCACTGAGTGGTTTCCAACCTGTCTAGATGGGACTGGTGAAAGGATGGGAATAAGACTCTGTGATTCATTAATGAGTAATTGCTATCAGGACTGACTGTGAATGTTGCAAATGTAAAGGTAGATGTTTTGTAAGAAAAGGAGGGGAGTGGTTGATCTTGCAGTCCAGAAGCGAAGGACCGTGGGACCATAAAGGAAGAAGAGCAGCGTGCGGGACCCTACCCAGAGAAGCAGCGACGGCAGAGATGGAGGCAGAGACGATGATGTGGAGAGCTGGAGCAGCTGGGGATTCTGGACTTAAGGAGAGAGAGGGGCTGTGTACTAATGGCTGGGGGGGCCAGGCTTGCAGGGCATGCCCTTTGGTTGTTTGAATGATTATATACTCCTGAGTGCTTCATTGTGCAACCAAAAAAACCACAACAGAGGGAATGGAAGCAAATGCTGTTGAATGATGATGCATGGAGGGGACTGTAATCATTGCAATGAAGCAAAATACGACAGGATGAATGTAAAACTGGTGTTCTCCCATGTAAATGATCACTCAATTCACAATAAAAACTTAAAACAAAACAAAAAAAACTACTTACCTATTAAATAGTTGATGGTAAGACAATAAAATCTTATTTTACATTGTAAAAAAAGGAAATAGGCGTTGTCCGGGAAGAGAGTTCACCCCATAGAACTCAGTCAATGAGGAACCAGGGGAGGGATTTTCGAGCTAGGAAATAAAAACACTTGTAAAACAATCACGCAGTGCACCTGCCTGTCCTATCTTCTGGGTTGGCGCCCGATTTTGCAAAATCAATGAATGAAGCCTTACTCTCGCTAAAATGAGTACAGATTTGATTTCTTGAGTGTTTGTCAGTGACCTCATACAGGATAAGGTGGTCCAGACCACCCCAGTTCTCCCTCCAGAGACCTATCAGGGTAAGGTCCTGGTCGAGGGTTTATACCAACCCACCGGCAACGTTTTGGCAACGTTTCTCACACCAGATGAGGTCTGTGTTGTTGTTAAGTGCTATTGAGTGGTTTCCAATCCATAGCACTGCTGCAGGGTTTCCAAGGAGCTACTGGTGAGATCAAACCAATCACAACATCGAGTACTTATCCTACAAAGCCACTATATAGGCGCCACTTATTTGTAAAAAATTTCAATTTTTTCCCAGCAGTTTTAGATAAAAAAGGCATCTTGATTACTTGTGAAATTCCAAGGACAATCTTTCAGGAACCAAAGTCAAAGGCTAAATCAGTTCTTTGTCTCTACCTATGAAGATATTTTAACTTTTCTAAGTAAAGGAAAGAATGTAGAACTACAGTTTACTTCTCTATCTTGGCTTGGATCCCTCTAGAAGACAACTTTGAAAAGGCTTAAAGTTCAGGTAGTTTCTTTGTGAGGTGATCCCAGGAAATACTAGTAGAGGCAGGGGGAAGTGACTGGTAAGAATCTAGCACTTCTAGTCAGTCATCCAGGCAGGCAGCGATGCTGGCAGAAGACAAAGTTCTAAGGCACAAGTATAGGCTGAGATTTAGAAATTGCCACAGTACACAGAAAAGACAAGGGCTAAACTCACCAGCCGCAATTCGGGAACCCTATACGACTGGACAACACTTCATAACTTAAAGAACAAGGGACTAAATACAGGTTTATTGGGTCGCTATGAGTCAGAACCAACTCAACAGCACTTACCAACAAGAAGAAGGGACTATGGGTGAACACTGCACCAGCCCTTAATCCATGAGCATCTATCCCATCGTAAAGGTAAGAGACACCAAGCCTTCATCTACAAGTAGCAGAAAAGAAAGTTCAGATTTGCTCTAACTTGCCAAAAGGTGTTCCTCTCAAGAAACTGTTTAACTATGGACACAACCAAGTTACAGAAAGGAACGGCATTAAGTTCTGCATAGGAAACTATAGCTGGAAACAACCTCAGGTGGTGTGCTCTTTTCACTATGAATACAGAAAGCTAGAAGAGAAGGTGACACTTCCAAGCCATACAATATTCTGAAGAAAGGTTCTTTCAGTGGGAAGAAGGGGATTAGGGGTGGAGAAGGAAAACAGTATGTATCTTTAGGGTTGGGTGTTGCCCTTCTTTTGGAATAGTTAATGGCACAGTATAAGGAAGAAACTGTGAAGTAAGACACGCACAGACTGTTCTTTTAAAAAGAAGGAAAAAAAGACTTCAACTGAATTTCCTTCCAACACAAGCAGTCTTTCAGAGTGTGCTGGTTCACAACCAGAGTCTCACCTCTGGCCAGCCCACAGCTGTCTATTTCTAACCACGGAAGGGAAGATATAAGACTGAGCTTTCATTTCAGAGCTTGAAACATGTTCAGTGAGTCACTATACTTTAAAGATTTGTAACTGTTAGCAAGCTGTACAATGAATAAGGGACTATGGGTGAACACTGCACCTATGCCACAGCCCCTAATCCATGAGCCCCTGTCCCATTGTAAATGTAAGACATCAGTCATCATCTAGAAGTCTTCATCTAGAATTGATGAATTTGAGTTATGGTGTTGGAAAGGAATATTGAAAGTACCAAAGACTGCCAGAACAAAAATCAAATCTTTGGTGAAAGACATAGCCAGAATGCTCGTTAGAAGCCAAGATGGCAAGCTTTCCTCTCTCATACTTCAGAACCAACTCAACAGCACTTAACAACCACCTTTAGCACATCTGTGTTTTAAACTCAACTTAGATGAAACCGATTTCTCTATTCTTGCTAAACTTAATTTTCCAAGTAAGAATTTCTACTTGCCCTTAAGGTTACGTAAATTTGCCCTCACTTTGAAATGAATGAACTAATTCCTACTCCCAAAATTTCTTCATCACAATCACCCTCACTTGCTGAATGTGCCGCTTTTAAATCACTGACAAAACTTGAAGCATTTTCTTGCACTACACCAAACCCAACTGACTCTGCAACTGAGTCACTTCTGAATCATGACAACACTGCAGGCCACAGTTTAACTGCCCAACAGTGTCCACAACCGTACATTTTTACAGAAGCAGACTGCCAAATCTTTATCTTGTGGAGCAGCTGGTGGGTTCACACCACTTACCATTTGACTAGCAGTTGAGTATTTTGACCACTGCACCACCAGGGTTCCTTTCTCACGCTAAAGTCAGGCTAAGTAAGAACCATATGTACCTGTTCTGACTTACCTACACATGTCACTTAAAGACATACTTATGAATGGATCCCTTCACAACAGGCAGTCCCTAAGTCATGAGAGATCTGTTCCAAGTATGTCTTTAGTAACCTGTCAGGGCTTCAAGTCAGTTATGCCTGGTTCAGTCATGACCAAGGAAGCTCATCAGCACAAACAAAAAAATTTACAGTTATGATGAACTGGTAAGATAACCAAGATAGGAAAATTTACAGGTCTTGCTAGAAACTTAATTTCCTTCTTAAAGAAGGACACTATACACACTACACAACAGCCAAATCTGAGCAAAGTCTGAAAAAGCTCTGTCCCACTCAAAGATGGCCTTAAATGGGTTATCATTCTCCTGCCAATAATCCAACCTCACTCTTCAGGCTCCTGAAAGAGCTCACTATACATCTTCCAAGTCTCCCATTCCAGGGCTTCAACCCCGTTCCAAATACCAGGCAGAACCTGCCAAATTGTAAAACTTCAGGTTTGTTCCTGTTTTACTTGGTTAGCCATGACAGAATGGTTTAAAGGGCAAGTAGCTTGTTGTCCATAAATTAGAAGTTTGTAAACCCCGGAACTGGCTGTACAGATATAGTCCCTATCCATAATAAATATATTAAATAATGTTTTTATATTTCATTCACCATCTAAACTTTTTATTAATAAGAGAAGAGGAGGAGGAATGGAAACAGAAAACACAGAGAGGACGTGGGATAGGTAATAATACATTGTGAGGATTGTAACCAGTGACATGAAACAATAAAATGTATGAATTGTTGAATAGAAAACAGATTTGCTCTGTAAACCTTCACCTAATTCACAATAAAGTTAAAACAAACAAACAAAAAATCTTTTAGTTAACAAAAAAATCAATTGACTATATAGAATACCTATTTCTCAGATCTTGATCATATTGGATTAACACGATTTCTTTCTCCTAACAGTATCTGTTAACCTTAACTTGATGCACTCTGAAAATAACCCATCTGACAGTCAATGAGCAGAGTAAGTACTTCCTTCCCAACAGTGTCGTAGGTTTGACATCAGTGCCTCAGTACTGCTCTAGAAATGATTTTCTACTGTCATTTTCTCATCAGCCACATCTTCAGTTATGAAGGACTGCTTCATGTCTTCATAGTAATACTAATGACACGATGAGCTGTAGCAACTGCCGTGGCATTCCTAGGGAGCAGCCAGCTGCTAAAAACTACACAGTGCAGACACAGTGACTTCAGATCAAGGTGGACATACATCAGAATCAATTTTAAAAGGGAAAGCAATCCAGAAACACACATGTGAGCATTAAACAGTTCCCACTGACTAGATTTGATGAAGTTTTGGAATTATTGTTAACTTTTAGGTGCTAGTGATTCCATGGTTGTGTTCCAACTTAGGTAGAAATTCAACTTAGATGTTGTTGTTGTTAAGTGCCATCGAGTCAGTTCTGACCCACAGCGACCTTCTATAGGGTTTCCAAGGAGCGGCTGGTGAGCTTGAACCACCGACCTTGCAGTTCAAACGGCTTTGCAGTCTGGCGCATTAACCCACAGTACCACATCAGATATGTGGCATTCCACTCAAATAACATAACATCCTGTTTCACAGAACTTATCTTGGGCATTAAGGAGCTCAGGTTGCGTAGTGGTTATGAGTCATGGCTGCTAACCTCAAGGTCAGCAGTTTGAAACTGCAGGAAAAAGATGAGAAAACCCTACGCAGGATCGCTACTGAGTCTGAAGCGACTCCACAGCACACAGCTGCACCACCTTGAACATTAACTGATGCATGACTGTATTTAATAGAAATCACAGCCCAAATTTCCATAAATATTAATGAAATTTAAGAGGAATTCATGAGTACTACAACTAGAAATTTACATTATATAAATTCATAGCAATGCTTAAAATTAAAGAAATTGCCAATATTCCTTGCATAAATTACAGAGCAAGAAGGCTAACCATATTATCTAATTCATACTCAAAATATTATAAGCATGATTTTTATGTCAACCAATACAGATAAAGAAAAAAAAAAAAATATTACCAAAATAAAAAATAAACAGATATCAAGACTGAAATAGAATTCAAACCTCTTATACTCTACTAATCATTCAGGATTCTTTGCTAAAAAGCATGGAGCAGATTTTTTTTACATGAATTGCTACTCTAATCACACAAACGATGTTAAAATTCAAGATTTAAAAAACAATTTATGTACTTAAAGAAACAGAAGAAACACGACAACAAAAAGCTTGTCAAAATATACATAACTTGTAATCTCTTCACTCTAACCACTTACCTTGCCTAACTGCTAAAAATTTGGGTGATACTGCATCAACTGTCTCCAAACAACTGTTGATTTTCTGCAGTTAAAACGTAAAGGTTTTTGGAACACACTGAATACTAGTCACTATAAATCACAACAATACACACTAACTTCATGATAGGAGCCTCAGTGGTATTGTGGGTTACGCACTATTTGATAACCACCCACTGCTCTGTGGGAGAAAAATGTAGCAATCTGCTTCCATAAACATTACAACCATGGAAACCCTATGGGGCAGTTCTACATTGTTCTATGGGTAAAAATTAACTCAATGGCCAACAGGATATGGGAAAAGGAGGTGAGATGGCATAAGGAAAAGAAATACTGTATGCCAATTATATCTACCATTTTATTATAAAAGAATCTTAAAGAAACTCAGGTAGTCCCCAACATGCAACATATAAGGGGGCTTCAAAAAGTTTGTGGAAAATTCCATTATCTTTTAATTCCATTTTTCCATAAATTTTTTGAAGCTCCCTTGTATTCAAGTTGAACAAACCTCACTCACCACTATCTTTTTCTGTATGACATACATTGGTGCAACATATAATTTGTTGACATTATCATTCTCAGATGTTCAGTTATTATAAGTGCCTTGGAGTCAGTTCTGACTCATAGTGACCCTGTATAAAGTTTCCGAGGACCGGTTGGTAGGTTTGAACTGCTGACCTTGTCCATTAGCAGTCCAGTGCTGACCCAGCGCTATACCAGAAGTCCAGATGTTTACCAGCAGAAGTTAATATGTAATGTTACATACTAATATATATACATATATATATACATATATATATATATATATATATATATAAAATGTTATATATTGCAGTCCTGGTGTGGCGCTGTGGGTTAATGTGTCAGACTGCAAAGCCGTTTGAGCTGCAAGGCCAGCAGTTCAAGCTCACCAGCTGCTCCTCAGAAACCCTATACAGGGTTGCTATGGGTCGGAGCCGACTCTACGGCACTTCACAATAACAACATTATATATTAATTATATATAATATATAATGTTACATATTAACAAAGAAAAAGACCAGATGTGTAAAGATACTAATATTACAAGGTCATAATAATGAAAACTTAAAAAAAAAAATGTAATATTAGACTTAGAACCAACTTAGAGTCAGAGGAAGGCAGCCCCACCCTTAGTTAGGGACTACCTGTACATCAAAGGTCAGTATATATAAAATATGGCTGGTAAGCACAGGCTACACCATTCTCCACATTTTCACAGAGACTTGAATTACAAAGGTAAATTTAAAAAGTAGAGCTACAAGATCATAGAAACCATTATGAAGCAAAAATATCAAAACAAAAAGCTATTATTTACTGACACATCCCCCATATGTAGGTCTGTACACTTTTCAAGGCACTGTTTCCAGCTCTCTAACTGTTTCCCAAAGAATTCTGTGCTCTTCAAATTACACCATGCCACAATGGTTGGTCTGACAACCTCAAGGTACTCAAACCATGTTCCTTTTAAAGGTTCTCTGAGTTTAGGAAGTCTGAAGGGGCCAGATCAGAGCCGTAGGATGGATGGGGTGAGGTTTCCCAATGATGTTCTCACAGAAGGGCCCTTGCTACCTTTGAAGAATGAGCAGGTGCATCGTCGTGATGGAAAGACACTCCTTGATGCAATTTTCCTGACTTTGTTCCTCACCAATACTGTGTTCCGTTTTCTTAAAACTTATTCCTAAGAGAGCTCCAGTGATTATCCTGTCCTTCCAGAAAAATCAATCAAGATTACTCCTTTGAAATATAAAACAACTGTTCCCATAACCTTCTACGCTGACCCCTGTGCCTTGAATTTAAGTGATCCCCTCGGAAGCCGCAGTTTTAATTGGGACTTTGTATGACAAGCACCCTATGAGACTAAGACAATGAGAGAAATTGTCTGCAGGCATCTACTGATCAGAGATGTGTTTAAATACATTCTGTTTGGAATGAACCTTTGCACGTATGAAGTGGGACCCGAGGAACAATACTTTTTAACTTATCCTCACATTTTATTATTAAAAAGCTGAAGAGAAAAATCATAAGTTTTAGTGAATTTATGATTCCTTTCACTCATCTTTTCTTTTTCTCCTCCTCACTCCCACTCTGAGATGATTAAAGCTACAGTACAAACCAACCGCATATTTATGCATGCATACCTGAAAAATATAGAGAGCACAAAAATCCCTTGACTCTTTTTCTAGCCACAGAGTAACGGAACATTTTCTGCTGTTGGATTTAATTTCTCAGAAAACAGACATGGCTCAGGCAGTTGGCAGCAAACTTCAAAGCTGAACTTCTGCAGTCAGACACAAACCTTGGTGGCAGTTCAAGAGTGCATAAAACACTAAATTCATATATTTTTGTTTCAGTTTGTTCTTCCTCAAACTGGTATAACTCAGAATGTTCAGTAGCAAAACTGATTCTAAGGTACAAGCAAAAAATACAGCATCCATCCTCCTTCTACAGGGGCCTTTGCATGTTAATTGGCTGGGAGATTTCAAAGGCCAGTGTGGGTGCTGACGTGGGCAGGACTTAAGGTAGCGGCAACGTGATGTAAAGTGAGAAAAAAGGAAACCAGGAGTTGCCTAAGAATTAATAAGAGCTCAGTAAGCAGCTGCGTGAGAAAGATGAAGCTTTCTGCTCCTGCAAATATATGCAGTCTTGGAAACCCTATACAGGGTAGCTGAGTTGGAACCAACTCAATGGCAATTAACAATACCAGTAAACAGTTACTTACTCTAGTGGAAACAGCAGCATGTTTTAATCTATTTAAGAGAGATTTCTTTTTAAAATGTATTTCTAAAGATGAGGAAACAGTCACCTGTTAAGAGCTTCACTTCAGTCTTCTGAACAACAGAGATTTAAAAAGTTCTTCTCTCATGGTTGTAGGGATAATTATGTGAAATATGCTCACACATAAGTGTAATAAATACCTACAGGTAATACTTTAACATTGGTTCAAATGCAAGAAAAATGTACATCGTGTACCCTAATAATAAAATCAACAGGCATCTAGTTTACTGCTGTGAAAGGTGCTACCTTAAAAAAAACTAGGGAGAAGAAGTGTCTTTATCAGGATTGTTGCTGTTGTTGTTGTTGTTGTTGTTAAGTGTTGTTGAGCCAGTTTCAACTCACAGCAACACTGTATAGGGTTTCCAAGGAGCAGCTGGTGACCCTGAACGGCCGACCTTGCAGTTCAAACCAACTTGCAGCCCAGCGCATTAACTCACAGCGCCATACCTAAAAGGGTTCAATACATCACACGGAATTCAACAAATGAAACATGCAATCTCTTCTCATCACAACACAGAAAATCAGAGGTTCGGAATACGGTCTGTAGTGCCCACGATCATTTGGATGTCCATAAAGGCAAACTTATATTCATAAATAAATGCACTTGCCTTATACCATGGTGCTGACTGATACCCTGTGCTTCCGCACAAATAAGGCCGTGAAGCCTAACTGTGTTCCTCACCATCACACACGTGCAGTAAAAATCATTAAAAAAAAAAAAAAATTTAAGTCAGTTTAACTTAATCCTTTATGGGGAAAAAAATGTTTTATTTAAATCCAATCCTTGAGTACATATTTATAAAAAATATTTTGTGATAGCAAGTATTAATGTGAATAAAAGTACTTCTGAAGGACTAAAATGGGGGGAGGGGCTATAAAGGCACAAAGTGACTGGCTTACAAGTTTTCAAGAGGGAGCTCAGTTTCAGACGATGCTAGGATAAGTAGAAGCTCCACTGAGTGGTTTTCAACCTGGTCTAGATGGCAATGGTGCAAGATAAAGGGGAGGGAGGAGGGGCTTAATGGCAGATAGGATAGAGGTGCAGTAAAGCGTCTCCAGCAATACCACAGAATACCAGGCAAAGCAGGTTCAGGGCAGAGCTCCAAAACTTGGAACCACATAAGTGGGAATATTTAAAAAGTTTGAAGGCTTACAGCTAATGGAAATTGTAGCGGAAGAAAGAAATTGAGTACTTTTTAATCTGCCGGGCTCAGCGGCCCGGAGCCGACAACATGGGCAAGAACAACTGGCAAGACTAAGCAGGAGATCAAGCAGATCCACCATGGAATCACGCCATGGGAACCTGGGAGCAAATGTGGAAAACACACTTTGTAGGTTTTGCTTTGTTCTGATTTTCTTTTTTTGGTATCTGTTTATTGGCCGCCCATTGTTATCTGTTTATTGGCCGCCCATTGTTTGTGAACCTTCATTCTGGTAGCTAGAGGGGGAGCCTGAGCGAATGTCCACCATCCACCCCCACCACCCCCATCTGTGTGCATGCATGTGTCATGCATGCACACAGATACTCTCAGCCCAAGAGCCAGCCCTGAACTGTATTTTAATAGGGAAAAGGCCAAAACAAGGGGTGTGGAGAGGAAAAGAGAGTTTAAAAACAAAACAGGCTGAAAACTGAACTAAATCCTGAGGTATAGCATAACAACCAACAGTGGCATCTTAAAATTTATCAGACGGCCTTGAAGGCAAGAAACTGAAAGAGGACATTAAAGTCATACTCATATTAGGCTACAGATTTTTCTCCCCCCTCTCCACTTTCTGCAATTATAGACTACAGTATCCAATCTAGTTTTTTGTTGTTGGTGGTGGTGTTTTTGTTTTTATTGTTTTTTTGCTGTTGCTGTTTTGCGCTCCCCCTTTTACCTTTGGGGGACTCTTTCTCTCCCTATATTACCCAACAAGAGACAGAAACTGCTACCATATAGTCACGCTACAATCACATTCTATAAAACACCAAAATCCAGGCAAGAACCAATAACAACTTCCATACACCAGGGAGGCAGACAACATCTATGAAAGTTACTCTGAGCTAAGCAATAAGAAGAGTGAAAAGGGATGCCCACATCCTGATCACATCTACCTGGAAGCAATCAGAAAGCATAAAAAATACCAAAACATACACTCAGTTAAGTATTAAGGCCACAGGTAATCACTAACCTTGTCCACAAGCAAAAGCAGATGACCATATCAGCACATGTCCAGAAACAAGATAAAATGTCTGAGACAAATGACCTAGAAGTAGACCTGGACTCCATTCTGGAAGGAGAGCAGGCCTTGGAAATGCCTGAACAGGAATTCAGAAAAATGATTATAAAATGTTTCAAAACACTTTACAATAGAGTTGATAAAAATAAGGTAGTCAGGAAAGTACTACAGGAACAATCAAATAAGATAGATACAGTATTGGAAACAATTCAAAACCAAACGATCAATAACAGAATATCAGAAATAGACAACACAATGAAAGGGCAAAGGATTAGAATAGAAGAGATGGAAGGTAGAACCAGTGAGCTGGAAGACAAATCTTTTAATACCACTAAGTAGAAGAGCAAACAGAAAAAAGGATAAAAATAACTCTGAAGATGGTCTAAGATTCACATTGGACAACATGAAGAGGAATAACTTAAGAATTATTAGCATTCCAGAACAAGAAGAATCGCACAAGTCCACAGAGGAAATAGTTGAAGAACTGCTGGAAGAAAATTTCTCTAACATCCTGAAAAGTGAAAAGATAAATATTCAAGAAGCTCAACGAACCCTAGGAAGGATAGACCCCAAAAGAAAATCACCGAGACATATTATAATCAAGCTCTCCAAAATCAAAGAGGAGGAGACACTCCTGAAAGCAGCTTCGGAAAAGAGAAGCATTACATACAAAGGCAAGCAAGTCAGAGTAAGTTCGGATCTCTCAGCAGAAACCACGCAAGCAAGAAGGCAATGGGGAGACATATATAAAACCCTGAAAGAAAAAAACTGCCAACCAAGAATCCTTTATCCAACAAAGCTACCAATCAAATACGACAGTGTAATCAAAACATTCCAGGATAAACAGAAGCTAAGGGATTTTGCCAAAGCCAACCATGCACTATAAAACATCCTAAAGAGAGTTCTGTGGACTGAGAACTAACAAGAACAGACAAAAACCAGAGATTGACATACGTGGTAACACCTCCCAGAATTAAATCGACAGAAGGAAGAGTCGAGAACAGAACAATACATAAAAAAAAAAAAACTCAGAATCTGGGAGGTCAGTCTATGATCAAAACAATTACAATGTAAAAGAAGATAAACATGCAGGAACAGAGATCCAGATGGTGAGAAGGTCAGGTAGATTACAGGATAAAATAGACTGCATTAAATGGAGAGAAAAATTAGTGGATTATAAGGCAACCTCAAAGAAAAGTAACACTTCACAACATACCAAGAAAATGAAAATCCACGAAGACCATGGAAACATAAAAACTATGAGAAACTCACAAGAACGAACAAAAAAAGCATGAACTCAACAAAGGAAGTCACATAGAACAAAGAAAGCAGCAACACCACAAAAAAACAAACATAATGGCAGCAATTAATCCATACCTATCGATAATTACAATACCCACTTGACCAGGCTTCAACGACTGGAAGATCAGAGCTCAACTAGAAAAACAAAGAAGAGAAAAAAAAGAGTAATCTGATACAATTTAATGAACTTGACCTATACCTATGGATGCAGTAGCTCAAAAGAAGGAACAAATCTTTACAGCAAGGATCATTGCCACCCTTTCCATACAAAGAGTAGACAGGATGGGCAACTTGGACATTGGCTACCCAAAATGGAGGGCTTCAAAGGCAAGAAGTGACTGGCTTACAAGCTTTCAAGAGGGAATCTAGATCCAGAGGGTGGAGGAAGGTAGACTCTCCACTGAGTAGTATCCAATCAGTTTGGGTGGGGCTGATGAAAGGAGATGCAGTGTGGATAGGTCTATTGTGATACAATAGTGAATAATTAGACCCAGAGAGGGAGAGGGGCTGTTTTCTGTTGACCAGGGGTCAGACTTGTAGGGTATACCCTTTGGTTGGTTGATGATGCATGGAGAGGACTGTAACCATGGCAACGAAAGCATATACGACAGGATGAATGTAAAGCTAATGTTCTCCCATGTACACTATCACATAATTCACAATAAAACATTAAAAAAAAGAAGAAGAAGAAGAAGAAGAAGAAGAAGAAAGGAGATAGGGCTAAAAATCTTGTGGTTCAATAGTCAGTAATTGTTATCATGACTGACTGTGATTATTGCAACTGTAAAAGTAGACATTTTATAGCAAAAATAGGGGAGTGGTTGATCTTGTAGTCCAGGAGCAGAGGACCCTGGGAATATAAAGGGAGAAGAGTGGAAGCAGAGTGTGGGACCCTATTCAGAGAAACAGTAACAGCAGAGATGACGATGTGGAGAGATGGAGCGGCTAGGGACTCTAGACTCAGGAAGGGAGAAGGGCTGTGTGCTGGTGGCCAAGGGAGCAGGTTTGCAGGGTGTGCCCGTTGTGTGTTTGAATGGTTGCATATTCTTGAGTATTTTGGTGTACATCCAAAAAAAATACATAGGGAATGGAAGCAAATATTGGTAAATGACGATGCCTGGAGGGGATTGTAATCATTGCAATGAAACAAAATACGATAGGATGAGTGTAAAGCTGATGTTCTCTCGTGTACACTATCACTCAATTCACAATAAAACTTAAAACAAAAAACAGTACTTCTGGTGGATACTACTGGAGGATGATTATCTAAAAGAAAAGCACTATGAGACTGTTTGAGTTGTGAGATAAACCAGCTACTTTTTTAAGGAAGACCATCTTTACTTGAAAGTGCAACTGACAGACAAGCTTGCTATTCACACTCAGGTATTAATTTGACAGATTATTTTCTCAACAATGACTGTTAATAAACTCAAACCTTTCAAAGAATACAACTGGCAGAATTTGTTGCCATTGGCACAATCTTTCATGTGCAAATTAGAAGTCTGAAAACTTGTATCTGCCAAAATGAGCTTGACAGTTCCCCAATACTTGAAGATTTTCCTGATGTAACCTCTGGTGATGGTAATGAATGCAACTTTTTAATCTTGTATAATGCAATATGTCAAAGTGTCAGATATCCACATAACTCAGTGAACCAGTGTTTTCCGGATGACTACAATGTTATCACTCATTTATATAATGACTATGTGCATCCACATGTGATGAACAGTTACAAAGCCATATATGACATGCAAAGCACAAGACAAACTAATAGATTTCAATGCAATGGTCTGAACAGTTCACTAATATCAGAGTTTCAGATCCTACATTGAACTAGTCTTTCAGAAATTTCCAAACGTATATTTTTGGTGTAGTTTCCTCTTCTAAATATGTATTTATGATGCCAGATTTTTTTCATGTTCTTCAAACAACTTATCACTATAGATGGAATATAGAAGTGGGTATGAGAGTCCACCTTGGTATTAAGCTAAGGATGTTTTTGATAAGTATGTTTCCCCATACAAATGCTGTTTATGCCAAGTTGCTATGTGTAAATGGCTTCTGAAAACAAAAGCGTTCAGAAGCATTGCACTAAACTGATATAAAATAATGATTGTTGCTTTGTGTCATTAAGGTGATTCCTATACACAGCAATTCTATAGGACAGAATAGAAATGCCCTGATGGGTTTTCTGTGGAATCCTGCTGTGGCGCTGTAGGTTAATGCACTGGGCTACAAAGTCAGTTTAAACTGCAAGGTTGGCGGTTCAAGCTCACCAGCTGCTCCTCAGAAATCCTATACTGTGGGTCGCTATTGGTCAGAACTAACTTGATGGCACTTAACATCAACAACAAAACAGGTTTTCTAGGCTGGAATCTTTATAGGAGCAGATCGCTAGGTCTTTTTGCTAGCGGAAAGATTGTTGGTTTTGAACCACTGACCTTTTGGTTAACAGCTGAGCAATTAACCATCGTATCACCAATTGCTATTATTGTTGTTAAGTGCCATGGCGTCGATTTCAACTCATATCACCTCTGCACAGGGCTTGAGAATATAAATCTCCACAGGAGCAGAAAGCCTTATCCTTGCCCCATGAGCACCACCAATTCTCCCCCATAATTAGATTGTTGTTATTGTTAAGTGCTGTTGATTCAGTTCTGACTCATAGCAACCTATATGGGGTTTCCAAGGAGCAACTGGTGAGCCTAAACCACCAATCTTGCAGTTCAATCAAACCTTGCAGTCTAGCACATTAACCTGAAGCACCACACCTGGACAAAATGTCAGCTAGTACCATTGCATGTTGTTGTTGTTAACTGCTGTCGAGTTGGTTCCGACCCATAGTGACCCTGTATAGGATTTCTGAGGGGAAACTGGTCAGTTTGAACTTCTGGCCTTGTGGGTTCAAACAACTTTGCAGTCCAGTGCATTAACCCACAGCGCCACACTAGGACTCCAGTACCGTTGCATAGAAACTACTAATGTATTATGATGATAATTTAGGGGACAGAGTATTGTTAATGTTAAAAGTAGTGATAAGGAAAAAATTAAGAGAAGAAAGCAGCTATGCAGCTGTACTTTGAATGGTAAGCAGCACATTTGTATGGTGGTGGTGGTAGGGGGGGAGAGGTTGTATGCCACTGAGTCGGTGTGGACTCATAGCAACCCTATATATGGTTTCTAAGGCTGTGAATTCTTTATGGAAGTAAAAAGCCTCATCTTTATCTCAGGGAGTGTCTGAGATCCAAGAAACATGGTTGTAGAATTGATGTAGGCTTAATGAACAGAAACAACAAAGGGAGTGAGGTTCCCCAGAAAATAAAATAATCTCTTAATAACAACTGTAGAGCTTCTTTCTTGGTCTAGACAGTCAGAATATGCTTAACAAAAAAATCCCCATCAGCTGAGTTTTACTAAGTGATATATACTCAGATTTTGCTAATATGTATGTAAATATTGTAAAATATACCTGAAACCTAAAAAGGTTAAAAAATAAGATGTAAAATTAACAGTATTAACAACTTACATTTACTGGGCATTTACTACACATCACCAAGAATTGTTCTAAATCATTTAAAATATATTCATATTTAAATAAAAACATGTATGATTTTATTTCCGTTTTCCAAATTAGAAACCTGAGGGATAGGCAGGTGCAACAAAGTACAGAAACCATGACATGAAACAAATGATAAATGTGCTTAAGAGACAAACAATTCCGCTAGTGTATGCCATCTACAGTCCGAGACCTCAGGTGTATTATCACCGCTCTACCAAGAACATTCTGTCCAAACTGCAGAACAAGGATGGCAATCTTGATCCTTTCCCATAGCCTTGCCAAGGTAATCCTAACAGTTCCAGTCAATCTAGAGTGTAATATAACTGGAAATGTGAACACAAAATGTTCATCAAGGGTGCAACAATAGCTAAAGAATTTATAAGATTAAAAGTGGAAGACTATTTTTGAGAATAACAAAGCGTAGTTTATTAAATATCGTTTTTTGGTAAAAATCAGTAATAAATCATGCTTTGGAAAAAGTAGCCACTTACTGTTGTGATTGCTGTTAAGTGCCACTGACTCATAGTGACTCTGAACAGGGGTTCCCACGAACAGCTGGTGGGTCTGAACCACTGACCTTGTGGTTAGCAGTACAGTGACACACCAGAACTCCAGCTAATTAGGGTTGTTGCTAAGTGCCATTGAGTTGGTCCCAACTCACAGAGACCCTATATAGAGGAGGAGAAGCTGGTGAATTTGAACCACTAACCTTGCAGCTCAAATCAACCTTGTGGTCCGATGTTTATTCTACAGCGCAACACCAGGACTTATCAGTAAGATGTAAAAATTCTGGAACAGAGTGCCTTTTTCGACAAAGCAAGTTCAAGCTTCCCTACTTCAAGCTTTCATCAGGGCTCCTACTCCTTTGGTCATATTGGTGCCAAGCCTTCTTCCACTAATGGGACAATCACAAGTGTCAAAAAAGTGTCATAGCTTTAACAGATCTTATTTTAAAACAGGGCGCATGGTGGCTCCATTCAATAACCACTGGACTACGGCCTACAAAATCTGTGGTTCAAGCCCACCAGCTGCTCTGTGGGAGAAAGACAAGGCTTTCTGATCCTGCCAAGATTTAAAGCCTCAGAAACCCTATACAGAGTCGCTATGAGTCAAAATGGACATGAAGGAACTTAACAACAGCGACATTTTAAACAAAATAAAACACACCATTAGTTCAGCCAATTCAGAGTCAGAGTGAGCCTATCGGACAGAAAAGAGCAGCCAAATGGGGTTTCTAAGACTGTAATCTTTATGGAAGCACACTGCCACAACAATCCCCTGAACTTTTCAGTTAGCAGTCAAGCATTTAACCAATGTGCCACCAGAGCTCTTTATGAGTCTTATGAAATCCCATCAATTACAAGACAAATTGCAGATTCCTTGAATGTGCCTAGATCAAGCCTTGCACAATGAACACACAATAAATAGTTGTTAAATAAATGTATTACTCTCACATACAATGCATGTGCTAAAAGATATTGCCATTTCAAATATTACCTATAGAAAACTCCTGATCAAATAGGGTTAAATGCAGAACAGAATTTCAAATTCTCATAGAAGTCATGTTTTCTGGAGGAACAGAATCTGGATGAGATCATCTTTAAACCTTAAAAAAATAAAAATTAAAAAATGCCTGAGTCATCTTAATATCAAATAGTAGTTTAGTCTAACTAGTGAAAAACGTCTTACTTGAACATTATGTTGTTTTAAGAACTCTCTATACTAGATCAAAGGGACCCTGGTGATGTAGTGGGTTGCACATTGGGCTGCTGCTAACCACAAGGTCAGCAGTCTGAAACCACCAGCCACTTCACAGGAGAAAGATGAAGCTGTCTGTACCCAAAAAGATTTCCAGCCTCGGAAACCCTAGGGAGAAGTTTTATTCTGTCCTATAAGGCTGTGATGAGTCTGAATCAACTCAATAGCAGTGGGTTTTTATAATGGATCAAACTGACATCTGCATCTGGAAAGAGTAGACAGGAAAGTTAAGGATGTGAAGAGGGAGGAACAATTCAGAAAAGGAGGAGACAACTGAGAATGGCTGCAGACTTTGGAGAATGTAATCAACATCCTTGACCTGTACATGTAGAAATTGTCAAATTGGTGTATGTTCTGCTGTGTGTACTTCTCAACAACAAAAATATAGTCCCTAACTCCCATAATAACATACTACAAATTATTGTTGTTATTGTGAAGTACGGTGGAGTTGGGTCCGACTCAAAGCAACCCTGCACAGGGTTTCCAAGGCTGCAAATCTTTACGGGAGCAGAAAGCCTCATCTTTCTCCTGCGGAACAGCTGGTAGTTTAGAACTACAGCATCAAATAATGCAATAAGACAAATTTTAGAGCACATCAGAAAATTTATAAGTTTTACCAATTTGTTGGGTTAATACATCAGACTGCAAAGCCGTTTGAACTGCAAGTTTGGCGGTTCAAGCTCACCAGCTGCTTCTCGGAAACCCTATACAGGGTCGCTATGGGTCGGAACTGACTCGACGGCACTTCACAACAACAGCAACAATACACAAAAGAATGATATTCATTTTTAAAGTCAGTTTATGTTGCTACTGATAATCTTTGAGGCCACAAAAAGTTGATTAGAGATTTCTTTTTCATACACAATGGCATTCTTGTTGGTAACTGCCATCGAGTCGGTTCTAACCCATAGAGACCCTGTGTAGGGTTTCTGAGGAACGATTGGTGGGTTGGAACCATCAACCTTGTGGGTTCAAACTGACCTTGTTGTTGTTGTTGTTAAGTGCCATCGAGTCAGTATAGGGTTTCCAAGGAGCAGCTGGTGAGCTTGAACCACTGACCTTGCAGTTCAAACAGCTTTGCAGTCTGGAGCATTAACTCACAGCGCTACACCAGGACTAATTTCTTACAGCTTTCTCTGATTTTTTTCTTTTACATAAAAAACAAACTTTTTGAATTAGATATGAGAAAATTAGCTCTGTTAAACTAATGAGGTGGATCCCTGGTGGTGCTCGTAGGAAAAGCACTGGACCGGTAACTATAAGGTCAGAAGTTCAAACCCATCAGCCACTCGATGGGAAAAAGATGAGGCTTTCGGCATCTATATTTACAGCCTCAGAAACCTATACGGGGTCACTGTGAGTCAGAATCAACTCAATGGTAGTGGGTAAACTAATGAGGTGGCCTGTTGCTTCACAGTAATACTCTAAACGTAGTGAGGATAAAAACCAAGAAACAATGAAAACAAACATATACTTGTGAACATATGCTGCGAAAAATCTCACTCTATTTAATTCATAAGCTGAAACTCTTGCTTTCAGTCTATTGAACTGCTAAAAACATCATAGTAAACACACATAGCTTAAAAACTATATACAGGATTTCTTGGGCGTCGATATGAGGTGAAAGCAGTTGATCTTTATGCATAAAAGGTCCACTTAGTATAAAAAGTACACTAGTGCTGTGGCGCTGTAGGATAAGCACAGGACTGCCAGCAACAAGGTCAGTGGTTCAAACCTAGCAGCTGCTCCTCACAGACTCTATACAAGGGTATCTGTGAGTCAGAACTGACTCGAGCACATTACAATAACACTACACACAGTCTATTATAAGAGCAAAAATCCAGACTAAATTGTTTCTTAATGTTAAGCAGAATTTTTTTAAAACACAACTTAGAGTTGCTGAATATCAATTTATTAAGACAAGGAAAGATGACCTTATCTTGGCAAAACTCAGAACACTGTTTCTTCAACATCTTAGCAGACAGCTTGATGCACCACATTCTCCCATCTGTTTGTTCTGTTTCTTCATGACCAGAATGGAAATTAAACCCTTCACAAATAATGGCCAAAAATTGATTAATCACAAAAAAGCTACAGAGCAGAGAAATAGCATGATATGAATAGCAGAAATAGGTAGAATGTTAGGTGGAACCGCCTTAGAAAAAGACACAGGTGAGAGCAGGTTGAGACAGTAAATCTATAAACAAATAAATAATTCCATTCCCACTTACCTGAGGAGCTCTCAGTAAATACTGTCAATGTCTGTCCTCCAACACTTTGCAAAACAAATGGGTGTTCTCTAGGAGCACTGACTGATGCTGGTTTTCCACCAATATCATGGATATTTGCAAGATCCTCATTCAAAGTAAATGACACCTAACAGACACATTAACCAGCACTTACTACAATAGACTTTTGTCTCCAAAGTATCTGTACAGAAATTCTTAGTATAAATCAAACACTTTTTAAAATTCAATGTCTTTTCTATTCATTTGCTAAACAAATTTTTCATACTTAGATATTAGTCATAGAAAGAAAATCTATCCCCATTTACCAGGATAATAGGGCTATCATTACAAAGACAGCTCTTTAATGTTTTTGCTCGTCTGTAGCTGAGGAATGAATATCTTTCCAAAGCACAAATAACATTATTTTTCCCTATGGTCTTTGAGGTCAAAGGAATCATGTCTTGTGATCTTTATAACATTAAAACCTTGCACATAGTAGGAAACCAATATTTGCTGAGTGAATGACTATTTTAAGAAAGCCACAGTAATTCAAGGGGTGGGAAAAACGAGTTCTTTACTTCGAAAAGTTAAATACCTTCCATAAACAGAAGATGTATTTCTTATAAGGTTTTACTGACTACTGTATAAGTAAATGGTAATGCTTTATTTCTAAATAATTTAGCAAATACAACTAAATAATTACAAGGATAATTCAATATTAAGGTTTAGAACAGAAATACAAAGGTAAGAATTCTTTCAAAATGATTTTCACTGTAAACCAGACCTCCTCCCTCCAAATACTGAATAAACATAAAATTAGTATGCCTATTTTCGTGTGAAAAGATCATGAAATATTTATTAAATATCTACTATGTACTAGGTACCATAAATTATGCCCAAGGCTTAATGCATCACAATCTACAATCCAAATCAAATAAAGGCTTCTGCTATTCTAAAGTAGTACTAGGTTTCTAGTACTAGAGTACCAACACAGAGGATATTTTGGACAAAGGAAAAAAACATGAGAACAACTGAAAGAGTTCGTTTATTCACATAAGGGTGGCGTTTAAGCCTTTATGGGCTCCTGACCATCAGCAGTCTGCGTCTCACATGGAGTTTTCTAGAATTCAAATAATATCTTCTCTTTACTATTAGTAAGACACAGTAAAACAGTCTATATTTTAAATAAAATTTTTGCATAAAAATCTTACCTCAGTCCTTCCTTGAATCCTAAAAGAGAAGAAAATATTTTTTTTTAATACTTAAACATTCATGCTTTTTTTAAATGTAAGCTAAAAACTAAAGAAATATCACTACCTCACATTTGCATAAAATACTACATTTATAGATATAAACCAATATTTACCCTTGACACTTCTCAGTTACAAGCAGTCCCTGACTTATGACATTCCAGTTACGACTGTCCTTTTTTGTTGTCTTGTTTTTTATCATCTCGGAAAGCAGTTCTGCTAACCACCAAGCCACCAATGTTGCATATCTTGTCATTAGCAATATGCATCACATAGTGTTTCCCTGTGGAATTTGCTGATATTTATCATTCTTAGATGTTCACTCACAGAGGTTCAAATCTGCACAATGTTCAAAACACTGCTGTGTAACAGATTAAAACTTTTCCTGAGAGGACGTTGCAGGAAAATGCATGGAGGGGGCTATGGGGAAAAGTGCTATGTTATACGAACATGCTCCAAGCATTTGCTAACAATATGATGGCCAACATAGGCAGAAAAATCATCCACAAGGCAAGAACACTGAACTCAGAACTTGGTATCATCCTTGTGGGACAGCTCATAGATCACTAAGAAGGGGAAATGACAGAACAGAATAGAAAAGAACGCTGAAGAAGAGACAATGAGGAAGAAGTTACAGAGAAGTTATAAAATAAAAATTATAGTTAAAGGATTAGACGGAGCTTTTACTAAACTAAATCTGGGGTTTTAGATGCTTGAAAACATTGACCCAAATATGGATCGCTTTGCTAAAGCCACTAGGCAGATTCAGGAAGCAGTGAGATGCTGCCACAAAACATGTGCGGAAAGAGAAAAGAACCATACAGACAAGTTTTGCTAATTTTCTGACTAGAAACAATATCCCCAATCCCAAGGATAATCCAGCGGATCCTGAATAGTTCAAAGTGAATTATTACATCAGTGAACAAAATGCCAACATCATCAACCCGTGTTCATTGTCTGAGTAAATTTTATGATTAGTGTGTATTTTTTATGTATGTAGAAAATATAAGTCTATAAGGTTATAAGGTGTATTTCCAATCCCCAAAGGCAAATAAAGATCATATTTATAAGACTACTGATAATCATAGGCAACAATGAAAATTTCTTTTGCTTTTAATTAGTATTCAACTTGCATCAGAATACACTTAATAGTGAAATCACTGAAACAGAGCCCCTGTCATAAATTGGGGATTACCTGTGTGCTATCTCATTAATAAGGAGCTCTAGTAGCGTAGTGGCTATGAATTGGGCTGCAAACCACAAGGACAGCAGTTTGAATCTACAAGCTGTTCCATGGGAGAAAGATGAGGCTTTCTGCTCCATAAAGATTTACAGCCTCAGAAAACCTGTACAGGATCACTATGAGTTGGAACCAACTCCATGGCACATAACTAACCAACAACCAATCTCATTAATAATCTTATAGAAAAAACAAAGTCACATTAATCTCACATGAGCACTTTAAATAAGTCCACCTCACTTAAAACTTATTACCTGTCCCAACATTATCATCCACATAATGGCAAGACTTACCTTTATTTTTAGCACTCAACGGCATGTAAATGCATATATAAAGCCAGCCAGACAGGGCATTTCAGCAAATTGTACCACGTAATTTAAATAAAGATGCTTCATTTACCGGTCAAAATTTTAAAGATAAAAATTAATTAACAATTTTGAAAATTATAATCAATTTTCTTGTATTATAAAAACATTATGTGCTCATTATATAAATATCTATAATACAGACAAGTCAAAAGAAGTTTTTAAATAGCCGTAATTCCACTTTTAACATACTGATAGAGGACATCTCTTATCTGACTTGCTATATATTTAGATGTTCGTCTTTAATTTCTTTTCTTAATGGAATCAATGTTCACCCTACATTACAGTCTAATTTTTTAACTTTTATTAAAACCTACTATACTCCAGGGGTGGCACTACAGGATAAACACTGAACCGCTAATCTCAAAGTCAGTGGTTCAAACCCACCAGTGATCCTCGACTCCTATACAGGCTCTCCATGAGTCAGAACCAACTCCATGACACTTGACAACAACAACATACACCAAAAAGGAGTTCTGGTGTAGGGCTGTAGGATAAGCACTGAACCGCAAGTCGGTATGAACCTCAAGTTCTGCAGTTCAAACTTGCCTCAGAAACTCTGTATACAGTGTCACTATGAGTCACACTGACTCAGCGACACTTAACAGTAACATACTCCAAGATGGGGTCCTGGTGTGGCACTGAAACGTAAGCATTGAACTGCAAACCACAAGGTTGGCAGCTCAAACCCAACAGCAATTCCTAGAAAACCATAGAGAGTTGCTATGAGTCAAAACCAGCTCAATAGTACTTAACAAACAAAAAAACATACCCCAAAGTAAAGGAAACTGGGTTGCTATCCACAGTTTGAATCCACTAGGCACTCTGTGGGATATATATGAGGCTTTCTGCTCCCATAAAGATTTATCGCTTCAGAAACCCTATACACGAACACTACGAATCGAAACCAACTTGACAACACACAGAAGCAGCATAATCCAAAATGCATGAGGAAGTTGGACGGTGAATAAGGAAGACTGTAGAAGAATCAATGCATTTGAGTTATGGTGTTGAAGAATACTGAAAGTACCACGGACTTCCAGAAGAACAAACAAATCTGTCTTCAAAGAAGTGCAGCCAGAATACTCCTTAGAAGTCAGGATGGCAAGACTCCATCTCTCATATTTTGGGCATGGTATCAGGAAGGAACAGTCCCTGGAGAAAGACATCATGGAGAAGGGCACAATGGAGGGTCAGCGAAAAAGAGGAATGCCCCCAATAAGAAGGCTCGACACAGTGGCAAAAAACAATGGGCTCAAACAACAACTGTGAGAATGGTGCCAGATCGGACCGTGTTTCATTCTATTGTGCACACAGTCGCTATAAGCTGAAAGTGCCTTGATGGCACCAAACAAGAAAACAACATGCCCAATTTTAGATGAATTTAAGATGTTACTAGTCATCAGGAGACACAAAAGGTACATGCTGCTGGTGTTGTTAAGTGCCGTCAAGCCGATTCCAACTCACAGCAACCCTGCACAGGGTGTCTGAGGCTTTTAAACCTTGCAGGAGGAGCAGAAAGCCTCGTCTTTCTCCTGTGGAGCAGCTGGTGGGCTCAAACCATGGACCTTGCTGTCTGCAGTCCAGTGCTTATCGTATGGAGCCACTACACTCCCACAAAAGGTACATACATATTATTGTATGTATGTGATAAATGTTAAGTTCAAATAGAGAGCCACAATATACCAAGATTAGATAGGAAGACACTGTTTCTTCCATTTTAAGAGTTACAAAATGGCTCAATGCAGGAGGCAGCTCCAAGCTGAGCCTTGAAAGGTTTTAGGACTCCAACAGACTGATATGGAAGAACATTGTACCAGAACTGAACAGCTGAGCAAAGTCACAGAACTGTCTGATCCAAAAAGTACCGGAAGTAGCTGGAAGGAAAAATACAAAGTAAGAAATAGTGGAAATGGAAATACAATACATAATTAGAGCTAAACCGTGGAAATTCATAAACCTCACAATATAGACTTTATTTTATAAGAAATGGAGGTTCACAGGTATTACTTCAACAAAAGAATTCGCATGTACAATGATATGCTCCAGGAAGCTTGTACCAGCAAAGATTATAGAACAGATAAAAGATACTACTGGTGTGGCGCTGTGGGTTAATGCGCCAGACTGATAAACCGTTTGAACTGGAAGGTTGGTGCTTCAAGCTCACCAGCTGCTCCTCGGAAACCCTACACAGGATCGCTATGGGTCGGAACCAACTTGACGGCACTTCACAACAACAGATATGAAGACCAGTTAGATAACTATTTTATCTTTACAACACCCAACTTTGTTTCTACCTGCCTAACCTGAGTTGCTCAGTCAGTCACTCTTCATGGCACAATGAATGTTAGCTCCTGTCCTAATGAAAAAATCAGATTCTTTCCAATAGACATGAGGTACAACAAACTGCCATAGAAATGAAGACTACTGGCTGGGGAAAAGATGAATTGAGTGAGGTCACCAATCTAGAGACATTCAGGGCTAAAAGAATAGTCAGAGACTAATGAGTACACAGCCTTATAATAGCACATTTGTTTACTGTAGATTCTTTAATATATTAAAAAGCAACATGAATCTCCTATTTGTTGGGTAAGTATCTAGAAGAGAGATGTAAAAAACTGAAAGATCATATATAAAAATATGAATTCTCAGCTTTTCTTACAACTCGTAAGAATATTTGGCAATACTGGGACCACCTTTCAGCATGACCACAATCCCCTGACATGTACAGGTGGGATAGGAATTAAATTCACCAGAGTCCTTTCCACCCACTAACAGAAGCCTATCATTTTGCTATCTTTAAGACAGAGATGCTGAAGACAAGACAAAATGGACATACAAGTCATTCGCATGGTGTTTACTGAATTGAACTGAGGTTAATGACAATAATCACATAAAAGGTAACAGAAAGAAATAACAATGATGAAGACTTGAACCGGGGAGTGGTGGGAGGCATGTGATCCATGGCAGGATCACTGAGCTGTTAAAACTGATGGACAAAAACTGACAGGATGTGGACAGCAAAGGAAACAGTGAATTAAGAAGACCATGCTGACATGTCTGGCCTGGTGAGTAGAAAACCACCCAGACGCAATTAGGGAGCACAGGTGGAAAAGAAGCCTCCTTTCAAACCCATAGCATTATAACAGCATCTTAGCTGAGATGATAAAGAAGGAGAGATTTAGATGAGTTCATTATCAGAAATCCTTAAAGAACGCAAAAGTTAATTTTTTTAAAATGACATCTGCTTTTGACTTTGTGTATGAATGGATGAAGTATACATGACCTTTTGCTGTTACATATTATGACTACAATTTAACTTTTCCTTGCTGGCCCGTGGTCCAAATTCTAAGCATCAACTATTGCACAACATGGAAATATCTTCAGAAATTATTGAAATGCAAGTTTACCTTCATGTTCTAAACTGACTCAATTAAACAAAGAAAAAAAATTATATTTCATTAATTTGTTTATACATTATTCTCTGTTGCGTGCCCCCATATGACATTGAAACTTTTAAACATGCTTAGAAATAAAAAGCTGAAAAGTGTTTGGAAGAAACCATGTAAGTACAAACTAAATACTGTCACATGGATCCCTGGTGGCCCAGTGTGTAAGTACAAGCTGCTAACAGAAAGACTGGCAGTTCAAACCCTCTAACCACCTCAAAATAACCTGATGATTTGAGCCTACAAAGGTTGTTCGATTTTGTTGTTGTTAAGTGCAGTCAAATCAGTTCCGACTCAAGAGTAACCCTGTATAGTGTTTCCCAAGAGTGGCTGGTGAGGATTAGCAGTCCAGTGTTTATCCTACAGACTCATATCAGGACTCCCTGGAAACCCAATGGAGCAGTTCTACTCTGTCATACAGGGCTACTATGATTTGAAATTGACTAGAACATACACAACAACACGTGATGGTCAATATAATAAAACATAATCAAACATTTTGGAAACTGAAGCATTCTGAGACAGAATGCTGATGTAGAAAGTTGGCTTTCAAATTAAACAAGCAAAACTATTAATTAATCCAAATGTGGTACATATCAGATGTCCAAAGTACATAAATAATCCAAGAACAATGATTTAGGAACATGACACAAATTACTTGACAAAAATGGCCCAAATGTTACCAGCAGCTAAAATAATCTGTACTCTTATCCTATTTGACACGGACTCACTGATTATACATTCGTGAGTGCTTTTGTGTACATCAAAACACAAAACAGGGAACAGAAGAAGCAAATACTGTTAAATGATGATACGTGGAGGGCATTGTAATCATTGCAATGAAACAAAATACGATACAATGAGTTCAAAACTGATGTTCTCCCATGTAAACTATCACTCAACTCACAATAAAAGCTTTATATATATATATATATATAATGTATATAGCTATTTTCTATTCAAAAGTGACTTTTCATTGTTTTCAATATTAATGCAAAAAATAAATTTGATCAGAATTCAGAGTAGTTAAAAGGGCGAGTCAATGTCTCTAAAGCTAATATTACAGGCAGTTTTCAATAATACTTTGTGTATGGCCAAAGCAGCACATCTGAGATAAGGAGATCTTCCCTCAAGGCATTTCTTTGAGGGACACCAGGCACACTTGGTATGTTTACATTGAAAGCAGACATATATATGATTTTAGGGTCATAACACTTGCATTTAATTTAATGTGTGGTGCTGCAGGTTAATGCACTTGACTGCAAGGTTGGGTTGAACCTCAAGGTCGGTGGTTCAAGCTCACCAGCTGCTCCTTGGAAACCCTATACAGGGTTGCTACAGGTCAGGACCGGCTCGGGGGCACTTCACAATAACACTCTTCTAATCCAGATACATATCTGTGATATTCTCTGGAAGTGCTGCTTGATTTGTAAAAGTAGGACACTGTGTCAATATCCTGCTTTTTTTGTTGTTAATCACACACTTTAGTTGCTATGTCTCCTTAAATATCAACTGCTGTAGATTATTCATTATCTGACAAAGAATACGCTGAATTAGCATCTATATTTTTCAAGATTCCCAGGTGATTTTTAATTATGTATATTTTTGGGAAACACTGCTCTACTGTTGTTGTTGGGTACAGCTGAGTGGGCCCGACTCATGGCAACCCTGTATAGGGTTTCCAAAGAGCTGCTGGTGGGTCTGAATTACCGACCTAGTAATTCACAGTTCAGTGCCAATCCTATGGCACCACACCTAAATTCCATACATGGCTCATAAATTTGGTCACTAAACAGCACTTTTAACATTGCCTGTGAACTTGTTAGAAATGAAAATTCTCAGTATGACTTTCAACCTGAATGACACCATGTTATAACGATTTTAAATTGTGCGAAGATATTGTTTCTGTGTTCATCAGTTTAAACTACGTTAAATTGTTTTCACTCTTAAAGAAAAAACAGGATTCACCTTTTGTGAGACATTAAAATAAGACTTTGGGAAAAGATGCATTCCCAGATGCCTTTTTCTCCATTTCCTGTCCCCTCCTCCCCTCCACCCCACAGTCCTGTGTCTGCTCTGATGGAATGACCAGTCATACCATGGAGATCCTCCCAGCTGTGGCTCATGCTGCACAACAAACCACAGCTTAGCTTTGGGAGGTCTGATGGGGCAGTGGTGAAAGAACACAGGTGGGAATCGGCGCCCAGACCACATCAGACACAGTGCAGTGTCAACATCTGGGCTGTGCAATGTCTGTAGTATGACAGTAGGTGAACACTCAGTGAGCTAAGCACTGTACGTGAATTAACTGCAGGAGATATTTATATGATCTCCTTTTGGCAGATGAGGAAACAAAGACGGTAACTGACTTACCCAAAGTCACACAGTTAGGAAGTTACAAGGCTAGGACTACACTCCAAATTCCATACTCAAATCCAACGACCAACACAACACTGCCTTTCTAAAACCTAAGCAATTTTCATTATCATCCAAAATACACATCTTTTAAATCAGAGCTGACTCATAAATGGTTAATCTACCTCTAAGTCTTCTAGGCATAAAATTATCGGAAGAAAATTTACCTGGTCTGTCTTAAATCTCCTTTTCAGGTTAACAGTTCTGGTACCTTCAAATGTTCCTCTAAGGACACTGATTTGTTAGGCTTCTCATTACCCTACTTTCATATAAGACAAGCACTGGACTGTCAAGAACAGGTCAGCAGTTCAAACCCCATCAGCTGCTCCTTGGAAACGTTATACAGGGTCGCTATGAGTCCGAACTCACTGATGGCATTTAACAACTTAACAAATGCTAAGTGCAGCACCAAGAACTGAGTATAATGCACTAACGCTTGAGCTGTGAACTAAATGGAAAAAAGCAAAAAACACACCTATTAATGTTGTTGAGTACCTGAGTCACTTCTGACTCATAGCGATCCTGTATGGGGTTTCCGTGGAGCAACTGGTGAATCTGAACCACCGACCTTGCAGTCCTGTTCATTATCCCACAGAGCCACACTATTAATGCATCTTTTATTAAATAGCCAAATAACCATGCTGACTTATACTAAATCTGGAAACCAACTCACTGGAAGCACTAAATCAGTTCTGCAATTCCTAAACAGAAAAGCATCTGCATACAAAGGATTCTGCATTTAAAAGAGAAAGCTCACCATAGATTTAGAAAATCTATCTTTTTTCCCCACTTACCAAAAAAACGTGATTCACCCACAACTTATTTTTCCTATGTGCTCTAAGCATGACACAGCCCTGGCCACAATCCGGGCACAAAGGACTGCAAGTCTGCTCTGTCCCTGATGGATAGGAGAGCAACATCACCCAACAGGGGTCACTTTGCCCATACCCAGGGGTTTCACCTACAACTTCCCAGGAATATTCATTTTGTAAAGTTCAAATACAAAACTGATAGCTACTTCCATATCATTTCAATGGATTGATATAAATTTTTTTCCTACAGTGGAAGAAAACTTAGAGTCAAGTCTCTGGCATTTAAGTGACAGAGCTGAGACTAGAACGTGGTCAGAGTTTTCTAAGCCCTGTTGTTGTTTTTGTTGTTAAGTGCCACGAAGTTGGTTCTGATTCATAACAACTCTGTATAGGGTTTCTGAGGAGAAGCTGGTGGGTTTGAACTGCTGACTTTGTGATTCAGTCTTGTATTGATCCTGTTGTTTTGTTGTTAAGTGTAGTGGAGTCGGTTCCAACTCACAGCAACCCTGAATAGGGTTTCCGAGGAATGGCTAGTGAATTTGAACTGCCAACCCTGAGGTCCAATGCATTAACCCACAGCACCACATCAGGACAGCGCCACAATTCAAGACTGATTTTACTGCAAATATGCATTACTATTTCTTGAGTACTGTTCCCTACCTAACTTTAGAACTTCGGTGGGGGAAAGGCTTCCAGTTTCTAAGCACTATCTTATCTAAAACAAAATCAAGAATTAAAAGATGTATTTAGAAAAAAGGACTGTAAGATAAAGATAAAAATACTTAGGGTATAAATAAGGAAGATATCAAAGTTTCTTACTTTAAAGACATGTTGCCACCTACCAAATCCAAACTGGACAGCCAATTGACTTTGATGAGAAAATTTTGAAATGATCCCTGATGTACATATGCTTTGCTTAAAGACAGTGCGTATTTTAGGCAAGAAAAGTTCTATCCTTAATGGAGCTCTGTTGTTAAATGTTGTCAAGCTGGTTCTGATTCATAGCAACCCTATGTAGGGTTCCAAGGAGCAGCTGGTGAGTTTGAACTGCTGACCTTGCAGTTCAAATCAACTGTGAAGTCCAGTGTTTATCTTATAGTACCACACCAGGACTCCCAATGGAACCATAGCAGAAAAATTAAGCCTTGACAATATTCTACTAATTCACTAACCATCTAAACTTTTTGAAATATGGTCTAAGAAAAAAATTAAGTAACTACTTTTAACTAGTTACTTTATTTATTATTTTTAAAATAAATAAATAAATAAAGTAACTAGTTTAACAGTAGTTACAAAGAAATTCTGGTAGCGTAGTGGTTACGAGTCAGGCTGCTAACCTCAAGGTCAGCAGTTAGAAACTACCAGCAGTTTCACAGGGGAAAGATGAGGCTTTCTATTCCTGTAAAGATTTACAGCCACAGAAACCCTATGCAGGGTCACTATGAGTCGGAACCGACTCCACGGCACACCACCATCACCGTTACTAAAGAGTCACTATGAGTCAGTACCAACTCGATGGCACTTAACAACTGTTAGTAAAGTTGTCATAGCAGTTTTCATTTACTCATTCAACACATATGTACTGAGTATCTACTATGTCATGTAAGTCCCTTATTGTTAATTGCCACTGAATCAATTCAAGTGTGCACGGCAGTTTACACTTCGCTACTGCTGTGTTGTCCTGCTGTGGTGCTGTAGGATATAGTACTGGACTTCAAGGTCGGCGGTTCAAATTCACCAGACACTCCTTGGAATCCCTATACAGGGTCGCTATGAGTTGGAACCGACTCCACGGCACTTTACTACTGTTACTAACCTAGAGGTTGGCAGCTTAAACCCACAGAGCAGCATTGCAAAGGAAGGGCCTACTGATCTGCTTTCACAAAGACCACAGTCCACAAAACCCTCAGGAGCAGTTCTACTGTGTAAGCACATGGAGTGCCCGTGAGTCGGAATCAATGCAACGGCAAAGTGTTTGAATTTAATTTTATTAAGTCAAGTGCTGTTTTCAATGCTGAAATACAGAATTCAACTAGAAATCCTTTTGGGAGCTTATACGCTAGTAGTATTCTATATCTATTTGTATATATACAGTATATCAGATGGCACAGGAGCAGCTGAATAAATACTTCTCAACTATATGAGACAATGATGATAAGCACTGTTGTGAGGTGCCGTCAAGTCGGTTCCAACCCATAGTGACCCTGCATAGGGTTTCCGAGGAGCAGCTGGTGAGCTTGAACCACCAACACTGCAGTTCAAACGGCTTTGCAGTCTGGCGCATTAACCCACAGCACCATACCAGGACTCCAAGATAGAGTGTGTTATTGTCAGGTGCCATGGAGTCAGTACTGATTCATAGCGACCCTATGCACAGCAGAACAAAACACTGCCTTATCCTGGGCCAACCTCACTACTGTTGCCACACTTAAGTCCATCGATGCTGCCACTTGGCCAATCCATCTCGTTGGGGGTCTTCCGCTTTTTTTCTTACTCTCCACCTTACCAAACATGATATCCTTCGCCAGCAACTTGTCCATCCTGACAATATGTCCGAAGTATGAGAGATGAAGTTTGGTCATCTTGGCCTCCAAGGAGCACACTGGCTGTACTTCTTCCCAAAACAGATCTGTTGGTTCTTTTGGCAATATTCTCCTCTTTCAATATTTTCCTCCAACACCATAACTCAAAAGCATCAATTCTTCTACAGTCTTCCTTATTCACTGTCCAGCTTTCACATGCATATGATCACTGAAAATACCATGGCTTGGGTCAGGTGCATCTTAGTCCTCAAGCTGACATCTTTGCTCTTCAACATTTTAAAAATGTCTTGTGCAGCAGATTTGCCTAACACAATACGTCGTTTGATTTCTTGACTGCTGCTTCCGTGAGTGTTGACAGTTGATCCAAGAAGAATGTAGAGGGTGCTATTTTATATAGGGAAGTCAGAAAAGGCCTCGAAGTTTCTTAAACATCTGAGTGGAAAGAAACATCAAGAGACAATCAGACATGAGAATCTGGAGTTCAGGTGAGAGACCAGGATTGAGAAATATTTTTGAGAACTGCCAGCATATAAATGGTATTTAAAACTATGAGACCCATAGGAAGAAGAAAGAAGAAAATAACCAAGGATTGAGTCCTGGGGTCGTATATTTAGACTGAGAAGACAGGTGGGAACTAGAGACAAAAGTAGCCGTCAGTCTTTTGGCTCTCTGAGCAGCACTATGGCCATCGGCATGGTGGCAAAAAGGGTGCCAAGAAGAAAGTGGTTGATCCATTTTCTAAGAAAGATTGGTATGATGTGAAGGCACCAGCTATGTTCAGTGTAAGAAATATTGGGAAAACACTAGTCACAAGGACTCAAGGAACCAAAATTACATCTGATGGGCTCAAGGGTCATGTTTTTGAAGTGAGCCTTGCTGGATCTTCAGAACAATGAAGTTGCATTTAGAAAATTCAAGCTAATTACTGAGGATGTGCAGGACAAAAACTGCCTGACCAACTTCCACGGCATGGATCTTATCCATGACAAAATGTGCTCCATGGTCAAAAAATGGCAGACCATGATTGAAGCTCATGTTGATATCAAGACTACAGATGGTAATTTGCTTTGCCTGTTCTGTGTTGGTTTTACTAAAAAACACAACAACCCGATTCGGACGAAAGACATCTTATGCTCAGCACCTACAGGTCCATCAAATCCAGAAGAAGATGATGGAAATCATGGCCTGAGAGGGGCTTTTGACTTGAAAGAAGTGGTCAATAAACTGATTCCAGACAGCATTGGAAAGGACACAGAGAAGGCTTGCCAGTCTATTTTCCCTCTCTATGATGTGTTTGTTGGGAAAGTGAAAATGCTGATGAAGCCCAAGTTTGAGTTGGGCAAACTCATGGAGCTTCATGGTGAAGGCAGTAGTTCTGGAAAAGCTACTGGAGATGAGCTAGGTGCAAAAGTTGAACGAGCTGATGGCTATGAACCACAACTTCAAGAATCTGTTTAAAATTCAGACTTTTAATGATGACAAATTTAAGAGCTTATTTGTGAAAAATAAAGTAGCCGTCAGCGAGGAAGAGAGAAGTATCAAGAATTCAACTGAAAACAAAGTTTCAAGAAAGGAGTCACTAGATTCTGTCAAATTCTGCTGAAGGTCAAGTCAGAAAAGGTCTACCAGTTGACTCTTTTTCTAAAAAAAATATTTTTATTAAGAATTGAGTGAAGGTTTACAGAGTAGAGCAGATCATCAGATTTACATTCAGTAAGTCATACACTTTGTTTCATCATAGTGACTGCTAATCCTTCAATGGAACATCATGTACCCCACTTTCTCCGACTTTCCTCACCCTGCTGAATTCTGTATCAGTAAATGCTGCCCTTTGGATCTTGCATGGTTGACCATTCTGAGGTGTATGTGCCTCACTAGTGTTGTCGTCCCCCCTATATACCTATCTACTACTTGTCTAAAAACTGAGCCACAGGTTAAGAGCTCAGTTCCAGAGCTAAAGAATGGCCAAGGGTCATAGTCTCAGGGTTCCACCTGTCTTTATTTGGTAAGTATGCCTTGTCTTTTTATTTCACCTGTTCTACATTTCCTCCTGGAGTCCTGGTATGGCACTATGGGTTAATGCACTGGACTGTAAAGTTGGTTTGAACCTCAAAGTCAGCAGTTCAAGCTCCTCGGAAATCCTATACAGGATCGTTATGGGTCAGAATCAACTCGACAGCACTTAACAACAACAACATTCCCCCCGCCCCCCTACCCAGGACCTTCTAATGTGATCCCAGTTGATAGAGGTAGCCGGGAACTGATATTCATCTGTTCCGTCAGTCTTCTGGACTAATTGCTTCCAAGTGTCTCCAAGTTTCATCACTCTTCTTTCCTCCAGACAGGGCGAGACTAACGATTGCACCTTAGATAGCCATTCATGAACTTTTAAGATCCCAGTTATCACTCACCAAAGGAGACAGAACACTGTACCTGACCATAGTGTTCCCTGAGACTGTGGTCCTGAGCCCCCAGGTAGTTGATGCTTACATTCAGTAATGTGGATATGGCAGACTATAAAACATAAAAGGTAGAGTCTGCTGTCCCAGCCCTGAATTTGGTCTTAGCCATGAGCTGCTTTGGCAAACAGACTCGAAAAGTCTGTGAGCCTTGGGATTTTTCCTCTCTTTTGCTACTAAGAACTCTTTTCACCATCATGTGAATGAACACACTGGAGATGAAATACACATGGCTTTGGCTGATATTGAGCCAACCACCAGAAACACAGAGGCTGTCCTAGATACCTCAATCACATTGGTCCACACTAGAACTGTCCATCTGACCTATCTAAATTACAAGCAAATAAAACAGCTGTTACTCTAAACCACTAAATTTTGGAGTGGCTTGTTATACAGCAAAAGCTAAGTGATAAAATGGAGGATATTGGTCATAGACAAGAGAGGTTTTCAGTGGAGTGCTACGCATGGAACCTGGTTGGAGCTGAAGGGAAGGAATTGAACACAAGGCTTCTGAGCTTGACTGGTTCCCCTTTCTAACAAGGCCATTTCCTCAATCAGAAGCTCTACTGACCATCAGTCCCCACCTTCTTTCACTCTCCCTCTAGAGGCAGTACGCAGTACCTAAGTCATCTTACCTGAACACTTTGATGGGTGCATCTAGTCATGCCCAACCCACACACATCTCCTCACAGGATGGCCAAAGGGGGAGAGAGGAGGAGCTACATGCTCTGCTACTGCACTGCTAATACATGTTACCAGTACATTTCATTTGATATTTACACCACATGTGTGCACTGCTCCTTACAGGGCACCTAACTATCACTTGACAGGCCCTGACATGCTCAATACTTCTCATCTTCCAAGTATCTCAAAATGGAAGTAAATTCTCTACCTGAATAACAACTATGTTGTTGTTAAGTGTCATGAAGTCGATTCTGACTCATAGTGATCCTATATAGGGTTTCTGAGGAACAACTGTTGTGTTTGGACTACCGACCTTGTGGTCAAGTGCATTATCCTGCAGAGCCAAGACCTATAGTCACATTTAAATGGGACTGTAAATGTTTCTGAACAGCTTTTTATAATGTCAATGATATGTAAGTAAATAACTTACTTGGCAATCCGTAATTTCCCAACTTCACCTCTTCCGGGGGCTTTAGTCCATTGCTGTGACAAGTATTTAGGAACCTAAGATGAAGTAAAACACTAGTAAGACTATGCTTCCAATGCTCACACACCTTTTTTAAACATAAAATGATACCGCTGCTTTGGAGTGCCTACCTCTAGTAACTGATCATGAATTTCATGCTCTCATTCATGTTTTGTACTTATAAAGGATACTAAGACATGTAAGAAACCAAAATTTTGAGCTATCAATCAGCTTAAAGCCAATCTAGTTGATGACATAAAGCTAACACAGATCAAATAATCTTATCAATAATGAAATGCTACATCAAGGATCAATCCTATCCCCTCTGTACACAGGGTTGATCGGACAGGCAACTTAAACATTGGCTACCTAAAATGGCGGGGGTGGGGAGAGCGCTATACAGGCATGAAGTGAGTGGCTTTCAAGTTTTCAAAAGGCAGTTTAGTTTCAAAGTGTGTGGGGGAAGGTAGAATCCCCACTGAATAGTTTTCATCTTATCTAGACGGGTCTGGCAAAAGGAGATGGGGATAAGATTCTTATTAATTCAACAGTGAGTAATTTTATTATGATGAATTATGATGGTTACAACAGTAAAAGTAGAAGTTTTATAACAAAAAAGGGGAAGTGGTTAATCTTACATTCCAGGAACAAAGGATCCTAGGACCATCAAGTGAGAAGAGCATGAGCAGAATGTGGGACCCTATCCAGAGAAGCAGCCACACCAGAAATGGCGGCAGAGAAGACATGGAGAGAGGGAACAGCTGAGGACTCTAGATTCATGTAAAGAGAAAGACTGTGTGCTGGTGGCCAGCAGGCAGGCTTGCAGTGTGTCCTTTGGTTGTTTAAATGATTATATCTTCCTGAGTGTTTTTGTGTACATCCCCCAAAAAAGAGGGAATAGAAGCAAATACTGTTGAATGATGATGCACGGAGGAGATTGTAATCATTGCAATGAAACAATGCGTGTAAAACCGATGTTTTCCCATGGAAACTATCACTCAATTCACAAAAGCTTAAAAAAAATTTTTTTTTACAGAAAGAATCAATTAAACAATACACAAATTAAAAAAAAAACAAATAAAACACAAATAATGAAGTGCTAACTTATGTCCCCAAATAAATTCAATAAAATCCCAAAGAAGAAAAAAGCTACTCAAAAAGGCTTCTGAGAAGAGAATCATATTAATGACTAAAATGATGATATACTATAGAGACGCCACTGAGTTTAACATGATTTTAGAAATTTCATTATGTGTAAAATAGTAACTTTGACCAATATGGTGAAATATCTGCTGAGATAAAATTAATTAAGCACAACAGCTAATGTTGTTGTTGTTGTTGTTAAGTGCCGTCAAGTTGTTTCTGACCCATTGTTGTTGTTGAGTGCTGTCAAGTCGGTCCCGCTCATAGCGACCCTGTATAGGGTTTCCAAGGAGCGGCTGGTGCGCTTGAACCACTGACCTTGCGGTTCAAACCGACTTTGCAGTCCAGCGCATTAACCCACAGCACCACATTATATAATACTGTTTTCCTGGTCCCTGGAGGACGGCATCATGCTTGGTAGAGTGGAAGGTCAGTGGAAAAGAGGAAGACCCCTACCAACACTGTTATAAGTAAGTGCTTTACATAGATTAGCATATGAGAGGGCTCCAAAAAAAATGGAATTTTTCCACAGACTTTGAAAACTCTGGTATTTAATCATCACCTATCTATGAGAGAGGTAATTACCCTTGTTTTATAGATGATGAAACTGAGGCAAGGAAGCTCTTTACCCAAGGTTACAGGTAGTAAATGAGATTCGACCCAGGCAGGTCATCTGTCTCCAGGGTCTGTGCTCTTAACCAGCATACTATATTGTGTCTGCAACTGAGTGCACGCCATCTGAAGAGATTTAATTCTCAGAAGGAAAGGGAATAAAACAGAATCCCAATCTCATTTCTTCCACAAAGTAATATGGGTTCTAAAATAAGTATGCATCTATAAGATTATCTGATCGTGAGGAATAAATGAGACAATATATATATAAAGTATGTAGCATAATGCCTAACAAAAAGCAGGCACTCAATGAATATTAGATGTCATTATTACTTCCCACGAAACCCTGAAATGATAGCATGAATGTATGCCAAGAACTGTCTTATTTGCTTTTTTAACTAACCAATATCCACTTACATTGATACTGTAATAACACTGTGATTTACAGAAAGTAGAGTTCTATCTAAGACTCTATTAGCACAAAGAAGCATTTGGAAACATGTCAGGAATATACATGTCAAAAACTAGCTGTGTTATTTCAATCCTCTGAGCCTCAGATTTCCCAGCTGTGGAATGAGAATGATACGCAGCCTTTGCAGGGTGACTGGGAGAATTAAACAGAATTTAAGAAACAAAAACCCCAAATCTATTGCCATAGAGTCAATTCAATATTCAAGAATATATATGTCAAAAGACAACCCTATTGCTCTTTGCTAAAGGAGCTCTGGTAGCGTAGTGGTTAGGAATCGGACTGCGAGCCACAAGGTCAGCAGTTCAAAACTACCAGCTGTTCCACGGGAGAAAGATGAGGCTTTCTGCTCCCGTAAAGATTTACAGCCTTGGAAACCCTGTACAGGGTCGCTATGAGTCGGAACTGACTCCACGGCACATAACAACAACATTGCTATTTGCTACCCTATTGCTATCTGCTCAATTATACATGCAATCCCTACAGAATTGAGCTATCTGTTCAATTACACATGCAATCTTTACCAAAAGAAGCCCTTGGTGGAATACTGGTTAGCCACTCAACTGCTAATAAGTGAAAAGTTCAGCAGTTTGAACCTACCAGTCATGTCAAGTCTTGGCAACCCTATTAGACAGTTCTACTCTGTCTGAATTGATGCTATGGCAATGGATTTGGGGTTTTGTTTTTTAAGTCTATTCAATCCTCTCAATTACCCTGCAAATTCGGAATCATTCTCATTCCACAGCTGAGAAAATTGAGGCTCAGGGACTGAAATAACACAGCTAGTTAGTATCAGACATGATCCCAGATTGGTGTGATGTTCTCTTCCCAATACCAAAGGGCCTCCCATGAAGGCACAGGTGCTCAAGAAGAGTATGTCAAAGGTTTAAGGAATAGAGAATTCTGAAGATTCCATATCCTGACTATGTTTCAACTACAATGCAGCACGCTCATTCAAGCAAATTTTGAGGATTTGGCAATTCCTTATAGCAACTGTATCCACACCATGTATCAGTAACAATGATGGAGATTGGGAAAAAGTCTCCTCTGATTATGAATGACAGAAAATCAACTTAACTCAGCAAACAAAAAGCTGATTCATTGACAAGTAACTAAAAAGTCCAGAGATAGCTTTATGGAGTCTTCAAGGTCGGTGTGAACTGCAAGGTCAGTGGTTCAAACTCACAGCTGCTCCTCAGAAACCCTACACAGGGGCGCTATGAGTTGGAAATAACAACAAGGGCTCAAATAAAGAGTCCCTGGTTGGTGCAAAGGTTAAGTGCTCAGCTACTGACCGAACTGGCAGATCAAATCCACTCAGAGACACCTCAGAAGAAAGGCCAACTGCTCTGCTTCTGAAAGGCTGTAGCCCTGAAAACCTTATCAAGCACGGTTTTATTCTCACATGGAGTCACTGTGAATTAGCATTAACGCAACAGCAACTGGGTAAAGGGCTCAAATGAAGTCACCTTTTACTACTCTTCTCTCCCCTTTATTGGCTCAATTATTTCATAGGTTTTCACTTTGTGTGAAAGATAGCTAAAATAGCTCCCAAAGAGCAATCATTCCCTTCTCAAAAGTCCTAAGCAAAAATGCATTATCTCTCATGGCACTGACTACGTCATATTCCCCTCCTCGGACCTATCACTGTACCCACAGAGATGAAACACTTCCACTAGCCAATCTGAGCCAATGATAACTTTGGAAAAGGGCAGCCAACAAACACTGAAGGGGATGTGGAGTGACCAATCATTTCTACGTAGTAAAAGCAGGGTGGTCACAAGTGGGTACTGGTGCAAGAAAGTAGATGTCCATAACATTACCTGTCAGAACTAGGATCTCAAATTGATCTCTACAAATAATTGTTATAACATCAGATCTTTTCATCCTTGGCCTAGAAAGTTATTACCTTATGGCCTGAACCTTGAAATCCTGCCCAGCACGCTAGCTTTTGTTTCTGGCTTTATCTTTGATTTTAACCCTATTAAACATTTTATGTCAGTTACTGTAACACAAAGGGAACATTTTCTTCTACTGTTAGCAGTCCACTCATCTATCAATGGCAAGTTAAATTCCCTAATAAGTCCTTACAAAAAATGTATTTTCTTCATTATATTCCAATCTCCTGGTTCAGATGAACCCTATTTTCAGAAGCCCTAAAACCTTCTCAGAATTGGTAACAGGATTGCTTCCATAATATTTCAAGCCACCATTCTAACAACCACCTCCTACCTTCCCAGCTCTCTCCCCAGTGCTTTTACTCCAACAGTTTATCAATCCCTCTAATTCACTGATCCCAGTGAACACCTTCACAATGTCCCCCATCAGCGAAATGACCTCATCGCTGTGTTTAATGGCCCTAGACAATGTATTTGTTCTTCTGTCAGTCCAAGGTACTTTCAATATTCAAATACATCAGGTCTTCTCCAGTCTTCCTTATTCTTTGTCCATATTTCACAATGCATAAGAGGCAATTGAAAATACCACAGCTTGGGTCAGGCACACCTTAGTCCTCAAAGTGATACCTTTGCTTTCTAATGCTTTAAAGCGTTCTGTTGCAGCAGATTTGCCCAATGAAATACATCATTTATTTCCCTAACTACTGCTTCTAAGAACATTGATTGGGGATTCAACACATAGTGAAAACCTAAAACAGTGTAAACCTATTCCACAGGTTTAAAGGGGTATAATCTTTATGAAAACAGAGTGCCATATCTTTCTCTGGAGGAGTGCCTGGTGGGTTTGAACTGTCAATCTTTCAGTTAGCAGCCATGTGCTTTAGCAACATTATACCACTAGGGCTCCAGTAGGCTATAGAATTTAATTTTAATGCAATTCACCTAATTTCATTCTCAGAGGCAAACTTTGTTTCAAAGATCTAGTTCAAAGTAAGGGAAGGAGAGGGGACAATGCCAATAATGGAATGGGATCTTTCCCATCTGCTTGCTCCCCTCCCTTCACTGTTGGTTCCTTAAAATGCTATTAAAAGAGATAGAGGCAGAGATGGGGGCATGGAGATGAGGAGTGGCTGAGGACTCTAGATTCATCAACCAAGAAGAGAAGGACTAAGAACTGGTGGCCAGGAACAGACTTACAGAGTGTGTCCTTTGGATATGTAAATTATTAAATATGCCTGACTGGGTTTTTATTTGTTTGTTTGTGTGTTTTTAAAAAAGCTAAAGTGGATCAAGAGAAATACTTTTAACTGATGGTATATGGAGGGGATTGTGGTCAATGTAATGAAACATGTTATATGAATTGTTGAATGTGAAACTGATGATGTGCCCTGTAAACTTTCACTCAATCCACAATAAAAACCTTAAATTAAAAGGAAAAAAAAAATGGCATAGTAAAGAGCAAAAAAAAAAAAAAAAATGCTATTAAAGCTAAGAGCAGACAAAAGTGCTAGGGAGCCTTGGAACTCTTGGATGAGTCCAACTACTTCAATATGTTTACCAGGTCAGAAGAAACTACAGCCAAATTTAGGTCATCAAATGACAAAAAAATAGTGCTAAGGAAGTGACTATGTATCATACACTATAACAAATATAAGAATCAAATCCAGTATAACAATTACACCTAATACAACTGATGACCAACTTAAACAATTATTTGATCCTGAAGCTAGTTAATAAAACAGTAAGTCTGGAACTCATACTACATCACCCTCATTACTATAACAAAACAGGTGGTTCCCAAATAACCCCATTAGTTTATTTCAAAAGGTTGCCAAAATATGTTCTGGTTGTGTACTGTCAAGTCAGTTCTGACTCATTGCAACCCTGTACAAGGTTTCTAAGGAGTGGCTGGTGGATTTGAACCTCCGAACTTGTGGTTAGCAGTCCAGTGCTTATCCTACAGCACCACTCTAGACCAAAATATTATACCATTTTTTAAAAAAGTAGAATATAATGAGGACAGCACTTCAATCACATATAACTATACGAAAAGCTTAAATCAAGTGGTTTAGCTGTTATGCATGATGTAACTCAGCAGTTATGGAATGATGTAATATCCTCCACTCTGTAATCTGATGGAATCCTAGTGTGGTAATGTAGGATAAGCAATGAACTGCATAACCAATTTGAACTGCAAGGTCGGTGGTACAAATCCACCAGCTGCTCCTCGGAAAACAGTTTCTATGAGTCTCTGACTCAATGGCATTTAACAACAACAATGTTATCTGATGGATCAGCCCTGATTAATGCTGCTGTTGTTATGTGCCAAGGAGTTGACCCGACTCATAGCGACCCTGTACAGGGTTTCTGAGGCTGTAAATCTTTATAGGAGCAGAAAGCCTCATCTTTCTCTCACAGAACAGCTGGTAGTTTCAAACTGCAACCTTGCGGTTTGCAGCCCACTTCGTGGCCACTACGCTATCACAGCTCTGGTCCAACTTCCTTTTCGGAAGTTCCAGCCCATTAAAACTGTTGTTGTTAAATGCTGTTGAGTTGGCTCAGACTTTTAACGACCCTGCATAAGGTTTTTGAGGTGCAGCTGGTGAGCTTGAACCACTGACCTTACAGCTGCAAACTGACCCAGCAGTCCAGCACATAAGGTCCACAGTACCATAAACTAAGTCTCAAAAACGGGAGGAAGAAGAGGAAGAAAAAACAATGGGGTTCCAAAACACTCTTGCCAACGAGTCACTTGTGAGGTATCTGTGTTGTTTCTACTGTTCCCACTCATTTTAAAAAATCAGATGAAAAGGGCACAATAGGGGATGTGTTCTCCGATTTCCCATCAGTGAGACGGTCAGAAAATGATTCACTGAAGTATTATTTCCTCAAGGAACCCTCCTTTGCCCCCTAGATTAGATCACGTGCCTTTGTTACTCACACACAGAGAACAATATTCTTGGCATCAATGCCCTTATCCAATTACAATTTACATTGGGGCTGATGTCTGTCTCCTGCACTAGATTTCCAACTCCATAAGAGCATGGCCATGTGTTTTTTCTCACCAGTCAAACTCAAGAGCCTAGCACAGTGACTGCAATAACTAAACACGTGCTGACTACCAATCAGCCTGCCCAAGCGAGGCAGACTAATAAGGTCAACCCTGCTTTTCAAGCCAAGGCACTAAGGTTAACGTGTGCCAACATTACAATGCCAACTTCTCTGCCAACTTTGTTTCATCAAGTATCAGTGCCCCATTTACTAATCTGCAAAGTCCTGTTTCTTGCAGAATACATGTGATTAAGGGCATTTTAATAGTCATTGTGGTAAAAACAAAACAAAACAAATTCCTTTGAGTTGATTCTGACTCATAGCGACCCTATTTAGGGTTTCTGACACTGCTGATCTTTACAAGAGCAGACAGCCTCATCTTGCTCCCAAGAAATGGTTGATGAGTTTATATCTTGCAATTAGCAGCCCAATGCCTAACCCACAGTGCCACCAGGGCTCCTTATATGACACCCATATTCTCCCATCATGACTGAAGCCCTGCCTATCCCCCCAGCTGCTGGGAGAGCAGCTGGCAAATACCCTGGGCTTCTATCCCTCTTTGGAACTGCGTCCACCGAAAACAACACCCTCCCCTCCCTCCCCCCCAAGGTCACATCAAGATTGATCCACTGGGCATACTTAGTCTGACTCTGCAGACTTCTCCCTATGAAACACTTCTTGGCTTTCACAGAGACTATATCACATCCTCTGTCCAATCCTGCAATAAGTCTTTTCTGTTCCCAAGTGAATCTAAGAGCAGTCCCTAGTAATACCATGCATGCTAATCTCCACCTCAAAATCAGCTTCGCAGGTAGCCCAACCTGTGGCAGGGACCTTTTACTCCCAGGTTTTCCTGAAATTCAAAATATGGAGTTGATAAGACCCAAGGGACACAGAAATAAAGCTCTCACTGTACCCCCTGAATCACCAGGGAGATAATCCATGAAAGGGATTCAAGGGGAAAAAGACATTGCCTATTCCTGGCATAAACTTTGTAGCCAAACAGACCTAAATTTGAGTTACGTGGTCTAAGCTTGGGTGTCGTGGATTGAATGGTGTGTCCTCTCCCCCGGCCCCAATATTCTGTCTCTTCAGGTGGGCATGATTCTCAGTGGTTTGGCAGTTATGTAATGATGTAATTTCCCCACCCCCCCATGAAGTGATCTGATGGATCAGTCCTGATCCAATATAAGGGGATTAGACTGAGATGCAATACCCTTCCTTAATCAAGCCACAGTCCTGGTCCCAAGTAAGGGAGTTTCCCTGAGGGGTGTGACCGATACCACCTTTTCATCTCAAAAAAAAAAAAAAAAAGCAAGCAGAAAGAGGGTCATAGCACCACCAAGAAAGAAGAGGAGTGGAGCATGTCCTTTAGATTGCTGGCAATCTCCTAGACTTAGGGAAGGCCAACACATAGAGACTTCCAGGAACACCAGGTCCACACACAGGTGAAAGGAGACAAGGACCCTTCCTCAAAGCCAATCTAGACAGAGCCTTCCCCTGCAGCTGGCACCCTCAATCTGGACATCTAGCCTCCTAAACTGTGAAAACATACATTTGTTGTTAAAGCTATCCACTTATGGCATTTCTGTTTAAGCTGCACTAGGATAATGAAGACACTGAACAAGATAATTAGTATCCATAAGCCTCAAATTTACCATCTGGAAGATACAGGTACCTAGTACCACAGCATAGATTTGCTTTGTAAAATACTTAGTGTATAGGATATGCAAATTCCAGCGACTTTGGGGTATCACCCATTGTAGCGTGAACGCTCACTGGTATATAGCTTTCTCTTTACCTGTCAATGTCCAACTGCTGGCCAGCCTGTGAAGAAATAAAGCTGAGCCTGGTGGCACTTGAGTTGTTGAATGAAAGATACAACATTCACAGGACATGATGTCCTAACTCTCTCCTCCAATAAAGATTTGTCAGTATGTTTACCAGACGAAGCCTGGCTGGGTAGAAACACTCCATTTGATTGGATAGTAAGGTCTTGTCAAAACCCCATCTCTCCATTCCCCAAAAAGAGAACCCACTGCCCACTGCCTTCAAGTCAATTCTGACTCACAGAGATTCTACAGGACAGAGCAGAACTGCACAGTAGAAGGTTTCCAAGACTGTAAATCTTTCTGCTGTAGAGCAGCTGGTGGGTTCAAACCACTAACTTTTTGGTTAACAGACCAACACTTATCCACTGTGATGACTACAACCTAGAAAACCCTGGGGAGCAGTTGTAGTCAGCAACTCAGGGAGGTGCCATGAGTGGGGGGGCATATCATTATAAAATAGACACTTGAGGGGGAGAGAAAGGAACAGCCAGAAATATCACCATGAGTGGGGGGACTGATTTGACAGCAACAACAACAAAACCTCCCTAGTCACTATCTGTCAGTTTGTCATGCTGTGGTGGCTTGCATGTTGCTATGATGCTGGAAGCTATGCCACTGGTATTTCAAATACCAGCAGGGTCACCATGGTGGACAGGTTTTAACAGAGCTTCCACACTAAGAAAGACTAGGAAGAAAGACGAGGTGATCTACTTCTGAGAAGTTGTGGTGGTGTGATGGTGGTGTGCTGTGGAGTCGGTTGCGACTCATAGCGACCCTATGGTTATAAATTTCCAAGGTTATAAATCTTTACGGGAGCAGAAAGTCTCATCTTTCTCCCATACAGCACCTGGTTGCTACAAACTGCTGACCCTGAGGTTCGCAGCCCGGTTCATAAGCACAACGCAGTATCCAATGAAAATCCTACGATCACAACAGAACAGTCTCCAATATTCTACCAGAAGATGAGCCCCTGAGGTTAGAAGGCCTGCAATCATGGACAGGGACCACCAATGAGGATGAAGATGGCACTGCAGTGGACAATGGTTCTTTCTGCTGCCCACGAGGTCACCATGAGTCAAAGGTAACTAAAAAGTGACAAACAACAAAAGTATTGGGATCCAAAATAGAACTGGGCTAAAATATTTAAAACATCATCCGATTTTTAAGTAATGATTTTTGGAGGCTGAGGTAACTAGCTGACAAACTTAACAGTGGCATAGACTGAGTCACACAGGGCAGTGCAAACTATAAGGCAAAACCGTGAGGTCACACTTGCCTTCCCAGGAAGGTAGGTTTCTTCTCAGCTTTGCTAGGAAGTTTTTCTAAGTAGTCAACGTCATAGGTTCTTCTTAAATGTCATCTTCTCTAAAAAGTTATCCCTGTCTTGGCCAGATAAATATGACTTTTTCCCTACTACAAACTCCCAAAGACTACATGTACAGTTCTTACTGCATCTATCCCACTGTGTTCTTGCCTAAGGATGGAGTCAATTAAATGTATACAAGAAAACAAATAATTGGAAGAAAATTCATAAACATTGAGATACTCTAAGAAGAAATTTATTAATTTTGCAACAAGTGTTCCTCAAACATCAGAACTCAAGTTTTCATTCAGAATGATAAATATTAACATAAAGTATACAGGCTTAAAATTTATGTAATTCCATTTACAAATTGTAACTGGGTAGAAAAAGAATGAAGAAACACTTTCTAAGTTCCATGTTATATTGTAATATCACACAAAGAAGCGTGAAAATGAAAAAGACGATTGCCAAAAAGGGGGAAATAATGTTAAGATGCTTGGCTGTCTTTCAAATCTTGGTTCCCCTGGCATATCATTATAAAATAGACACTTGAGGGGGAGAGAAAGGAACAGCCAGAAATATCACCACAGAAAGCTTGTAAGTCTGTCTTCTGCCTATAACTGATTGGAATACCTAAAATGGGGCTACAACGTGCCCAGTGAAGGAGGCTTCCTGTGGGGCCTCTGTATTACATAAAACCATAAGTGGAATCCTGAACCCTATCCAGAATCTTCTGAGGTGGGAAATTTCCACTTGAAAGGACAAGCAGACCAGCATGGAGTGGCTAGAAGAACAGAAGATACTTTATGAAAGAAAGACCCACAGGAAAAATACAAAACAACAACGGCAGTCCAACTGATTACTACAAGAACAAGCAAGTTGCTCACCCAGGAGACATCAAGGCAAGTGGCCGGGTC
>NW_006408540.1:19647426-19657289 GCF_000296735.1 Chrysochloris asiatica | reverse complement strand
AGTTTCTAAGGATCAACTGGTGAGTTTCAACCGCTGACCCTGAGGCTCGAAATCCAATGCTTATCCTACAGAGCAACATTGGGACTCCTTTAACTAGAACAAAAAATTTTCAAATAAAGGGGAAACATAGATGTTTAAAACAGAAAGTATTTACTAGCAATTCTTTTCCTCAAGAAACAAGGTTGTTATAGGACACAAACTAGCAAGAAAAAGGAAATATCCAAAGACATATTTAAATGTCCATTCATTTTCCTGACACATTAAGATTGTTGTTGTTGTTACATGCCGTGGAGTCGGTTCCAACTCATAGCGACCCTGTATAGGTTTCCGAGGCTGTAAATCTTTACGGGAGCAGAAAGCCTCATCTTTCTCCCACGTTTAAAAACACCATGCCCAACCCTTTAAACACACCCTACACAACCATTTAAAAATACCCTACCCACCCTTTAAAAATGTCCCACCCAACCCATTAAAAATTAAGATTAGGAAATAAAAAAGAAATACTATATATGACGTTGATATTAGGAAGCAATGATCCTGCAAACAAGAAAGAACCAAAGTGTTATAACTACCTTTATAAAATGAGAACAAATCATTGGCTTGAGCAGAGTTGTTGTTGTTTGTTTAAGAGACAAGTTATATTTAAGTGGGCATATATTTAACTAGGAGTCCTGGTGTGACACTGTGGGCTAATGCGTCAGACTGCAAAGTTGTTTCAACTGTAAGGTCAGTGGTACAAGCTTACCAGCTGCTCCTTGGAAACCTATACCGGGTCGCTATGGGTCGGAACTGACTCAACAGCACTTAACAACAACAATTTAACTAAATGGGAGACTACCAAAATTCTTTTAACGTCTTCAATTTCAAATTTACTACATTCCTTTACATCCTCATTTAATCAATGTTATGGTTAAATTTATGGGTCAACTTGGCTAGGTTATGGTACCCAATTATTTGATAAAACATTAGTCTTTGTTGTTGTTACGTGTGTGAGCCAGTTCTGACTCATAGCAACACCGTATAGGTGAGTGTGAACCACCGACCTTGTGTTTCAAACTGGTCTTGTAGTCTTACAATTGCTTTATCCTACAATGTCACTCCAGTATTCCTAATAAACATATTACCTTCTATAATGGGAGCAGCCTCAATCAATCAAAAGCAAAAGGGGAGTTTCCCCTAAGGGTGTGTTCTACTTCCATATTATACCTGTAAATAGATGTTTTCCCAGAACACTCCTATTCTTCACTCTTCTCAATGCCTGACCTACATCCAGATTTTAGAAAGTGCAAAAGTCTTCAGCCTAATGCCTGACCAACAGAAGTCAGCACTTCACAATCACATCAGCCAATTCTCTCTACGTACACATGTATGCATATCTGTATGCCTGGTTCTGTTTCTCTAGAGTACCCAGTTTCCAAATCCTGACAACTTTTACTGAAAACATTTCCCTAACTCATCAGACTTCAACATCTCAAATGTATCTATGCTAGTGCAATGACTTTCTAATTCTGACTCTGATCACTGCTGCTGCTGCCGCCGCTGTAGTAATGATGGTTATATACTTTGGAGTAGGATCCGACTCATAGCGACCCTGCACAGGGTTTCTGATGCTGTAAATCTTGATGGGAGCAGAACAGCTAATAGTTTCGAACTGCTGACCTTGAGGTTAGCAGCCTGACTCGTAACCACTATGCTACTCTGATCACTTGTTGTTGTTAGGTGCCATCAAGTCGGTACCAACCCACAGCAACCTTATTATGCACAGCAGAATGAAACACTGCCCGATCCTGGGCCAACCTCACTACTGCTGCCACGCTTGAGTCCATCGATGCTGCTTGCCAATCCATCTCACTGGGGATCTTCCTCTTTTTCTCTGACCCCTTCACCTTACCAAACATGATAGCCTTCTCCAGCAACTGGTCCCTCCTGACAATATGTCCAAAGTATGAGAGACGAAGTTTGGCCATCTTGGCCTCCAAGGAGCCCTCTGGCTGCACTTCTTCCAACGCAGATCTGTTTGTTCTTTTGGCAGCCCATGGCACTTTCAATATTCTCCTCCAAATTCAAAAGCATCAATTCTTCTACAGTCTTCCTTATTTACTGTCCAGCTTTTGCATGCATATGAGCTTATTGAAAATACCATGGGTTGGGTCAGGCACACCTTAGTCCTCAAGCTGACATCTTCGATGTTCAATACTTTAAAAAGGTCTTGTGTAGCAGATTTAGTTAATGCAATACGTCGTTTGATCTCTTGACTGCTGCTTCCATGAGTGTTGATAGTTGACCCAAGAAGAATGAAGATCACTAGTCCCCTCTAATTTGCAATGTGTACTGCCAAGTTTAAGGAGCTCTGGTAGCATAGTGGTTACGAGTTGGGCTGCTTATCGTATAGTCAGGAGTTCGAAATTACTAGCGGTTCCACGGGAGGAAGATGAGGCTTTCTGCTCCTGTAAAGATTTACAGCCTCGGAAACCCAATACAGGGTTGATATGACTCGGAACCAACTGCAGAGCACATAACCACCACCACCCACCACTGCCAAGTTTACTTACTTTTTAAAAGAATAATGTATCTCTGCCTTACTCAAAACTCTCCAAAGGGTCCTCATTTTCTACAAAAATCAAGACAGAATCCACTTGACAGCAACTGCTTTGAAATTAAGACATCTCCATCTCATAAAATGACAATCTGGGTATATGGTCTCAAATTTTACACAAACCTCTCTGCTTCAGACATAATTGTTGTTAAGTGCCACCAAGTCAGTTTTGACTCATAGCAACCCCGTAGGAGCAGCTGATGAGCCTGAACTACCTTGTAGTCCAGTGCATTAACCACAGCACCACACCAGGACTCCTTAGACATAATAGTCTCCTTTTTATTTTCTAGAACACAATCCCTGTCTTAACATTCTGTTCCACTCTACAGTATAATATGCTATATCTCTCCCTACATCCAAATCCTGTAGGACAAACATATATTGCACATTTACCCTGCTCTCCAAGCACAAAAGCAAGGAGCCCTGGTGGCACTCTGGGTTAGGCACTGGGTTTCTAACTGTAAGGTCAGTGGTTAAGGCACACCAGCAGCTCAAAGAGAAAAAGAAGAAAGCTCTATAAAAGGCTACTCAGAGTTGGAATCAACCTGAAGGCCTTTTGTTTTGGCTAAGCAAAAAAAACATCATCTCAAGTCCCACAACTTTTTTTCTTTAGCCTAAAGGAAATTGTCTCCTTCCTCAATGTTTTCCATTTAGCATGCAGTTGAAGTGAGAAATGCCCATGTACTCCATCCTCTCTCAGTATACTGATTTAGTTGTGAGATACCATCAAAGAGTGCCACAGATAAGACTAAGAATGAAGAATGGGATTGTGCATCTAGTCATTAAATATTTATCAAGCAATTACTAATGTGCCAAACACTATTATGGGTCCTGTTTTCATGGAATGTGATTGTGTGTGTGTGTGTATGTGTGTGTGTGTTTTGGGGGACGGAGGGTAATCAACACTTAATACATGAATGAAGTTCACTAACACTTTAGACTCTTAAGTGCTTTGAAAAATATAATACAAGTTTGATATGCTAGCAAATCACCATAAAAGGGCTATTTTAGAGGGATGGACTTGAAGTACCTGAGATTTAACTGAAGAGGACTAGGTCATGTGATCATAGTTAACTAGTCCTGGTGTGGTACTGTGGGTTAAAGCATCAGACTGCAAAGTCTTTAGAACTTCAAGGTCGGTGGTTCAAGCTAGTGCACTAGCTTCTCCTCGGAAACCCTATACAGGGTCGCTATGGGTCCGAACAGACTCGACAGCATTTAACAACAATAACATTAACAAACCAAAGGACCCTACCTACATTTGCGGTTCCAAATCATATGAAACAACATTCCCCAAAATGAAAGTCAATACAAATACTGTGCTAGTAGCTAATCAAGACTGCAAACCAAACAGACAAAATATTTAACAATCTTTGTATGAAACACATATGGTGGTCAGTTCAAGAGTCCTAATTGTGTTCTAAAAGAACACCGCAATCCAGTGTCTTCTACTCCCATTCGTTCAGAACTCTTCGTCTTCGAAGAGTTGGACTCCTAAGAGTCGTCAAAGCAAGTCGTCAAACCTAAGTGAAAATTTTAAGAGTACTCAAAGTCCAGTTCTATGACCTAAGTGAAAATTTTAAGGGTACTCAAGGTCCAGTTCTATTTTCTGATCGAGAAGCTACAGAAAGCAGATTCTTCTGTACATTCTTATGACTAAAATCAGCTTCAACAAGATGCAGGGGTTCTTCGATATGGGGGTAAACGCAGTGTTCAAATCGGGGGCACCAAGACAGGCCAGATCGTAGGGGAAAAGGGATCCAACCGTTTCAGGCCAGTGTGGATTCTGGCTGAATACCACTAAGCTGATTTTCTGGTTTGTAAACGGGCATGCCAATGATTCCACCTCTCCAGATATGTGGAGTTCTAATAAGATGGCAGTAACAGAAATTTCAAAGCCGCATGGAACCGGGCAGTCTGAAGTCACTTAAAACTCTTTCTACCAGGAAGCGCGCAGGCGGGAGCCGCGCCAGCATTACCTTGACTAGCCACACTCCGGTGTTCTGTTTGGCGCCGGTGAGATCGAGTTCGCCGCGCTCAGCCATGGATTTGTCGCCGGTGGAGATCTGCAGGACAGAGCAACGGCTCCGGAGTTGGAGGAAATCTGTGGGACAAGCGTCCGGAGCAAAGACACAGCCGCGGAGTAAAGAGGACTTACAGAGAAGCCGGAGTCGCTCAAACACCAGGATTCAGGAAATTCTGGGAAACAGGAACTCGCCGCTGGGAGCCGGGAACCGCGCTTGCGCACTACATCAGCAGTACGGCGCGCTACTGGGGACATATTTTCTGGTTCAGCCGCCTCTTGGATGGGCATAGCTACTGAATGGCTAGTGCCCGAGCAATTTAAAGCAGAGGGTTGTTGTTGTTGGAGATCACCAAATGTCTGCAATATATTAAAAAACTTAAAACAACAACAACAACAACAAAAACCTTCCTTGGACGGGATTCCAACTCATAGTGACGCCATAGGATAGACTACAACTGCCCCATAGGGTTTCCAAGGTTGTAAATCTTTTATGAAAGCTTACTATCACATCTTTTTTCCACAGAACAGTTGATGAGTTCCAACAGAGGAGAGTTCATTTAGCAGCCCAATGCTTAAACCACTGTGCCATCAGGGTGCCTTCATTTAAAGCATTTAAAGATTGTTGGTGTTGTTAAGTGCCGTTGTTAGTTCAGATTCAGAGCGAACTTCCGAGGAGTAGCTGGTGGGTTTGAACCGGCGACCTTGGGGTTAGCTGGCCATTGCTTATCCTACAGATCCACACCAGGAGATCAGCATAACTCAGGAAGTAGTGTATCAAAACAGAAAAATGGGATTCAGCTGTCAGTATATGCCCAATCCTGACCAAGGAGAGAGAGACAATATTTTGAAGGATAGGGTCAGAGTAAAAATTGGAGTTCTTCAAACATCATTTTCCTAGGCAGTGAACAAGTACAAGTGAGCACTGGCATTCGACTAATCTCCCCTAGATATTCTGAAAACAAAGAGCTGGACTGCTAACCAAAATGTCAGCGGTTGGAACCCACCAGCTGCTCTGTGGGAGAATGATGTGACTGGCAGTCTGGTTCCCTACATATTTAAAGCCTTGGAAACGGTATTGGATAGTTCTACTCAGTCCTTTAGAGATACTATGAGTCAGAATTGACTCGAAGGCAGTGGGGTGTTCTGAAACATACTGTTTGTACAACTGAAAAGAAAGTGATGTCTCAACTCAAAGGCTGCCACTGAGGACCAGTGCTTGAGCAAATGAATCACCCTCTCTTTAGAGTCCCAGATCCAGGGTTAATTAGGTCAGTGACAATACAAATGTATAAGAGACGAACCTAATTTGTGAATTCTGCTTAAACAGTTTTCCTTTCTCTCCTTGCCTCTAGAATAAAACGTAATCTCTCTGCTTCCTGAGCCCTCCCAATTCGATCTGTTCACACTTCATGCATCCAACCACAGGAAATCTATCAGACCAGGACCTTCCTCAATCATTTCAGGGCCTCTGCACACAAGATTTCCTACCAAATAGATACCCTATTCTTCCCACTGTCCCTGTCCTCTGCTAAACAAACTTCTACTTACCTTTCCAGACTAATGGAAATGTTACTTCATATGAAACTATAGGAAGGACCATAGGGTAATGGTGAACTGCCCCATAGTATTTCTGAGGCTGTCATCTTTATGAGGGATCCCTGGTGGAGTAGTGATCAAATACTTGGCTGCTCTGGACACACTAGCTTTACAACCTTGTTGTTGTTGTTGTTGTTAGGTGCCATCGAGTTGGTACCGACATGCACAACAGAACGAAACACTGCCCGGTCCTGCGCCAACCTCACAATTGTTGTCACATTTGAGCCCATTGAGGCTGCCACTTTCACTTGTTTCTCTTCATTTTGACTTGTATTCCATCAGCAACCTTGGAAACCCTAAAAGGCAGTTGTATGTATTCTGTCCTATGAAGTCCAACTATGTTGTTTTTGTTGTTGTTAGGTGCCATCAAGTCAGTACCAACTCATAGCGACCGCAATGAATTCCACAACAAAGAGTTTTTTCGGTTTGGAATCTTGACAGAAGCAGATTGTCACATCTTTTTCTTGTAGAACAGCCCCTGGGTTCAAACGAGGGCATAACCACTAGTCACCAGAGCTCCTACAGGTTAACACACAACACTACAATGGTGATGGTGATTGTATGCCCTGGAGTTAGTTCTGACTCAAGAGATTCTGTATAGGGTTTCTGAGGCTGTAAATCTTTATGGGAGCAGAAACTTCATCTTTCTCCTGCGGAATGGCTGGTAGTTTCGAACTGCTGACCTTGAGGTTAGCAGCCTGACTCGTTACCACGATGCTACCTACACACGTTTATATGGCTGCCTTTGCTTTCTCGACTGTGAGCTCCTCCCAAACAGCAACAGTATTTTATTCATTTTATACCCACAATGTCAAGCAAACTGTTTGACACATTGTCAGATTTCAATAGGCTTTGGTTGAACCAACATTTACTGAAGAAAAACAAACAGTAAGATACTGTATGAATGGAAAGTAATATATCAAACCACACATCAGAGGCAGGCATAAAATGAAGAAACTCCATATCTGTGCAGTATAGGGCCAAGAAGAGCCACCCGATCTCTGAGATCAATATAGAAAAACTAACAAGAAAGATGGGAGCCAGGCAGTGTGTTTAAAAGGAAGGCTATATTTTTGTACATCTTGGGAAGGGGGCTAAACACGTGTAGCAGTCAGGCAAAGGAAGAAAGCTGTTTGAAGTTTGATCAAGTAGAAGGAATAAATTGAGGTCTGAGACCAGGAAGGGATGGGAAGTGGCCTTGAACACCCTAGTGATATATTTTACCAGTTGCTGTTGATTCATGGAGTTGTTGTTGGTGTGAAGTTGATTCCAACCCATAGCGACCCTGATAGGGTTTCTGAGGAACAGCTGGTGAGCTTGAACTGCCGACCTTGCAGTATCAAACGGCTTTACAGTCTGGTGCATTAACCCACAGCACCATACCAGGACTCCTGATGATCTACGTCTGGAAAAATCAGTACTTAAACAGGTGGGCACCATGAATTGAGGAGCTACACTACACATAGTGGTTACAAATCAGGCTGTGAACCTCAAGATCAGCAGTTCAAAACTACCAACTGTTCCGTGGGAGAAATATGGGGCTTTCTGCTCCCGTAAAGATTTATAGCCTCGGAAACCCTATACAGGTTGGCTATGAGTCAGAACCAACTCAATGGCACATAATCACCACCACTTAACAACAACAACAACAACAACTACACTACCAAAGCTCCTTAATTCATAGTGACCACAGGGTCTCTATGGGTCGTAACCGGCTTGATGGCACTTAACAACAACAACAACAACCTGTCTAAGGACTCATTTTTCCACAAGTATATCACTAGGTCTTTCTTCTAAGGTAGCACTACACTTGAACCTCCAGACTTTGGGTTATCCACTGAGTACACGAACCACTTGTACCTCCCTACGACTTCAGTAATGAACTTTAACCAATTGTCCTTGATTGATGCATTACACAAGCATGACTTCACTCAGGGAATTGGGGGCAGTGCAGAAAGCACCCCCTGACACTGCCGGAGGTGTTGACGCCAACATGACCTAGGGTCCCAGGCCTCAGGTGCCACAGGGGGAGGGACCGCTAAAGGAATGACATCAGTAGGGTTTGTCACCAGTGAAGTAAAGTCATCACCACCACCTCTTCCCTCATTACCAGCAGACAGACCATGGTACCCTCCATTGGGCAGAGAGGAGGGTCTCTGCCTTTGCCGTTGGTAGAAGGGAAAGAACTGCTGGGAACCATTGAGGGAGGAAGAGAGGTCGGGGAAGAGAGGCAGGGTCCCAGGGTCCAGGGGCAGGGGAAGCTGGGCCCTGTGGAGCTGACTTGGCAGCTACATGTGGACTGGTGAAGGGGTCAGGAGGAGTGTTTATAACATAACACACCAACTCTAGTGACACCACTGTACTCATATGTTATGTTCTTGTCAAGTGCCATGGAGTCAGTTCTGACTCATAGAGATCCTGCATAGGGTTTCCAAGAAGTTGCTGGTGGCCTTGAACCGCCTACCTTGGGGTAAGCAACCCAGTGTTGATTCAACAACTCCACACCAGGACTCTGTAAGAATCTTTAAAATGTGTGTGTGTACATATATGCTTTCCAGGGATTGGAGGAGAATGAATGGTCAAAAAAATGACTAGAGAACAAAAGAAAGTATGAAGATTTAAGGATAGCAGAGAGGAGTCCTATGTGGCACTGTAGAATGAGCGCTGGAAAGCTGCTTCTCTGAAACCCCGTTAGTTGGAACCGACTTAGCAGCACATAGCAACAACAGCAATATAAAGAAACAGGAAAAGAGCAATTTGAGGAAGACTTCAACACATACACTGTTGACCAAAGAACACTATCCCCCATCTGTCCTTTCAAACACCTCCCAGCTAAAAGTATAGATGTTTATGGAATTGTAAGAGAAAAAGACAGCATAGCCTAACCTGGTCCATAGACTGTACTCTGCTACCACTTAACCAGCGGAGAGATGAGGCTTTCTGCTCCCATAAAAATTTACATAAAGCTATATGACCTTTGACCTCTTAACTGCTACTTTCATGAGTGTTGATTGTGTCCAAGCAAAATCAAGACTTTGAAAAACTTCAAATTTTCTCCATTTGTTGTTGTTGTTGTTAAGTGTCTTCAAGTGGGTTCTGACTCATAGCGACCCTCTATAGGGTTTCTGAGGAGCAGCTAGTGAGTTTGAACCACCAACCTTGTGGTTCAAACCAAACTTTCTGTCCAGTGCTTTTCCTACAGTGCCATGCCAGGACTCCATTTATCTTGATGCTATTTACTGGTCCAGTTGTGAGGATTTTTGTTTTCTTTACATTGAGGTATGATCCATACTGAAGGCTGTAGTCTTCATCAGTAAATATTTTAACTTCCTCTTCACTTTCAGGAAGCAAAGTTATATCATCTGCATGTCACAGTTTGCTGATGAACCTTCCTCCAATCCTGGTGCCATGTTCTTTTTCATATAATCCAGTTTCTTGGATTATTCAGTCAGCATACAAATTGAATACATATGGTAACACCTTTCCTGATTTTAACCCATTCAGTAGCTGTTGCGGACCGTGTAAGACTGGTCAGAGGTTCGAGGCCCTATAGGCCCGAGTGTAACAAATGAGGCCACTGGCAGTTAATGGCAAATTGCTTTCATCTTAATATTCAGTTATATATATTAAATTAATACACGGAGC
>NW_006408540.1:19644644-19646356 GCF_000296735.1 Chrysochloris asiatica | reverse complement strand
TTGTATGTGATAGTAGTGATATTGCCTGATGATTTCTGCATTCCATTGGGTCACCTATTTAGAATAGTCACAAATATACATCTCTTCCAGTTGTTTGGCCAGGTAGCTGTCTTCCAAATTTCTTGGCGTAGATGAATAAGTACCTGCAGTTGTGCATCAGTTAGTTGAAAGATTTCAATGGGTATATTGTCAATTCTGGAGCCTTGTTTTTTGCCTGTGACTTCAATGTTGCTTGAACTTCTTGCTTCAACACCACTGGTTCTTGATTATTGTGGATCCAAGCAAAATGTAATTATTGACAACTTCAATCTTTTCACCATATCTTGAAGTAATTGAACAATGGAACTTTTCTTTTTGGTACAGTGGCTCTGTATTCCTTCCACCTTCTTTTGATGCTTTCTGCATCATTCAATATTTTGCTGATTGTTGTTGGTGTTGTTAAGTGTCATCAAGTTGGCTCTGACTCATAGTGACCCTATGCACAACAGTATGAAACCCTGTCCAGTTTTGCACCATCCTCACAATGGATGTTATGCTTGCGTCCATTGCTGTTACCACATTGTCAATCCACCTCCTTGGGCGTCTTCCTTTTGTTTGCTGAATCTCCACTTTATCAAGCATCACGTTCTTCTCCAGGGACTGGTTCCTCCTGATAATATATCAGAAGTATGAGAGACAAAGTCACCATCCTGACTTCTGAGGAATATACTGGCTGTACTTCTTCCAACACAGATATGTTTGTTCTTCTGGTAGTCCATGGTACTTTTAATATTCTTTTCCAATGCCTTAAGTTCACCTTGACCTTTTTCTTTCAATAATTTGGCTCTTGATTCTATGCTATCTCTTGAAACGGTCGAACACCAATCATTTCTTTTTGGATGAAAGGAATACACAGAGTCACTGTACAAAAAAGAAATGGACAATGTTCCTTTGTTTCAAGAGGAAGCATATGATCAAGAACCAATGATACTAAAGGAAGAAGTTCAGGTGCATTGAAGGCATTGGCAAAGAACAAGCTCTAGGAATTGATGAAATAAAAATTGAAATCTCTCAATAAACTGATAAAGTACAGAGGCACACACTCATCTATGCCAAGAAATTTGGAAGACAGTTACCTGGCTACCTGTTTGGAAGAGATCCATATTTATGCCCATTCCATAGAGGTGACTAAATGGAATTCAGAAATCGTATTGCAATATCATTAATATCACAAGCAAGTAAATTTTGCTGAAGGTAATTCAAAACAGCTGCAGCAGTACATTGACGGCATTTCCAGAGGTTCAGGCTGTATTCAGATAGGAACGTGGAAAGAGGGCTATCACAGCTGATTTAAGATGGATGTTGGCTGAAAGCAGAAAAATACCAGTAAGATGTTTGTTGCTGTTGTTAAGTGCCATTGAGTCAGTTCTGACCCATAGTGACCCTGTATAGGGTTTCTGAGAGTGGCTGGAGAACTTGAACCACTGACCTGTGGTTCAAACTGACTTTGTAGTCCAGCTCATTAATCCACGTCGCCACAGAAAAAGGTTTACCTGTGTGTTATTTTCTACATAAAGACTTTTGATTGTGTGACTCATGGCAAGTTATGGGCAACATTTCAGAGAATATCCCAGAACTCTTCATTGAGTTCATGAAGAACCTGTACATAGACCAACAGGCACTCATTCAAACAGAACAAGGGACGCTGAATGGTTTAAGTCAGGAAAGGTGTG
>NW_006408540.1:19635326-19643789 GCF_000296735.1 Chrysochloris asiatica | reverse complement strand
GGAAATCTTGTAAGTCTGTCTTCTGCCTATAACTGATTGGAATACCTAAAATGGGGCTACAACGTGCCCAGTGAAGGAGGCTTCCTGCGGAGCCTCTGTATTACATAAGACCATAGGTGAAATTCTGAACCGCATCCAGAATCTTCTGAGGTGGGAAATTTCCACTTGAAAGGACAAGCAGACCGGCAGAACAGAAGATACTTGTTGAAAGAAAGACCGACAGGAAAAATACAAAACAGTATAAACAGTCCAACTGATTACTACAAGAACAAGCAAGTTGCTCGCCCAGGAGACATCAAGGCAAGTGGTCAGGTCCCCTCAGAGCAAACCCCTTCCAAGACTAAGATTCAATGGGAATACACACTTTGATTGGTGACCACGTTCATCACCTATAAGGGGAAGTAAGGGAAAAACAGCAATGAAACTGTGAGTTAAGCCCTACAATGTTCAATAGATTCTTGAGAACCCAGGTGGAGACCTGGTCAGTCAGCAGTATGGCAAGACCTGGGGACTCTTGAGCCCAGAGTCAGTGACATAGGCACAGAGGACTAGAGTGGAGAGTGAAGTGTCTAGTTGATGAGAAGAGAGGGCATATGCATAAGAACATCCACTTTGCATATAATACCCACTTGACCTGGCTTCAATGACTGATGATCAGAGCTCAACTAGAAGAAGAAAGAAGAGGAAAAAAAGAGTAATCTGATACAATTTGATGAACTTGGCCTACACCTATGGATGCAGTAGCTCAAAAGAGGGAACAAATCTTTACAGTGAGGATCATTCCTACCCCCTCCACACACAGAGTAGACAGGGATGGGCAACTTGGACATTGACTAACCAAAATGGGGGGGCCTACAAAGGCAAGAAGTGACTGGCTTACAAGCTTTCAAGAGGGAACTTAAATCCAGAGGGTATGGAGGAAGGCAGAATCTCCACTGAGTAGTATCTAATCTGTCTGGGCAGGGTTGATGAAAGGAGATGTGGATAGGTCTCTTGTGGTACAATAGTGAATAATTGTTATCAGAACTGATTGTGAGGGTTGGAAATGTAAATGTAGATGTTTTGTAGCAAAAGGAGGGGAATGATTGACTTTGCAGTCCAGGAGCGGAGGTCCCTGGAACCATCAAGGGAGAAGAGCAGAGATCGGGAACTTACGCAGAGAAACAGTGACGCCAGAGATGGAGGCAGAGACCATGACATGGAGAGATGGAGCGGCCAGGGACTCTAGACCCAGAGAGGGAGAGGGTTTGTGTGCTGACAACCGGCGCGGGGGGGGGGCATGCTTCTTGCAGGGTATAGCCTTTAGTTGGTTGATGATGCATGGAGGGGACTGTTACCATGGCAATGAAACAATATACGATAGGGTGAATGTAAAGCTAATGATCTCCCATGTAAACGATCACATAATTCACAATAAAACATTAAAAAAAAAAGATTTAAAAAAACTCCAAAGCCAAACCCACTTACATCAAGCCAATTCCCACTCATAGCAACCTTTTAGGATAGAGTAGAACTGCCTCGTAGAGTTTCCAAGACTGGAATCTTTATGGAAGCAGACTGCCACATCTTTTCTCCCAAGAAGCAGCTGGTGGATTTGAACCTCATACAAACAAGCAGTCAAGTGCTTAACTCCTGTGCCACCAGGGCTTCTGTGAAAAATCACCAAGGACTTCATTCTTCTTGGATCAACTATCAACATTCACGGAAGCAGCAGTCAGGAGATCAAACAACATATTGCATTAAGCAAATCTGCTGCACAAGACCTCTTTAAAGTGTTGAAGAGCAAAGATGTCAGCTTGAGGACTAAGGTGCGCCTGACCAAAGCCATGGTATTTTCAATAACCTCATATGCATGTGAAAGCTGGACAGTGAATAAGGAAGACCGTAGAAGAATTGATGCCTTTGAGTTATGGTGTTGGAGGAGAATATTCAAAGTACCATGGGCTGTCAAAAGAACCAATAGATCCGTTTTGGAAGAAGTGCAGCCAGTGTGCTACTTAGAGGCCAGGATGGCTAAACTTCGTCTCTCATACTTGGGGCATATTGTCAGGAGGGACCAGTCGCTGGAAAAGGATATCATATTTGGTAATATGGAGGGTCATAGAAGGAGAGGACGACTCCCAAAGAGATGGATTGGCCAAGTGGCAGTATCGATGGACTCCAGCGTGGCAACAATAGTGAGGTTGGCCCAGGATCGGGCAGTGTTTCGTTTTGCTGTGCATAAAGTTGCTATGGGTTGGTACCGACTCGATGGCACCTAACAACATAATTATATAAATGTTACATGTATTCCAATGTAACTAGTGCTTTGATAAGTGAATGGCAATGTAATTCAGTAAGTGACCATGCAGAACTAAGTGACTTTAGAAAAATAAAAAATAATAATAATAAAAAGAAATCAAACAATGCATTGCATTAGGCAAATCTGTGGCACAAGACCTCTTTAAAGTATCCAAGAGCAAAGATATCAGTTTGAGGACTAAGGTGCACTTGACCCAAACCATGGTATTTTCAATAGCCTCCTATGCATGTGAAAGTTGTACAATGAATTAAGGAAGACTATGCATTTTAGTTATGGTGTTGGAGGAGAATATTAAAAGAACCATGGACTACTAGAAGAACAAACAAATCTGTGTTGGGAGAAGTACAGTCAGAATGTTCCTAGGATGGTCAGACTTCATCTCTCATAATTCAGACATATTATCAGGAGGGACAAGTCTTTGGAGAAGGACATCATGCTTGTTAAAATGGAGGGTCATCAAAAAAGATAAAGACCCCCAACTAAATTGGTTGGCAGAATGGCAACAGCACTGGTAAGATAAGAGAGGTTTGTTAAGGCTTAAAGAATGATTGGAATAGGAAACTTCATATGCCTCATCTAAATGAAATCAACAATTACACAGACCTTAACATAGGGTTTGGGGGAAGAAAAGGGCTTACAATATTGGGGAGTTAGAGGCAAGCTTTCTCACAGAGAGGTTATCAGTGATGGGGACAAAAGGACATATGTGCTGACAGCTGGGCCTGCAGACAGGTGACAGAACAATGTCAGGACAGAACTTGTTTTCAAATCAGATAGCAAACAAGCTTGCTAAAGATTGATTAATATTTCTTAAGACACAGGTTTTCAGAGAATGTATAGCTCAGAATAATTTTTGTATTAAGACAAACACATATAAATCTAACTATATTGTCTTAGCCTGCTAAGTAAGATGGTTTGAAAATACCTTGCTTACAAAAATATTTTTTGAGAGTAACCTGCATAAGTGGGTTTCAGATTATCATTTGGGTGTCCATCCTCTGTGGGGAGAAGATATACCATCTTTGTATCTGCAGGACCACAGAGGGAGGATTTCCTTTGTTAGGAGATGCAGGGATGGAGTCTAGTCTCAAATCCTTAGTCATTTTACTTATGCTAAATGCTTTATTTTAAATGTATGTATGTATGTATGTATGTATGCATGTATCTAGAGTCCTGGTGTGGCACTCTGGGATAAAGCATTGGACCGTAAAGTCGTTTGACCTGCCAGGTCAGCAGTTCAAACTTAGCAGCTTCTCCTTGGTAAATTTATATAGGGTCGCTATGAGTTGGAACCTACTCGATGGCATTTAACAACAACAACATGCCTGGACCTATGTATATTCCTCCCTCCTCTCTGGTTCTGATACTATTGAGAATTCTGACTGAGACACCAGCCTGTAACTCCACCTTTACTGTAGGACTTGGGGTTCGGGTTCAGACCTCCAGCAGCCCTCCCTGCTTGCTAGGCAAAATCATGTGCTCTTTTGTGAGTCTGTGGACTTGCTGTAGTAGGAAAGAATTTCCTCAGCCACTATACGTGTTGCTTTCTGGACCAGTGCTTTAATGTCTGGTTCCTGGACAAACTGCATCCAGTTTCTTTGAGAGGTTTGCCTAAAATGCAGATGCTTGAACTTCATTCCAGAGGAGCAAAATCAGAATTTCTACAAGTCTTGTTGTTGGAAGTGCTGTCGATTCAGTTCCAACTCACAGCAATTCTGTATAGCGTTTCTGAGGAGCAACTGGTGAGTTTAAACCACCGACCTGTGGTTCAAACCGACCTTGCAGTTCAGTGCATTAACCTGCAGCACCACACCGGCATTCTGGATGTGTGTGTTGTTGTTGTTAAGTACCAACTTACTGCACAGGGTTTCCGAGGCTGCAAACCTTTACAGGAGCAGAAAGCCTTATCTTTCTCCAGTGGGACAGCTGGTAGTTTCGAACTGCTGATCATGAGATTAGCAGCCTCATTCATAACCACTATGCTACCAGAGCTCCTTGCACATCAAAATCTGAGACTCAATGTTCTAAACCCAAAAAGACAGAGTTTATTAAAATTGGGCCATGAGAAAAAGTTGGCCAGAGATGTTTCTTCCTGTCAGATGCCTTACACTTGGAATTCCACTAAGCCTTGTAAATTCAGAATACCACAGTTCTAACAAGTAGTCAGTAGAGTATAAGCAGCAAATCATTTAAGAGATTTAACAAAGTGATTTGAGGGAGTTAGAAAATCATTGCCAGGTAGCTGAGTCCACTCTCAGATGTGTCCTTGGCTGGTTGCACACAGGAAATGGGCCAGGCGAGAAATTTTCTTTGTTCACATTCACTCAGGAATATTCTAGTTAGCAGACATATTACTTCCTGGCGTGTTCACATAGGCAGATGACATCACATCAAAGTTCTTCTTAATAAGCCAGCCTTAGAAAATTTTTCATACAAAAAATTACCTACGAATACAGCAATTTAGTTAATTTGATGTTCCTTACATTAGTGATCTCATAGGTAGAAAAGTTTGCTTCAGTTTCATATGAAGGGTATAAAACTTCACCTCTGAATTCTCCCTGACCTTCTCTTCACCTAACATGTCTCTTTTCCATAGAATGCCTGCGTCCTCTGTGACATTGTTTAGTCTGTTAATCACAAACGAACAAAAACAAATACTCCCCAAGGTACTTTTCATATTTTTTAGTGTGGAAAGCATGAGCTTTGGAGTCAAATACACGCTCAAGTCATACCTCTGCTGCTGACTAATCTCGTTATTTTAACCACTCTGTGCCTGTTTTTGTTTTTTTGCTTATAGAATGGGGTTACTGTACCCTCCTCACAGAATTATTACAAGACTAAATGAGAAAACGGAGTCCTGGTGTGGCACCATAGGATAAGCACTAGCCCTCAACGTCGGTCGGTTTGAACCACAAGGTCAGTAGTTCAAACTAACCAGCTACTCCTAGGAAACCCTATACTGGGTTACTATGAATCAGAACTGACTCGAAGTCACTTAACAACAACAAATGAGAAAACAAACCCCAAAATGTTACACCAAGATGTGCAAACTATTTGATAGCAGCAAGTTATGGATTGAATTGTGTCCCCCCAAAAATCCTAAACTCTGTACCAGTGGCTATAATCCCATTTGGGAACAGGTTTTCTTTTGTGATGTAAGCGAGCAGATGAAGCAAACAAGCAAGCAAATACAAACTCAGGGGAAGCCACACAGCACATGATCACCAGGAACCTAGAAATAGTAGCTGACACGTGACAAGGATCTTCCCCCGGAGCAGACAGCGGGAGAAAACCTTCCTCTGGAAGTCCTTTCAGCCTCCTAAACTGAGAGAAAATAGATTTCTGCTCATTCAAACCACCCACTTGTGGTATTTCTGCCACAGCAGCATTGGAGAACTTAGACAATGCACTAATTACATTCGGTCGGATGATTGAAAGTGAGCACAAAAATCTTGTTCTCAGCAGTGGTGTGCTGGCAAATGTTTTAATAATAACAATCAGCTCTCCTAATGGGACATGGGGGACCCCTGACTTGTACTTTTGGCAAGTTTCTCCTACCATAGCCAATTTCAAGGCACCACCATGACACCAGTGAACCTGGAATTAGAAGACATGCATAGTAGCACACCATTGTAAAGTATTTTCACCATTGCATATGAGGGGGCTTCAAAAAGTTCATGGAAAAATGGAATTAAAAGGTAACAGAATTTTTCCATGAACTTTTATAAGTCTTTTTGTAGATACAATAGTATCTTCAAGATACTTCAAGAGCATAGATAATAGCAAAACGTAGTAAAAACAAATTAGGAAGTTATATTTTTGAGTATTTATTACCTTTTTAAAAACTGTGGTAAAACTATATATTTATAAATTGCTAATTCAACAATTTTTACACTTATAATTTATATGCACAATGTGTGCACCACTATTATCCTTTTCCAAATTGCTCCACTACCATTAACGGAATCTCAGGGCCCCTTAAGCACCTGCTTCCCACTTCCCTTTCCTTCCCACTGATAAATGTCCTCAGTCTCTGTATATTTGTCTATTTTTTATAAGCAGGATCATACAACTTTGGGTTTTTTTTTTTATGGTTGATTTATTTCACTTTGTATAAAAATTTCAAGTTCACTCATATTAAGGAACCCTGGTAGCGTAGTGTATTAAAAGCATGGCTGCTAACCTCAAGGTCAACAGTTCGAAAGTACCAGCTGTTTTGCAGAAGAAAGATGAGGCTTTCTGTTCCTGTGAAGATTTACAGCCTCAAAAGCCCTAGGCAGGGTTGCTATGAGTTGAAACTGACTTAGTGGCCCACAACCGCCACCATGCGTCAAGACTTCATTTCTGTTTGAGGCTGAGTAAAATTTCATTGTATTATTATTACATTCTGTGTATCCATTCATATGTTGATGGACATTAAGGTTGTTTCTACCTTCTGGCTATTGTGAATACAGTTGCAATGAATATTGAGATACAAGTTCTATTTGTTCTCCTGCATTCAAGTCTTCTGGGTATATACTTAGGGCTGGAATTGCTGGGTCATATGGTAAAACCATGTTGAACTTTTTGAGAAATTGTCAAAGTGTTCTTCACAGCAATTGCACCATTCTGCACTCCCATCAGCAACAGATGTGAGTTTCAGTTTCTCTACTACCTCACCAACATCTGTTTGTTTTTTATCATCAACATTCTAAAACCAAACCAAACTAAACTCACTGCAGTCAAGTAGATACCGGCTCACAGCGACCCTCTAAGACAGAGAACTGCCCCATAGGGTTTCCAGGGCTGGAAATCTTTATGGAAGCAGACTGCCATTACCTTCTCCCATGAAGAAGCTAGTGGATTTGAAACTCCATGCAAGTGCTTAACCACTATGCCACAAGCGCTCCTCATAAACATTCTGTTGTTAGTTAGTTTCTGTTGAGTCAGTTCTGGTTCTGTGCCATCCTCACAATTGTTATATTTGAATCCGTTGTTGCTGCCCCTCTGACAATCCATCTCCTGTTGTTGTTAAGAGTCGTCAAGTCAGTTCTGACCCATAGTGACCCTGGACAGGGTTTCCAATGAGCAGCTGGTGGGTTTGAATTGCCAATCTTGCAGTTAGCAGTCCAATGCTTATCTTATAGTACTCCTTGTTGTTGTTGCTGTTAAGTGCCATTGAGTCGATTCGACCCTGTACAGGGTTCCCAAGGAGCAGCTGGTGAGCTTGAACCACCGACCTTGCAGTTCTAGTGGGCTGAACTATTGCCATTGTCTTCAATATTGTTTATCTTATGTGTTCCAGGAAGAGGAAGTAGCATATGCAAATCCTGGTGTGGGTAGGGCCTGGTGTGTTGGTGCCTGTGGATCAGAGAGAATGCTGGTGGATGGAAAGGAAACCCTATAGAGGATCTTTATGAGTTGGAACTGAGGCACTGAAGGGTTGGAAGTTCAAACCTACCCAGAGGTACCTCATAATTTTGACCTGACAATTTGCTTTCAAAATGTCACAGCCATGAAAATCTAGTGCTAGTCTGCTCACCAACTCAACAACAGCCATCACCTATAGCAACCATCAAGAAAAAACTTAGTACAAGCACACAAAACACAGACGCACACCACATTGCTCAGGAGATCAGACAAGACTGAATGCACTGTACTTCTTGGATGACATGATTCAGTGATTTACTTTTGTCAAGTGCCTTATATCTAATGTAACATATGGCTGCCGTGGCCTGCAGGATGTCTTCTTCACTCTCAGTCCCACCTAAACCAAACCATTGAAGTCGAGTTCTTTTCAACTCATAGTGACTCGATGGGACAGGGTAGAACTGCTCCATAGGGTTTTCTAGACTGCTATCTCTTTCTCCTGTGGAACAGCTAAACTCTTAACCACTCTCAGTCAGTTGAATATCTCATCAGGGATCAATGTAGGAATAATGGAGTCCTGGTGTGGTGCTGTAGGATAAGCACTGGACTGCTAACCACAAGGTTGGCAGTACAAATCCACCAGTTGCTCCTCAGAAACCCTATACAAGGTTGCTATGAGTTGGAACTGACTTGACAACATTTAACAACTACCACAAAAGATTAAATTGTTGTTGTTGTTGAATGCCATCGAATCAGTTCCAACTCATAGCAACCCTATATAGGATTTCCAAGGAGCAGCTGGTGAGCTTGAA
>NW_006408540.1:19631046-19633415 GCF_000296735.1 Chrysochloris asiatica | reverse complement strand
AAAACTAATGTTCTCCCATGTAAACTATCACATAATTCACAATAAAACATTTAAGAAAAAAAAAAAGAAAATTTAATTTCTTTTTGCTATAATGAAATGCAACTTTTCCATAGATAAGGTCAGCAGTTCAAATTTGCCATTCACTCCAAGGGAGAAAGACAGGGCTTTCTGCTCACATAAAGATTTAAGGCCCTGGAAACCCTATACAGGGTTAATATGAATAGGAGCTGACACAATGGCACACAACCACCACCACCAATTTATCAAAAACCTTTATACCAGATTTTTATATATTAAATAAAATTATGGTTAGAAACAACATTGGAATACTTGATCAAAGTACTCAGATAAAAATCACAAACAACAGTAAGTCCTAAAATATTGTATCAAACAGATGAATTCTCATTAGTGTTTAGATTTCAAAGCCAGAGAAGCATTGTGTGCTGAATACCAATCAGAAATTGTGCCCACATTCCTTTGAAAAGTAAAAGCTAAGAGTTTACTAACCAAATTTACAATTAAACACCAAACCAGACCCATTGCTGTTAAGTGGATTCCAACTCACTAAGATCTCACAGGGTAGAGTCGAACTGTTTTAGAGGGTTTCCAAGGCTTCAGTCTTTGCACAAACAGACTGCCTCATCTTTCTCTAGAAGAGCGGTTGGTGGATTCAAACCATTGACCTTTCACATTGTAGCTAAATGCTTAACCACTGCACCAGCAGGCTATTTATTTTCTTGATTTTACGGCTTAGTGTCAGCTATGGGTGAAAAAACTCTTGGAATTACTTACCATTTTATACTTTTTGTTCCTATGCAATTATTAACAAGATAAACAGAATTTTCCAGGCTCCAAAGAGGATTATGTAGATCACATTATAAAATTGATTTTATTACATTTATTATTTTATGACTCCTTCCACCTTCTAGAGAGTACCGAGTTCTGTGTTGTGAAAGGGGATGTGGATTTGCTTTTCTTGGAGTCAAACATTCTCTTTGTAAAGCATGAATCCAGTAGCCGCTAAGATCGCAGATGAAGAATCAACCGTTCGTCTCACACAAGTTAAAATTGAGCATCTGTTACTTAACTCCAATTCAGATTTGTTTTCAATGCATTTATTTCTCCTTTCCTAACATCTTCTAAATGCTACTGTGAAATAATTACTGTGAATCTCTAGACTTAGCTTATTCATTATCTTGGTTAACTGTATGAGGGTTTGATCTAGACCCTTCTCTCAGTGACTTTAGTATGTCTGATTTTTTTGTTCAGCATAAAGCGTGGGCCACTGATCATTTCCCAAAGTGTGCCTAGCAACCCTGGTTTTATGTAAGCGTTGTGTACATGGGGCTGACAGTAAAGAGGGACCCATGCTGGGATAAACATTCCTCTTCATATCCAGACAGATTTAACCAATATCCTCTTGACTTCTGGTATGGCACTGCACAATCAGCACTGGACTGTGAACCATAAATTCAGCAGTTGAAACCCACCAGCTGCTCCTCAGAAACCTTATACAGAGTTCACTGTGAGTCGGAACTGACTCAATGTCACTTAACAACAACAAGGAGGCAGACTAAGGAACACCTGTTGCACATAGTGGTGGTGGTGGTGTGCTGTGGAGTCGGTTTCAACTTATAGCAACCCTGCCTAGGGGTTTGAGGTTGTAAATCTTTACAGGGAGCAGAAAGCCTCATCTTCCTCCCACAGAGCAGCTGATATTTCAAACTGCTGACCTTGTGGTTAGCAGCCCGACTTGAAACCACTGCCCTACAAGAGCCCTTTGCACCTGCTATAGTACTGTATGAATTTAAATGAACTCTCCGTATTAAATTTAAATTTAATTTAAATTCCACCAAGCCAGAAAAAGAAAAACTATAATGCTAGGATTTATGTTTAGAAAATGCCAGAGCAAGCTACAATTGAATATGAGTTGCTGTCTTTCTTCTTGAAAAATATCCACTTCTCTCTTTGGTTATGACTTTGTTATGGTTTTAAAAATATGCTCCAATATTTTGGTACTCTTCTTGTCATCATGTGAAGCCTAAATTCCTTCCTCCTACACGTGGACTTGACTCGATGACTTATTTCAATTGAACAGAATATGGTTGAAGTGATCTTATATGATCCCAAGGCTAGGTGGAATAACTCTGCCTGTCTCTGTCTGTCTCATAAGGAGGTGATTTTATTCAGGCAAATGTAATAATGTAGACCTGAAGATCAGCGAACCTCAGGAGGGAAGTTTGGCCTTAGTGTTTTGTAGAGAGGGTAAATTCACAGCTACAGATGGGGTTATTTACCGTTGGGGTTAGTTTTACAACAGGGGAAATCTCAGTCAGTTATCTGAACAAAAAATGTTTTTCTCTGTGATC
>NW_006408540.1:19591481-19629685 GCF_000296735.1 Chrysochloris asiatica | reverse complement strand
GAGACGTGGAGAGATGGAGTAGCTGGGGACACTGGACTCAGGGAGGGAGTGGTGCTGTGTGCTGATGGCTGGGGGGTACCCTTTTGTTGTTTGATGATACATGGAGGGGATTGTAATCATTGCAATGAAACGAAATATGATACGATGAATATAAAGCTGATGTTCTCCCATGTAAACTCACATAATTCACAATAAAAACTTAAAAAAAAAAAAAGAAGTCCTTGTGAAGAAAAGCTCATATGTAAAGAGGAATCAACTCACAAGCCCCGAGTAAGTGCCAGCTTACTGAGTGAGTAAGCTGCCACATGACTGAGCCGTCTTGGAGGCAGATCCCCCAGCCTCTGCCAAGCCTTCAGATCACTACTGTTCCTTAGTTTTGTAACTGGGCTCCTGGTGTGGCGCTGTAGAATTAGTACTGGACTGCAAACCACAAGGTTGGTAGTTCAAACCTGCCAGCTACTCCTTGGAAACCCTGTACAGGGTCACTGACTCAGAACAGACTTGATGGCACACAACAATAATAAAAAATCCTAAATCATTATTCTTTGTCTCATAATTGATTAACTAAGGTTAGAACTGTTGTTTCCCTGAAACTAACGGCCCTTAACGACACTCATGATAGTTTTGTAATCACCAGCCAAGGTCTCAGTCTTTATAAAGCAGAGACATGCAGCAATAGTATAGCAATAGATAGAGGCTTCCATCGTCAATGTGTAGGTGGACAGGTGTCGGCAGACACTCTTCCTCTCTATGATCCTTCAAAGGCCCTGCTGTATACTCAAGAGGTGAATAGGATAGCATCAAAGAAAAGAGGAGCGCTTTCCTAGGAAAATCTTCAGAGAAACCTGAATCCGCCAGCGCTTTTTGCTTGCAAAAGAAATGACAATCCATAAATAAAGTCAGATTAAAAAGTTTTAACCATATCTCTTAGACAACTAGACAACTCAGTTTATGTAGTTTACAGTTCCTCCAAATGCTCATTGTTATGAAACAAGGGATAATTGCAACATAATCCAATTTTTAAAATCACTATTTTAATGAATAAAACAAAATAGCTGCTCCTACAGGAAAATTCAATTGTGCATGTTTTATGGTTGAACTACTGATGGGGAGTTTGAAATGTATGGTTTGGAACCTTGCTGCTCAAAGTATGAGAGGCAATGGTGGAATTCTCACTTTTCATGAGAAATTACCCAAATCTGATTCCTAGCTGCCATGGAGTCAGTTCCCAAGTCTTCGTCAAATCCTGCTTTCTGGGGTCCCCAGGAGTTGGCAGTTGACTCCACGGCAGCTAGGAATCACAACAACATTCCAAGTGTGGTTCCTAGATTAACAATATAGTATCACCTCACAGCTGATTGTTGTTGTTGTTGTTAAGTGCTGTCAAGTTGGTTCCAACCCATAGCAACCCTGTATAGGGTTTTCAAGGAGTGACTGGTTAGTTTGAACTGCCGACCTTCCGATTCAAATGACTTTGCAGTCCAGCGCATTAACCCACAGCGCCGCACCAGGACTCCTCACATTAAAGTTTGAGAAACCTGGTTTAGAATCCTGTATTGCACACCTGTTGTGAGACTGTAAACCAGTCCTTCATTCATCTTTTGTTGTTGTTAAGTGCTGTGGAGTCAGTTTCAACTCATAGTGACACTCTATAGGGTTTCTGAGGCTTTACATCTTTCAAGGGAGTAGAAAGCCTCATCTTTCTTCCACAAGAAAGACTCAAACCGTCGACCTTGTGGTAGGCAGTCCAGCACTTATCCTATGGAGCCAAGGTTCCCATCTGTAATGACCCAAGTGATGGTATTTTTCTTTCATAATTCAAATGCATCAATTCTGCAGTCTTCTTTATGGTGTTGGTGAAGAATATTGACATTGCCGTGGACTAACAGAAGGATGGAGTCCTGGTGTGTGGCACTGTGGATTAATGCATCATACTGCTAAGTCGTTTGAATTGCAAGGTCGGTGGTTCAAGCTCACCAGCTGCTCCTTGGAAACCCTATACAGGGTCGCTATGGGTCAGAATCGACTCGAAAGCATTTAACAACAACAACAACAACAACAGAAGAACAAACAAGTCTGTCTTGGAAGAAGTACAGCCAGAATGGTCCTTAGAAGCAAGGATGGAGAGCTTTCATTTCACATACTTTGGACATGCTATCAGGCAGGACCAATCCCTGGGGAAAGGACATCATGCTTGGTGAAGTGGAGCATCAGTGAAAAAGAGGAAGACCCTCAATGAGACAGGGTGACATCGTGGCTACAACAGTGAACTCAAGCCTAACAGTTGTGAGGTAGGTGCAGGCCCAGGCAGTATTTCACTCGGTTGTGCATAGGGCCAATATGTTACATACACTCAGAACTGATTCAAAGGCATCTAACAACAGCAACAATAAAGCAGAGATGAAAGTAGGGAAGGAAAATGGCTGATTTAGACATTCATTCATTCAATAACTATGTGTTGAGTACTTATTGCATTGGGGATGGAACAGTGAGCAAGGCAAATTAGAATTTGTAAGCTCTTCTCCAGCTCTGAAGTTTTCTCTTTCTGGAACTCTTTGACAGAATTATTTTGCTCTGGCCTTTCTCCTACTATCTCATGATAGTACTTGTGGTATCATGCAACCATGTATCAAAAGACAGGTGCCAGAGGAAGAGGGAGGGGAAATTCCCTCAAGATCAGAAGTCTACTTACCTGAATAGAGAGTGTGGGAGTCTGTGCACATACATTAAACACCCACCACCACTACTGACAGCTTGCTACAAATCGCCTCCATAAGAATTCTGATGTTCTCCGACTTGACTTTCAAAATTGCTTCACAATTACTGGAAAATTTCACAGTATTTTGGAAACAGTACGGTTCTGACAGCTTGTGTCAGACAACTATGTGTCTTCCAAAGTTATATCTCTAACAATACCCCATGGGGTGTTCTAGAAATAATAGAAGTGGATCTTCTCAAATTATAAAGCCGAGTTGCTCACATTTGCCATTGGCCACTGAGCTCCAAACCTTGCTGTCCAGCAGATTCCAACTAATGGAGACTGTACACGGCAGAGTAGAACGGCCCTATAGGGTCTCCAAGGCTGTTTATGGAAGCAGATGGGTTTGAATGCTGAAACTAACCTTATGTTCAGCAGCTGAGCGCTTAAGTGATACACCACCAGGGCTCCTTGCTATGGGACTGTTGTTGTTGTTGCTGTTGTTCAATGCTATTGAGCGAATTCTGACTCATAGAGATCCTGTATAGAAGTTCCGAGGAGCAGCTGGTGGGTTTGAACTGCTGACTTGTGGTTCGCAGGCCAGTGCTGAACCTACAGCATCACACCAGGAATCTAGCCACAGGTTAGAAACCTTTTTATCTTTTAAATTCCATTAATAGGTCCTCAGAGAAAAGGGAAAAACAAGTGAGAAGAAAGAGAGAAGCAAAATACCATCAGTACAAACCTACCTTGCTATTCAGTGTCACTAGGTACCCAAGGCTGCCTGCCTTTGGGCTCCTTCATTTAACAACCGGGGTGGCGCTGTAGAATCAGCACTGGACTGCGAACCACAAGGTTGGCAGTTCAAAACTACCAATTGCTCCTCAGAAACCATATACAGGGTCACTATGAGTCAGAATTAAAAAACAACAACAAAGGAAAGACTGCCTTTATTATTTTTAAATGTAATTTCTTTCCCCTCAGAGGTTAGATTTCCAAAATGACTCTTTTTGAAAGGTTGAAAGAAAAAAAAAATTACTTTTAAGACAAAATATTTGGTTGATTTTACAAATTTCTCTCTTACTAACCCTTACAAATAGTACTCCTATTCTTTGTGCATATGAGAAATGGGTTGGACTTCTGCCAGTAACATATCTATAAATGTGATGAAAATTCTAATTCAGATTATTTGTTAATGAACTTTAGTGGGGGGAAATTATTTAAAATAATTATTGCACTGTGTATTAGTACTTTTAAGTCTAATGAGTACCTGAGGCATTCATATCAAGAACACAGTAATAAATATTTGTTAAATAAATAAATGAAATAGAGTTCAGAAAGACAGCATAAAATAAAATTTAGATCCCCATCTGTCAAGGTCTTGGCAGTGAGTGGATTATTTGACCAGTAACCAATTTCTAGCTTAGTAAGGCTGTTTTAATCAAAAGGGATAACATTGGTTTATATCCAGTTTGATTCTGAGATGGCTCAGTATTACGGTTTTTCGGGAGGCAAGGCTGTTCAACACAAGCATACAATGATCAAACAGCTCTGTAACTGAAAAACCCTGCCTAATCAGGCTTGTTAGTGTAGAATAGTAATGTAGAGAGAGCAATGTCTGAAGTCCTAAAGAGTGTGTGTGTGTGTGTGTTTATGAAGCACAATTTACAGAAGACCATGCCTCAAAGAAGCTAGCTGAATGTATAATGTTCACTGCATGCTCATTCGTTAACTAGCCTCATTACTCTTATGTACTTCTCCCTCTTCTTCTTCTTTTTTAACTGAACTTAAGGATGCAATTAAAATCCCAGTGATTTGTAGTTTCTGCTGGAGAGATAAACAGATGGAGACTCTTCTGATCCCATGTGATCAGCTGCATGAATAGAGATCAGGATCTCATCTTTTAGTAACTCCATTTTGGATGGTTGCTAAGGAAACCATTGGCATCTCTGGGTCCTAGGTGCCATATTGCTTGGAAAGAATTATGGCAGCTTCTCTTATTACTTTCCCAGCGAGAGAAACAGAAACCTCATTGTAGCAGTTGACATTTTACGATTTTGCTGGCTCCTTGAATGTTTTGAGTGCTTGTGGCCTTGACATGAAACTTGTGAACACATTGGCATCTAAATGAGAGCATTTCCAGAAGGGAGGTTCTGTTTTGTTACATAAAATAGAAGAATGAAGGGGTCAGGCTCTGGGAACCAAATTCTCTGGCCTGTGACACATCCTGTGTACTGTTTGTTTCTTCTTTATTAGAGCTGCTTACGAATCGGGCTGCTAACCTCAAGGCCAGCAGTTCGAAACTACCAGCTGTTCCGTGGGATAAAGATGAGACTTTCTTCTCCCGTAAAGATTTACAGCTTTGGGAACCCTGTACAGGGTCTGTATGAGTTGGAACTGACTCCACGGCACATAACCACCACCACCACCTCCATATTGGGAGTCCTGGTGTGGCACTGAGGGCTAATGTGTCAGACTGCAAAGTCATTTGAACTGCAACATCAGTGGTTCAAGCTCACCAGCTGCTTCTTAGAAACCCTATACAGGATTGTTATGGGTCAGAATCGACTTGACAACACTTGACAATAACAAAAACATTTCCATATTGAGGGAACTCTGGTAGTACAGAGGTTAAAAGTCGGGCTACTAATCTCACTTATGGTCAGCAGTTCGAAACTACCAGTGGTTCCTTGGGAGAATGAGGCTTTCTGCTCTCGTAAAGATTTATAGCCTCAGAAACAGGGTCACTGTGAGTTGGAACCCACTCCACGACACATAACCACCACCACCTCCATATGGAGGAAGATTCCCAACAAGATGGACTGGCACAGTGACAGCAGCAATGGACTTAAGTGTAGCAATGATTGTGAGGTTGGTGCAGGACTGGGCAATGTTTCTGTTGTGCATAAGGTCACTATGAATCGAATCACTATGCCATCTCAAAGGCACCAGCAGCAACAACGCCTCCATATTTGTTGTTGTTATAAGTGCCCTTGAATCCATTCTGACTCATAGCTACCCAGTATGGGGTTTCTGAGGAGTGGCTGGTGAGTTTGAACTGACAACCTTGTCTGACTTCACAGTCCAGCACATTATCCCACAGTGCCATATCAGGACTTCAGGTAACTGTATAGTGATAAAAATTTCCTAGTGGTTATCAAGGGGGATAGCTTTGTGCATAGGGTCTGTTCTGTTGTGCATAGGGTCGCTATGAGCCGGTACTGACTTGATGACATCTAACAACAACAACAATCAAGAGGCAAGCAGGGGTCAGGAGGGACACTGACTGCTTAGGATGATGGAAACACTTGGGAAAGGATAATGGTGATGTTTGAACAACATGATAAACACAATTCATGTCACTGAATTGTACATAGAGCCTTGGTGGCACAGTAGTTAAAGCACTCGGCTGTTAGCAGACCGGTCTAAATTCTACATGTGAAGAATGGTGACATAGCAAATGTCATATATGAATTTACAATATAAAAAGGCTACTTCTAAATCACAGTCCTAGCGTGGTGCTGTGGGTTAATGCACTGGACTACAAGGTCGGTTTGAACCGCAAAGTAGGTGGTTCTAGCTCACCAGCTGCTCCTTGGAAACCCAGTACAGGGTCACTATGGGTCAGAACTGACTCAACAGCAGCTAATAACAACAACTTCTAAAGCACAAAACATGTGTTACAGGTGAGGTTTCTCCGGGAAGCAGGCTCTAAAGAGTTTAACCAGTAGCATATTTATTAAGGAGCCAGTGGAATTAACAGGAATGGAAGGAGAAGGCAGCCGGGCTGAGTGAAAGGAGAAACTGTGTTTCTAACAGATGCTTACTCAGTGGCAGTCGCAGTCAACCCTGCCATGAGCTCTTCAGGCTGTTCCCACAAAGACCACCACCCTTGTAGAGACAGCACAGTGCAGCTCAGGTATTCCTGAAGGAAGGGGCTAATGAACTGAAGACTGTCTATGGGTAGCATGTCACCGTGGACATTAGTATTATTTCCCTCTTCTCCCTAATGAGAAGCCTCCCTCTGTCCAGCTATTTATTTAACTACAGGCACAAACGACAGTCTTCCACCTGCATTGTTCAGCACTCTTTGATCCTATTCCCTTTCCCCTTAGCACAAATCATTTTAAACAAAACTAAAGCATTGGCAACAGTCAGTTCTAACTTGTGGTGATCCCATGTATTATTATTATTTTTTTAATGTTTTATTGTGAATTATGTGATAGTTTACATGGGAGAACATTAGCTTTACATTCATCCTATCGTATATCGTTTCATTGCCATGGTTATAATCCCCTTCCATGCATCATCAACCAACCAGAGGGTATACCCTGCAAGCCTGCCCCATGGTTATCAGCCCACAGCCCCCTTCCCTCTCTGGGTCTAGAGTCCCCAGCCATTCCATCTCTCCACGTCATCATCTCTGCCTCCATCTCTGGTGTCACTGCTTCTCTGGGTAGGGTCTTACACTCCGCTCTTCTCCCTTGATGGTCCCAGGGACCTTGGCTCCTGGACTGCATAGTCAATCACTCCCCTCCTTTTGCTACAAATCATCCACCTTTACATTTCCAACCCTCACAGTCAGTCCTGATAACAATTATTCAACTTTGTACCACAAGGGACCTATCCTCATCTCCTTTCATCAGCCCCACCCAGACAGAGTGGGTACTACTCAGTGGAGATTCTACCTTCCTCCATGCCCTCTGGAACTAGGCTCCCTCTTGAAAGCTTGTAAGCCAGTCACTTGACCCCATGTATTTCTGAGTGGAACTGAGATCCAAAGCTGAGCTTTCAGAAGTCTATAAAAACACTTGTCTTCCTCAGCACTGATAACCACTATTGATTTTTCTTTCACAGCATTGCTGGATGGATTTGAACTCTTAACCTGTTGGTTAGTGTTATTGTTGCTGTTCTTAAGTGCTGTGGAGTCAGTTCTGACTCATAGTGACCCTGAATATGGTTTCTGAGGAGCAGCTGGTGAATTTGAACTGCTGACCTTGATGCACTTCAAACAGACCTTGAGGTTGGGTGCTTTGACACCACACCAGGAACTGTTGTTGGTTAGTTGTTGTTGTGAAGTGCTGTTGAGTTGGAACCTATTCATAGTGACCCTGTATAGATTTTCCAAGGAGCGGGAGGTGAGCTTGAACCACCGACCTTGCAGTTCGATGCGAACTTGACCCATAAACTTGACCCATTAACCCACAGTGCCACAGGTTGGTTAGTTATTGTTGTGAAGTTCCATCGAGTTGGTTCTGACCCATAGTGACCCTGTATAGAATTTCCAAGGAGCAGCTGGTGAGCTTGAACTGCCAACCTTGCAGTTCAAATGGTCTTGCAGTCTGGCGCATTAACCCATAGCGCCACCCGAGGACTCCAGGTTGGTTAGTAGCCTGGTGCAAACTATACCACCCAGGGAACCTTAATCCCCTTCAATTGTTGTTGGCTGTTGTTACATGCCAAGGATTCTGTTCTGACTCATAATTGTAGGGTTTCTGAGGCTATGTATCTCTGTGGGATTAGAAAGCCTCATCTTTCTCCCACAGAGCAGCTGGTGGATTCCAACCACGGACCACGCAGTTAACAGCCCAACGTTTAATTCACTACACCACCAGAGCTCCAACCCCCTTAAATGTTGTTGTTGTTTCCAAGGAATGGCTGGTGGGTTTAACTGCCAACCTTGTAGTTAGAAGTCCAGTGTTTATCCTACAACATAATTCCTTGAAATAGTCATTTCTAATTACTTGTTTCCCAAAGGTTGGTGGTTCAAACCATGCAGGCACTCCTCAGAAGCCCTATGTTGTTATTTTTTAGGTGTTGTTTGGTACCCACTCATAGTGATCCTCTGCACAAAAGAACAAAATACTACCCTGCTGTGTGTCAACCTCGCAATCATTGCTACATTTGAACCCATTGCTGGTGTCACTGTACCAATCCATCTCATTGGGGGACTTCTTCTTTTACAACAACCCTCTATACTTAATCCTTCTCTAGGGACTGGTCCCTTCTGACAATGTGTCTGAAGTCTGAGAGGCCAAGTCTGACCATCCTAGCTTCCAAAGAGCATTCTGGCTGTACTTCTTCCAACACAGATGGTTTGTTCTATTAATATCTATTAGTAACAGTGGCTTTGCTGTTATTGTTAAGTGCCATCAAGTCAGTTCTACTCATAGTGATCCTATATAGGATTTCCAAGGAGCAGCTGGTGGATTTGAACCGCTGACCTTGTGGTTAGCAGTCCTGTGCTTATCTTGCAGTGCCAGAATGGTGGCACTAGTCTTCCTCTTAGGGAAATATTATATTTGAATATTAGAATCAGAAAATATTGGAATCTTGGAGCAAAAAACTAATCACATCCATTTCATGCAAAGTTTATTATTTTCAAATGTTGGCGGTGCGTCACTGTGCCTCTTTTTGGCTGACCTTCCATTTTACTTAGCACGATGTCCTTCTCTAGGGATTGGGCCTTTCTGACTACACGTCCAAACTAAAAGAAACAAAGCCTTGCCATCAATGCTTCTTCAGAGCAATTTGGCCGTACTTTCAAGATTTGTTTGTTCTTCTGGCAGTCCATGGTACTTTGAATATTCTTCATCAACACCATAACTCAAATGCATAAAGCTCTTCTTTGGTCTTCCTTATTCATCGTCTTGGTGTGGCACTGTGTGTTAATGTGCTGGACTGCAAAGTCATTTGAACTGCAAGGTCGGTGGTTCATTTTCACCAGTTGCTTCTCGGAAACCCTATATAGGGTTGCTGTGGGTTGGAACCGACTTGACAGCACTTAACAACAACAAATTCATTGTCCAGGTTTCACATGCATATGAAGCAATTAGAAATGCCATGGCTTGACTCTGGTTCATGGTACACCTCGAAGTGACATGCTTGCTCTTTAACGTTTTGAAGTGGTCTGTTGTGGCAGATTTGCCCAATGTAATATATCATTTGATTTCTTGACTTGCTCCTTCCATGAGTGTTGGTTGTGGATCCAAGTAAAATGAAGTCTTTGACAACTTCAATCTCTTCTCTATTTGTCATGATGTTATTTATTGGACCAGTTGTGAGGATTTTCATTTTCTTTACATGCAAGTGACAGAAGACATGAAAAATAGGATAAATATATGAATTTATTTTTATCATTTTTTGCTAATTGGAAAGTTCAGAGATTTGCGACCACTCAGAGCTGTCTAAGAAGAAAGGCCTGATAATCTACTTTTAAAAACTCTACAGAGCACAGTTTTACTTCAACAAGCATAGGGTTGAAAGCATGGAATCTTTGCCTTTAAGAATTCTAGTTTCTGCCTTGCAGGAAGTAACCTAAAAACTCTCCCATCTCCCCTCAGAAAAACTATCTTGAGCTTTTATTTTATGGCCTCTGGAAATAAACCGAGATGTGCCTAAGCCTTTTGATTAAGCTGAAGGTCATTGGAGAGAATTGCCTGAGTTGATGGATCTTGAAGACCCTGGGAATGAAATGTTTTTCAAGATAAAGAGAAAAGGTTCTGTTATTACTTACCTCACTGTGGAATGTAAAGAAAAACAGATCAAATGCTTAGCTGATGCATACTACTCTATATAATGTGCTTGTTTTTGTGAGTCGGGAGGACATCCTCCCTGTCCTTCAGACTGCTGGCTTTCTGTTGATAAAGCTTGGATTGGATCTTTCCCCATCTCTGTGATAAACTACAGTGACAGGTGGCAAACCCTCGTTTTGGTTTGGCAACAGGGTTGCCATGAGTCTGAACTGATCCAATGAAAACTGGTAATAATTATTTTTCTCATGTCATGAGAGGTTCCAAGGAAAGTGGTTGTTTGCCATCATTTGAGTTTTTCACCTCTGCTAGGCTTTATCTTTGTACTGGTTGACATTTGTCTACTGATGTTCATAAGTTTCCTGCAACTCCAGATAGCTTGTTTGCATTAAAGAAAGAATGGGCAAAGAGGAAACATCATGGCAATGATATCTTTTTCTTGATAAAATAGTACTTTTCTAAAAGTGTAAGTAGGCATCTACCAGTGTTGACTAGAGATAACAACAAAAAGGGGCAAATTAGCCTTATAGACACCAGGTATCACGGAGAGCAGGGGTGAGGAGTGCTAAAACCTTGGCGTGTGTTAGAAACCTGTAGCCAAGTCAGGTAGACACTTCCACAGCTTGTCTCCCAGACTCATCTTGCTAGCACTCAACCTTACCCCCTCCTTCTCTTTATATATATAAACATTTAAACACAACACTTTCCCTCAAGTAGTTTCTGACTCACGGCAACCTCATATGTGTCAGAGGGGAATTATACTCCACAGGATTTTCAATGGCTGATTCTTCAGGAGAAGATTAACAGGATCCTTCAATATGCTGTCCACAAGAGACACATAAAAAAAGATGGAGAAAGCCTAATTGTCCATCAACATTAGTTATTGTTAAGTGCTGTCCAGTTGCTTCCGACTCTAATGAGCCTGTGCAGGATTTCCAAAGAGTGGCTGGTGAATTTGAACTGCCAACCTTGCAGTTCAAGCCAATCTTTCAGTCCAGTGCATTATGCCACACTGCCACACAAGGACCAGGATCCCTTAATATACTGTCTACAAGCTACGCCTCAAAAAGATGGAGACAGCCTAAAGGCCATCAACATAATAATGGTTAAACAAGCTCTTGTAAATACACACAAAGGAATACTATGGAAGGTTGAAGAGAATGAATCTGTAAAACACCTTACAACATGCTTTGCATGGTTGAACCTGGAGGACATTTTGCTGAGTGAAATTAGTCAATCACAAAAAGGCAACTATTGTTTGAGAACACGGTTGTAAAAAATTACCGAAAGGTTTTCTTGGTAAAAGAAACATTCTATGATGGTTATAGGGGTGGAGGAGAGGGAAAATTATTCACTGGGTAGAGGGTTGACACATGTTTACATGGGTGACAGGGCAAACAGTATGCCACAAGAGGGAGGGTGTCAAAGGAAAGATGAAGGTTGGGGCAGACACATAGAGGAATGCAAGAGTTAAAGTGAACAGAGGTAAATGCTGTTAACTGATGGTACATGGAGGTGATTGCAATCATTGTAATGAAGCAAAGTATATGATTGGTTGTATGTAAAATTGATGTTCTGCTCTGTAAATATTCAGTCAATTCACAAAATAAATCTATTTAGATTGTATTCTACAGAGAAGAAGCTTGGGCCCACACTTCAGAAAAAAGGGTTGAATCAATCAAACCTTTCTGTTTGGTATGGGCCAGTTTTGTAAAGTTCCTGCCTTCCTAGCCTGTATATGGGACTTAACTGAGTGAGTTGCCATGAGTTGGAATTGACAGGACGAATGGTTTGTGTAGATGATTCTCAAGGAGACTCACTCAGGAAGATCTCCCCAGTATCATGTCCCAGTCCTGAAATGTCTATGACCAGCTTGAAACCTTGGCCTGTCTGAAAGTAATTACTGCCTCTCTGGGTTAAATAATTAAAACTATACTTTGGGAAGACGTGAAAATAAGTAAGCTAAAGGTATAGAGAAGAAAAAGTTAAGTATAATTTTAATAAAGAAATGAGCATGGTGTCTCCATAGAATAAGCACTGGATCGGAAACCACAAAGTTTGTGGCTAAAGTCCAACAGCCACTCTATGGGAGGAAAATTGAGGTTTTCTACTCCTGCAAAGATTTATAGCCTCCAAAACCCTACACCGGGTCGCTATGAGTTGGAACTGATTCCACGGCACTTAACAAATAATTTAAGAGATTGAAGGACCCTGCTCCTGAGCAACAAAATGGCATTGCCGCTACACCAAGTGGCGCTGAATAAAGTCCTGCTTGGGCTTCTGGGCTCCAGAAAGCTTAAGTCTTTATTGCGCTAGGAGACCCTCCCCGCAGGTAGTTTCAGGTTTCGGGAAAATCTCCATAACCCCACCATTGGAGGCACCCAGAACTGTACTTGGGATCACAAGGCCTTAAATACCCGCAGTCTGTAAAAAGCACCAGGGCTCTTGGTCTCTTTTGGTGACTTAGAGTACCCCTTCCCAACCTGCCTGCTGTTGAAGCCAAGACTCTCTTCTCATCTCTTTCTTTCTTATTTCTTACAGAAATAAATTTAAATCCATAATATTAGTAATTTCATCCTATTTAATATGAGTATTCTAACCAGTTTCATAATCATGAAAATATTACACGAATAGTCTTTTAAGTAGCTACTGCTTTTAAAGGAACCTGAGGCATTAGATTTGCAAAGAATTTAATGGTCTGAATTTGCAATCAATGTTTGAATGCTTGGAGAAAACTCATTTGTAAAACTATTGCTATGATTAATTAGTTGTGTAAGTAGTTTGTGAATCATTAAAGACATGTTAGTTGTTTAAATATTAATAAACTTGGGATTAGGCAAGAACCGTGCATTCAATTAATCACCATGAACTTTTTATTTTTCACCATGAACTTTTGAATCAACATACGTACAGAGAACCAATCAACTTCTTTATGCTTTCTTGAGTTATAATTAGCATACAATACATTGCACATACTTAAACTGTACAATTTGATTTGTATTTTCATATGTATACATATGAGAATCCAACACCACCATCAGGGACATTCCCATCACTTCTAAATGTTTTGTTTGGCACCTATGTAATCCACCTTGTTCCCCACCCCAGTGCCCAGACAAGAATTTCCTTGCTTTCTGTCCCTTAAGATTAGATTGCGTGTCTAAAGTTTTATATAAATCTAATTGTACAGTATATACTTTTTCTGCCTTGCTTCTTTACATAGCATAATTATTTTGAGATTCATCTATATTGTTTCATGAACAATAATTTGTTCCTTTTTTTTTTAATGCTGAGTAGTATTACATTCTATGGCTATACCACAAATTATCCATTCACTGGCTGATGGAGAGATGGAATATGAATAATAAAGATGCTGTGAACACATGTGTACAAGTCTTTATGTATGAATATATGTTTTTATTTTTTGGATAAATACCTAGGATTGTAAGGACTGGGTTATACTGTAGGTGTATGTTTAACTGCAAAACTATTTTTTTCAAAGAAGTTGTTCCATTTTATATTCCTACCAGCAGTATGTGAGAATTCCAGTCAACATCTTTGCCTACACTTGTTATGGTCAGTCTTTAGTCATCCTTGTGAGTATAGAGTAATATCTCATTGATATTTAAATTAGTATTTTCCTAGGATCCCTGCTAGCCAAAAGGTTGTTTCAAACCCACCCTGATGCTCTGGATTCAACTTGATGGCACCTAACAACAACAACACAGTGACTAATAATGTCACGATATATTTCTGTGCTCATTTGTCATCTTCTTTCTGTGAGGTGTTTGTCCAAATGTTTCCCTAGTCTCTGCTGCAGGAATCATCTTGTCCTATCACAAGTCCTATAGAAGACCATTATGTCACAATTCATTGTCCTTGCCACATGGAATCAAATGGAAATTCAGAAGCGCCAATCATGGTGAGGCCAGCAAAATGTCCACGACTCAAAATTAAAGGAGTCTTAAGAGCAGTGTTAATACCTCATGCTGGGATGGAAAGGGAAAAACATGTCTGACCACCAGGAATGGAGTATTCAATAAGGAAGGTAAGCACAGGCTTACTTCTAGTCTGTAGTGAATTATTTCACATGTATTTCACCATGCTTATCTTATTTACTGGGTACTCTGTCCCTCTCACGGATTGTAAATTTGAAAACAGGCTTTGATTTAAATCTGAAAACATGGGTTGTGTGGTTAGGAGAAATACAGATGCCAGCCAGACCTAGCAGCAGAATTTTTGATGTGGTGAAAACTGTGAAATTGTTCACTGTTGTTGTTGTTGTTGTTATGTGCCATCGAGTCGGTTCCGACCCATAGCGACCCTGTATAGGGTTTCCGAGGGTGTTCACTACAGATTAGTAAATAAGCACAAGTAAGCCCATGTTTACCTTGCTTAATTGGTAATCTGACATTGCTGACTACTTCCAAGTTAATCTTACTGACTTCTGTCTTTTTGCTTTCTACTCTCTCTGTATCATATTTCCCTTTTTATCATCGATTCAAGCCATGATGACGGGCAAATGCATTTTCTTTAAGAATTGACATCATTTTCAAATTAAATTTAGACCATAGGCTTATTTTCACTTTTTAAAGTTCTACTAGAGATTTCTTCACATTTTGTGAGGTCTGAATTCTCATTTACGTAAGATGTCAACTTTGTACCTCAAAATTTCACAAGCAGTAAAATGTCCAAGATCACACAGCAGATGACAATCACAGATGACGCGTGTATAGTCAAGAATATAAAAGATAAGGAGAAGACAAGAAAGTGGGGGAGAAAACCAATGTAACCAAAGCATGTTCTCTCTTCTCATTAGTCAGACAAATTATACTACTCACTGAAACATTCCTACTTTAAAGATTTAAGGACAAAATTTTCTCAAGTGATTGTGTGAAGCTGCAAGTGCGTGCTAAAATATTAGAAATGGAAGAGAACAAATCATCATTATAGGCTTAGGCTGCCTTCTGAAAATAGGCAGAAAGCATTTTCAAGCAGTGCACAGCTTCCGCTTATGGGATTGCTGCAGTGAAATTGCATTATCATGAGTTATGGATCTTCAAGGCCAGGAATGAGGATGAAATCTTTAGTCAATTACTATTAGAGAAGAAGGAAAGCTTAATACTGCAGCAGACTTTATTGGTAGAATCAGAAAGAAATAGAGTCTTGCTACTTTTCTGAGTTCAATTGAAAGCAAGTGATGATCTAGCGTCACTAATGTGCAGTATACAAGCCCTGATGGCCTCGTGGGTGGCGCATTGGGCTGCTAACTGCAATGGTAGCAGTTTGAATCTACCCATTGCTTCTTTAGAGAAAGATGAAGCCTTTCTGCTCCTGTAAAGATTTGCAGCCTTGGAAACCCTGTACTAGGTCACTATGAGTCAGAACTGACATGATGGCACATAATAATAACAATGTGCAGTATGGTGACCACAGGAACAATCTAGGAGCTAATAATGTTGAAATGCATTATCCTGACCACAGGTCAATACAGGTTATAACAATAGATTTATAATAATTATTTTAAATTTTTGATAAATTTTCAAATTTATTCATTTTTAATCATATTTTCTAGTGTTTAAGATGAAAGTTTACACAGCAAATTTGGTTCCCATTTAATGATTTCCACATAAATTACTCAGTGATATTGGTTACATTTTTCACAATGTATTATCATTCTCATTCATTCCATTCTGGTTGTATCACATCTATTACTCTATTATTAATCCCTGCTGTCTCACCATCTCATATTTGTTTTAGAGTAATCTTTGACCATTTCATTTCATACAGATATTTTTTAAAGGAACTGATTACCCATGCAAGGGTGATAGTCTTTATTTGGTGAGCCAATCTGCTATTTAACTAAAAGGTAACCTACATGGAAATTTTTGGGTTAAAGCTTAAAGAGTTTCTTAAGGCAATAATCTCAGGAAGTTCTCCCGTGTCAATTAAGCCAGTAAATTCGGAATTCTGAAGATTTTGAGTTCTGTTCAATTCTCCTGTTAGATCAGGAACCATCTATTGAGGCTAGTGGTAGCTGGGCACCATTGGTTCTTCTGGTCTCAGGATAGAAGAAGTCGTGATTTGGGTCAGATTTATTCTGGTATGCAGAAGTTACAATGGTATCATTTAGATATGGTGTTGGGTATTCCTTTTAACACTTTGTCACTCAACAGTCAGCCAATATGTGTATCTGTTAACTCTGTTGTTTTTAAGTGTGGTGGATTTGGTTCCAATTCAGAGTGATCCTGTATAGAGTTGCCAAGGTTTCATATCTTTGTGGGAGTAGAGAACCTCATCTTTCTCCCATGGAGCAACTGGTGGGTTTGAACCTCTGACCTTATGGTTCCCAGTCCAGTGCTTAGCCTATGGAACCATAACTCTCTTAGGTATATACTTTCATATGTATTAACATAGCTTTTCCTTCCCATTTCCCTAACTAGTTTAGATGGGTTATTGTTGTTATTAAGTGCTGTCAAGTCGTTTCTGACTCATAGCAGCCCTGTATAGAGTTTCCAAGAAGTGGCTGGTGAGCTTGAACCACCAACCTTGCAGTTCAAACCAACCCACAGCACCACACCAGGACTCCTTAGGTGGGTTGATTTGGGTTAAATTTTTACCCCACAAGATACAAGATCTCAAGAGAGGATGTGACTAGTCAAGAAGAAGACAGATCCCAGAGATAGACATAAAGATTTACGTGACTTTAGGTTTTAGAGAGAAAGGAAGAGCTTTTTAGAGAGAAAAAATTAACTTTTTACTTTGCAGGTGATGTTGTTTTTAAGTGCCGTCGAGTCAGTTCTGACCCATAGCAAATCTGTACAAGGTTTCCAAGGAGCAACTGGTGAGCTTGAACCTCCGCCTGTGGTTCAAATCGATTTTGCAGTCCAGTGCATTAACCCGCAGCGCCACACCAGGACATCTTGTACAGGAGACAGTTGCTTTATATTAAGCAGATAGTTTGTTGTTTGGAAATTTAAATACAGGAAGAAGGTAAGTTCAAAGACTGAGAGGTCAATGTTGTAGGTTGTTACAGATATTTACTCTCTCCACACCCATTCTAACTACCATCTGGTGAGGCCTTCTGTAGGGCAAAGGCTAGAAAAGGAAAAACTATTTCTCAGAATTATTTGTGGCTTGACTGTAATGTACTTTTTGTTGTTGCTGTTGTTAGGGGCCATTGAGTCAGTTCCAACTCATAGCAGCCCTACGTACAACAGAACGAACCGGTACCTGGTTCTGCACCATCCTCATAATTGTTACTCTTGAGCCCATTGCTGCTGCCACTGAACCAGTCCATCTCACTGGAGTTCTTCTTTTTCACTGACACTCCACTTTAACAAGCATGATGTCCTCCAGGGACTGGCCCCTCCTATTAATATGTCCAAAGTATAAGAGACAAAGTCTCGCCATCCTGACTTCTAAGGAGTATACTGACTGTACTTCTTCCAACACAGATTTGTGTGTTCTTCTGGTATACCTTCAAGATTTTTCTTCAACATTACATATCAAATGCATTAATTCTTCTACTGTCTTCCTTTTTCATTGTCCAACTTTCACATGCATAGGAGGCTATTAAAAATACCACGGCTTGGGTCAGGCATACCTTAGTCCTCAAACTGACATCTTTGCTCTTCAACACTTCAAAGAGGTCTTGTGCAGCAGATTTGCCTAATGCACTACATCGTTTGGTTTCTTTCTTTCTTTGTGTGTGTGTGTGCGGGAGGGGGGACAATTTTTAATCTATATAAAATAAGCATAATTTATGCCCAAACTTAAGTCTGGACAGTTATGGCCTTCACAACATTTCTTCATTTAAATTTCCTTTTTGAGCTTTACACTGCTTTAAAAAGTAACCTATCCCTTAGTGGATCCAATCAGCTGTAAATAGTCTAATTCTATGAGCTCTAGATTTAAGATAAATAAAATCACCAGAAATGTGAAGTTTTTCATGAAATCTTGAAATAATGACTACAAAAGAAATTATTTTTCTAGCAGATAATATTGTTATAAAGCAAAGCTTATATATATAGTTCTCTGATCCTCTAATGTTTTTCCACATGCCTTTAAGTCTACAATTTATAGATACAGTTTTCCATCAGTGAGGTCGCATATAATTTCTTTTAAACATGTAATGAATTAAAAGTTTGAAGAGGACATAGGCTGTAAGTCAGGAACAACCTAGTCAGAACACTACATAAAGAAATTTAAAAAATCAAGAGAGAGATGTTTAACACTATTGTTTGTTCTTTTAAATTGGTGAGTTTTAACTCAATTGATACCTCTACATTGGTGCTGTGGGATAAAGCACTGGACCTAAAGGTCAGTTTGAACCTTAAGGCCAGTGCTTCAAACTCACCAACTACTCCTTGGAAACCCTATACAAGGTTGCTATTAGTTGGAACTGACTCTATGGCACTTAACAATAACAACAAATATTCATGTTTACAATGCTTCCTATACTCTTAAATTATATTGTGTGGCAAGTAACACAAGTTGTTGATGTGATATTTTATTTCAACTAGTTGCAAATGAATTCTCATTTTAACCAATGATTTAATTACTTATTATACCTTAGAATTCGCCTAGATAATTGTCCCAACTGGAAAAACACAATGCAGAGCTTTTATCTCTTCCTTAAAGATTTTCAAGTATTATAGAAACAAAATCCATGAAAAAAATTATATTAAAAATTTGCCATTCCATCTTGCTTTACTAATTATGGGAGTATAGAAAGCAAAGTGAACAAAAACAAAAGTTCTTTAAGATTTGCTTATACTAAGAAATACTGTAACTATGTTTATTAGCTGTGGTCTAGCTTCTTCAAGTATAGGACATATCTCTGGTTCTATTACTAGGAGAAAGCAACGATCTCATGTAACTCAAAAGGGAGCTGGTGGGGTAACAAAAAGATACCTGACTTTGGTTTTTAAGAACCTTCTATTGACCCTGAAATGCAAGACTTCAACAACAAAAAAGATTATAGCAGCAAGTCACCACTTCAGAAAACCTTATTAGAAATTCTGAAATAAGTAATAGTATTCCCCCATGCCCCTTACCCCACCTGTCCCAATCAATCAGCTATCTTCTCTTTTTGTTTATCTGTTTTTTTAGCAGCAGGCAATTCAAGGCTTGCCCACTGCATAGGTTCAGCTTTTCTCATGGTGATCTCAATCTCTGTTGCAGTAATAGTTACATAGCTTCACTTTACATCAATCACACCCCATAATTTCACATTTTGATGGAATATCCCTTTTCTCCTTCAAATACAACGAGTACATTTAACATAGTACTATTTGCTTCTACTTCACTAAGTTCTGGAAGTGACTTCACCTCCTGTCTGATGTCAGTCATGCCTACATGGACCAACTTTTCCACTAGCATCCTTTTCAGTCCACATGTGTTTCCCTGTTGTACAGCCCTCTTGGGCTAAAAATCAGAAGTTTTTCTTCTACAATAGCTCCAATATTTCATTCCTTCATGGAAAATAGGTTCTCCAGAATGATATATGCAGATTTCTTCTAGACTCTCTAGACTGCGGTATGTCTTGGAACACCCTCCATTTTTACATGAGGTTCCAATCTTAATTTCATCACTTTCTTCTTCCTTCTTCTTCATTTCCTGATGACAGTTTAAGCTTATCAAGTGCTTGTTTGAGAGAGGCGGATATTATAAATTCTAAATTTGTCATTGGCTCATCTGGGTACAATGCTTAAGAAATCAGAAAAATCCATTGTTCTTCTCTGACAGGCATCATCAGAATTGGTCTCCGGATGGGATCGGAGCGTTGGCCGCAGTCCCGATTTTAACACAGAAGGGCCATATCTGTCTGTCAACCGACAGACCGGTGCCTGCTACAGATGGGTTGGTAGCGTTTTGACCTTAACGCTAAGAGTGGGAAAAGATATGGCCTTTCTGTGTTACAATCGGGGCTGCGGCCAATGCTTTGATCCAATCCCGAGACCATTTCGGATGATGCCTGCACATACCACCCAGGTGTTCCAGTCTTTCATGATGCGTTAAAGGGGTGGTCTTGCTGTCAGAGAAGAACAGTGGAAAATTCATCGTTTGGTTTCTTAATGGCTGCTTCCGTAAGTGTGGATGGTTGATCTGAGCAAAATGAAGTCTTCGACAATTTCAGTCCTTTCTCCATTTTATGGATGTTGTTTATTGACCCAGTGGTGAGGATTTTTGTTTTCTTTACATTGGGGTGCAATCCATACCGAGGCTGTGGTCTTTGATTTTAAAATCAGTATTTCAAGTCCTCTTTGCTTATAGAAAGCAAGATTGTATCATCTGCATATAGGTTTTTCATGTGACTTCTTTTAATCCTGATGCCACGTTCTTTTTCCAATAATCCAGCTTCTCAAATTATTTGTTCAGCATAGATTAAGTATGATGAAAAGATACAACCCTGGCATATACCATATACTTTCCTGATTTTAATCCATTCGGTATCCATCCCCTGGTTCTGTTTGAATGACTGCCTTTTGGTCTATGTACAGCTTCCTCATAAGCACAATTAAGTGTTCTGGAATACCCATTCTTCTCAGTGTTATCCATAGTTTATCATGGTCTACACAGTCAAAAGCCTTTGCATAATCAATAAAGCCAAGATCCATTTGATGTCAGCAATATTATCCCTAGTTCTGACTTGAACCTCTGGCAGTTTCCAATTGATGTACTATTGCAGCCAGTTTTGAATTATCTTTAGCAAAATTTTACTTGCATGTGATATTAATGATACTGTTGGGTTCTTTCTGCATTCCATTAGGTCGCCTGTCTTTGGAATAGGCACAAATATGGTTCTCTTCCAATCAGTTGGACAGGTAGCAGTCTTCCAAATTTCTTGGCATAGATGAGTGAGTGTCTTCAGCTGCCTCACTTTGTTGAAAAATTTCAATTTGTAGTCTATAAATTCTCAGAGCCTTGTTCTCTGCCAATGCCTTCAGTGCATCTTTGACTTCTTCCTTGAGTACCATTGGCTCTTGGTCATATGCTGCCTTTGGAAATGAATGAAGACCAGTCATTTCTTTTTAGTATAGTGACTGTGTATTCCTTCCATCTTCTTTTGATGCTTTCTGCATCATTCAATATTATGCCCATAAAATCCTTCAATATTGCAAGTTGAGGCTTGATTTTTTTCTTCAGTTCTTTCAGCTTGAGAAATGCTGAGCATGTTCTTCTCTTTTGGTGTTTTTTTTTTTTTTGGTGTTCTAACTCTCTAGGTCTTTGCCCATTTCGTTATAATAATTAACTTTGTCTTCTCGAGCTGATCTTTGAAATTTTCCGTTCAGCTTATTTACCACCTCATTTCTTCCATTTGCTTTAGCATTTCTACACTGGAGAACAAGTTTCCGAGTCTCTCCTGACAGCCATTTTGTTCTTTTCCTTATTTCTTGTCTCTATAATGACCTTTTGCTTTCTTCTTATATGGTGTTCTTGATGTCATCCCACAACTCTTCTGGTCTTCAGGCTTCTAATGTGTCTAATGTATCAAATCTGTTCTTCAGATGATCTCTTAATTCAGGTGGGATATTTCAGGTTCATATTTTGGTTCTTGTGGGATTGTTTTAATTTCTTCAGCATCAACCTGAACTTACATATGAATAACTGATGGTCCATTCCACAGTCTGCCTCTGATCTAGTTTTGTCTGATTATATGGAGATTTTTCACCATCTCTTTCCACAGATGTAGTCAGTTTTATTTCTGTTTATTTCATCTAGTGAGGTCCATGTGTATAGTCATCTTTCATGTTTAAAAAAGATATTTGCAAGAAATCATTGGTCTTGAAAAATTCCAGCATCATTTTTATCACCAAGGCCATATTTTCTAACTGCTGATCCTTCCTGTTTGTTTCAATCTTTGCATTCCAATTGCCAGTAATTACCAATACATCTTGATTGCATGTTTGATCAATTTCAGACTGAAGAAGTTGGTAGAATTCTTCAGTATCATCCTCACTGACTTTAGTGATTCCTGCATACATTTGAATAATAGTGGTTTTAACTGGTCTTCCCTGTAGGCACATGGATATCCTATCACCAACAACATTATACTTCAAGATAGATCTTGAAATGTTCTTTTTGATGATGACTGCAACGTCATTCCTCTTTAAATTGCCATATTCCTGGCATAGTAAGCCATGTGATTGTTAGACTCAAAATGGCCAATATCAGTCCATTTCAGCTCACTAATGCCTAGGATATTGATGTTTATGCATTCCATGTCATTTTTGACAACTTCCAATTTTCTTAGAGTCACACTTTATACATTCCATGTTCTAATCATTAATGATGTTTACAGTTGCTTGTCCTCATTTTGAGTTGTGCTCCATCAGCAAATGAAGGTCCCGAAAACTTTACTCCCTTCACATCATCATGATCAACTCTACTTTGAGGAGGCAACTCTTTTCCAGTCATAATTTGAATATCTTCCAATCTGAGGGGCTCATCTTCCAGTACTATATCTGACAATATTCTGGTACTATTCATCATGTTTCAATATTCAACATTCTGGTGCTGTCTGACAGTGTTCTGCTGCTATGCATAAGGTTTTCAGTGGCTAAACATTCAGAAGTAGTCTGTCTACCCTTCTTCCTAGTTTTACTCTGGAAGCTCAGCTAAGATCTATTCACCATGGATGACCCTGCTGGTGTTTAAAATACCAGTGGCATATTCTTCAGCATCACAGTAACAAGCAAGCCACCATGCTGTGACAAAATGATAGGCAATAGATGGATCACGTATTTTAGAAAGCTACATTTTCAGAATCTCTTGCAGCTTGGGGATTGTTGTATTTTAGGCTTCCTTAGTTAGATGAACTCACATTTATTTGAAATGAAGTATATGGAGAGAGAGGTGGGATATGAATTTCTGTGGGACATAAATCACCCAAAAGCATTTTTAATCTCTCAGGTTTCTTGGTAATTGTAATTGTATATGCTACCACCTGTTTTTGTTGTTAAGTGCTGTTGAGTTGATTCCAACCCATAGTGAACCTGTATAGGGTTTCCAAGATGCAACTGGTTCAATTGAACCACCGACCTTGAAGTTCAAATGATTTTGCAGTCTGACTCATTAGCCCCCGGCACCACACCAGGACTGATAGGGACCTATATAATCTGAAGGTGTGAATCTGAAGAAATGGGCCTCACTTAACTAATCCTACCACCAGAGTCCATTTGTGGCATATGAGTCCCATATAATTGTATCAAAATCCATATTAACCTCAACAATCCCCGCCCCCCACGCCTTGACTCCAGCATGTTTTCCATTACTGGAAACACAAGACATCAACAAAAAATTCAAAACAGAAAATAATTTGGCCATAAAGAGTAGGAAGCATGATGGCTCTGTAGTGTACGTATTGGATTGCTAACCACAAAGTCAGCAGTTCCAATCTACCAGCTGCTCCTCAGGACAAAGGTGAGTCTTTCTGCTCCCGTGAAGATTTACAGCCTCAGAAACCCTATACAGGATGGCTATATGTCGGAACCAACTCCACGGCACATAACCAATACCACCACCACAGCATGCTAAGTGAGTCCCTGGGTTATAAAAACAGTTAAACTCTGTTTGGATCCAAAAAGTTGTTGATTTTAGGCCACCCAGAGGTGCCTAAGAAGACAGGCCAGCAACCTACTCCTGAAAGATCACACCAATGAAAATCCTATGGAGCAGGTCTACTCTGCACACAATGGGGTCACCAAGAATCCATGTGATTGACATGCTGTTGTTAAGTGTTCTCGAGTTGGTTAAGATTTATAATGACCCCATTTAGGGTTTCTGAGGAGCAGTTGGTAAGTTTGAACTGCCAACCTTGTAGTTAGCTTGCACACCTACTGCACCACCTGCATTACACAATGTAATCATTATAAGAAGACCAAGAAGTACCATTACTTATTTCTGTTTTGCAGATGAGGAACTAATGCTTCCAATCTTCTCTTCAGAAGGTGAGAAGAGGATTTGGGGGTTGTAGTTTTTTTTTTTTTTACAAAAGGGAAGTAGCAAAAATAGACAAAGAAGTCTTACCTACCTCTCACTGAGATTCCCTAATTGTTAACATTTTACCACATTGACTTTAGTATTGTGCTCTCTCCCTCTCTGTCCACACATAAAACACATCTGGTATTATTTTCCTCCTCAGCGTTTTTAGGGTAAGTTGAAGACATCAAACACTTTTCTCTCTAAGGGTATTACTTATATAAATAACCATGGTACAGTCATCAAAATTAGGAAAATTAATATTAACACCGTATGTCTAGTGCCGCTAAAGTAGAAATACCACAAGTGGGTACTTTGAATAAACAAAGTGCCGTTGGGTTGGTTCTGACTCATAGAGACCCTATATAGGGTTTCCCAGGAGCAGTTGATGGGTTTGAATGGCAGGCCTTGTGATTCCCAGTCTAGTGCTGATCCTACAGTGTCACACCAGAAGTCCTCGCCCTGTTGAGGAGGCTAGAAGTCTGAATTCAGGGCATGAGTTCTAAAGGAAGTCTTTTTCTCTCTCTCCAGGCTCTGGTAGAAGGTCCTTTTCTCTCTTCAGCTTCTGTTTCTTGGTTTCTTGAACTTGCTTCTCAATGCTTAATCTTTTATAGCTCAAGAGATTGATTTAAGACACACCCTACACTAAGGAGCTCTGGTGGCATACTGGTTACAAATTGGGCTGCAAACTTCAAAGTCAGCAGTTTGAAACTACCAGCTATTCTGCTGGAGAAAGATGACGCTTTCTGCTTCTGTAAAGATTTATAGCCTCAGAAACCATGTACAGGGCCGCTATGGGTTGGAACCAACTACACCACCACCACCACCACCACCACCTACACTAATAGTGTCTTAACAAAGAAAGCTCATTCCCAAATTCTGACTCACAGTGACCCTGACTCATATACAGTTTCCAAGACCATAAATCTTTATGGGAGCAGACAGCCTCATCTTTCTCCTGCAGAGCCGCTAGTGGGTTGGAACAGCCAACTATGAGCAGCCCAATGCTTATTTTACAGCATGACCAGCATTCCTTATATCACAGATATAGGGATTAGGATTTACAACACACATTTTTGTGGGACACAATTCAATCCATAGTTTCTAATTGTTCTAGTTGTTTTTGTTGAGTACCTTTGAGTTGGTACTGACTTATAGCAACACTCTGAGGAGCTTCTGGTGAGCTTGAACCGCCGACCCCATGGTTCAAAGCGACCTTACAGTCCAGCGCATTAACCCAGAGCACCACAATAGTATCTTTTATAGCAAAAATAAAATGAAAACATTTATTTTTCCTGTAAGGGAATAATTCAGACTCACACATTGCATTTAGTTTGCTGTTGTTAAGTGCCATTGAGTAGGTTCTGACTCATAGCGACCCTGTGCATAACCGAACAAAACTCTGTCCAATCCTGTGCCATCAAAAATTGTTGTGATGTTGAGCTACCACTGTGTCAATCCATCCCTTAGATGGGATCTTTCTCTTTTTCACTGACCCTCCACTTTACCAAGCATGATGTCCTTGTCCAGGGCCTGGTCCCTCCTGACAATATGTCTCAAATATGAGAGATTAAGTCTCACCATCCCAGCTTCTAAGGAGCATTCCGGCTGAACTTCTTCAGATTTGCTTGTTTTTCTGGCAGTCCATGGTACTTCCAATATTCTTCACTGAATATTAAAATACACTGATTCTTCTATAGTCTTGCTTATTCATTGGCCAATTTTCACATGCATATGAGGTGATTCAAAATACCATGGCTTGGATCAGGCACACCTTATTGCTCAAAGTGACTTCTTTACTCATTAACACTTTATAGAGTTTAATTTTTTTTTGCAGCAGCAGCAGATTTGCCCAATGCAGTACATTGTTTCATATCACGACTGCAGCTTCCATGAACATTAATGGTGGATCCAAGCAAAATGAAGTCTTTGACAACTTCAGTCTTTTCTCTATTTATCATGATGTTATTTACTAGTCCAGTTGTGAGGATTTTCTTTTTCTTAACATTGAGGAGCAATCCATACTGAAAACTGTAGTCTTTGATTTTCATCATTGAGCATTTCAAGTCCTCTTAGCTTTCAGCAAGTAAGGTTGTGTTATCTGCACATCACAGATTGTTAATGAGTCTTTCTCCAATCCTGATGTCTTCTTCATATAATCCAGGTCCTCAGATTATTTGTTCAGCAGACAGATTCAATAAGTATGTTGAAAGGACCCTTTTCTTGAATTGAAAACGTCCAGTATCCTCTTGCTGTACTCGATCAACTGCTTCTTGGTCTATGTATGGTTCCCCATGAGCACTATTAAGTATTCTATGATTCTTATTCTTCACAATATGATCCATAGTTTGTTATGACCCATACAGTCAAATGCCTTTGCATAGTAAAGTGAATGCCTCAAGTGCTGAATCAATTTGTTTAAACACTCGATTGGTATTCCATTAATTCCTGGAGGCTAGTCAATGCAATTTGGACTTCTTCCTTCAATACCATTGGTTCTTTATCATAGGCTACCTTTTGAAATGGTTGAACATCAACCAATCTTTTTGGTACAGTGACTCTGTGTAATCCTTCCATCTTTTTTTTATACTTCCTGTCATTCAGTATTTTGTCCATACAATCCTTCAATATTGCAACCTGAAGCTTGAATTTTCTCTTCGGTTCTTTTAGTTTGAGCGATGCTAAGTGTGATTTTGGTTTTCTGATTCCAGATCTTTGCATATTACATTGTAATACTTAATTTTGTCTTCTTGAACCTCCTTTTGAAGTTTTCTGTTCAGTTCTTTTACTTCATCAGTTCTACCATTTGCTGTAGCTTTTCTACGTCCAAGAGAAAGTTTCAGAGTCTTTTCTGACATCCGTTTTGGTCTTTTTTCCCCCCTTTTCTGTATTTTTAATGACCTTTTGCTTTCTTCCTGTATAATGTTCTTGATGTCATCCACACTTTTCCTTGTCTTCAGTCAGTAGAGTCTAATGCATTAAATCTGTCCTTACAATGGTCTCTAAATTCAGCTAGCATATACTCATGGCCATATTTTGGCTATTGGGGACTTTAATTTTCTTCAGCTTTAACCTGATCTTGGCAGTTGATAGTTTGTTCCATAGTTTGTCCCTGGACTTGTTTTGACTGCTGATATGCTTCTTGGAAACCCTATACAGGGTTGCTATGGGTCGGAATTGACTCGACGGCACTTAACAACAATAACATTGAGCTTCTCCACAGTCTCTTCCCACAGATGCAGTCAATTTGATTCTCGTGAGTTCCATCTGGTGATGTTCAGATGTATAGTCTTCTTTTATGTTGTTGGAGAAAGGTGTTTGCAGCAATTGAGTCATTGGTCTTAGAAATTTCTATCATGCAATCTGCATCATCATGTCTATTACCAAGGTCACATTTTCCAACTACTGATCCTGTCTCTTTGTTTCCAATTTTCACATTCCAATCACCAGTTTACCAATGCATCTTGATTGTATGCTTGTTGATTACAGCATGGAAAGGTTAGTAGAGCTCTTTAAGTTCATCATCATTGTCTTTAGTGGTTGGTGCATACATTTGAATAATAGCTGTATTAACTTCTCTTTCTTGTAGGCCTATGGATATTATCCTATCACAGACAGCATGATACTTCAAGTTAGATCTTGAAATCCTCTTTTTGACTATGAATTCAATGCCATTCCTTTTCAATTTGCCATTCCCAACATGCTAAAACATATGGCTGTCGATTTTCAAATGGTCAATACTAGTCCATTTCAGCTCAGTAATGCCAGGATATTATGCAGTCCATTTCATTCTTGACGATTTCCAATCTTCCTAGATTCATATTTCATACATTCTACATTCCAATTATTAATGGATGTTTGCAGTGGTTTCTTCTCATTTTGAGTTGTGTGCCATCAGCAATGAGGGTTCTGAAAGCTTTGCTCCATCCATATCCTTAAGGTCGCCTCTACTTAGAGGAGGCAGCCCCTTTCCAGTCATATTTTGAGGACCTCCCAACCAAGGGGCTCTTCTTCTGGCATTGTATCAGCAAATATTCTACTGTTATTTGCAAGGTTTTCAGTGGCTAACCTTTTAGGAGTGGTCTGCCTCTCCTTTTTCCTAGTCTTACTTAGTCTGGAAGTTCTACAGAAAACTGCTCACCATGGGTGCCCTTGTTGGGACTTAAAATACCAATGTTGGTACTTAAAATCCGAAACATAGCTTCCAGCATCACAGCAACACACAAGCTATCACAGAGTGACAAACTGATAGATTGACATTTAGCTTGGACTCTCTTAACTGAAACAATTCCTCAGTCTGTCTTTGTCTTTCGTGAGCTTGACATTTTATAGAATGTCTCTCAATCTGGACATGTCTGGTGTTTCCTGAGAGAATAATTTAAAAATATGATTATATACTTTTTCTGTCACATAGCAATAATATGTTGCAATGAACTCAGAAAACTGAGAAGTGTGTGTTAAGTAGATGATACTTCAATCCTTCTCACCCTGCCTAACTGTTGTTAACAATTTGATATATATATTGCTTAGAAATTCAAAATGTTACCTTAAATATAATTCAGTTGTTTATTTCATTATACATTGCTAAAAGAATAAAACATTTCCCTACATGACTGAAATAAGTCTCACCTTAAAAATTAATAATAATTTAAAATTTTGCATCAAGTCGCTTCTGACTCATGGCAACCCCATGAGTGTCTGAATAGAACTGCTCCCCATAGAGTTTTCAGTGGCTGATTCTTTAGAAGTAGAACTCCGAGACTTTCTTCAGAGGTGCCTCTGGGTAGAATTGAACTGCCAAACCTTTGGTTAGTAGTCAAGTGTACTATCCATACTCAGTCCAGATTTATTTTTCCCTAACTGTCCCAGACATGTCCTTTACGTTAATTTTTCCAAACCAAGTTCAATCCAGATTCACAGGTTTGTAATTGTAAGTGCTGTTGAGTTGGTTTTGACTCACAGCCACTCTTTATAGGGATTTCCAAGGAGACGCTGGTGGGATTGAACTGCTGACCTTGAGGTTCAAAGTCCAGTGTTGATCCTACAGCACCACAACAGGAGTTCCCAAAAAACTCTTTTAGTTTCAAAGCATCCATAATGTTGAGTGGTAAGAAATAATACAGTAGGAAAGCACCAATAAATCCTACCAGCTTTTCAGCACTAGCCTGGGGTTTCTGCTAAGAAGAAATATTTGGCTGAGGTTCCAAAGGTTCAGAAATCACTCTTACACCAGTCAAGATTGTAGAGTAGGATAGCATTGGGTGGCTGAGACCTGGCTTTTTCAGCAGAACTCCAGGTTTGCAGCTGCTGCCTGTCCCAGCTCTAACAAAGCACACTCCCTCGCTGTGTAAATAAGAAAGTGCTTAATTCCTGGTTTTGTAAGAAAAATCTCACCACTGAGCATAAACAAAGTATTAAATACTAATACTTGTGATTTAAAAAACACACAAAAACCTCCTGGCTCAAAGGTTAAACTCATAGCTGTTAACCAAACAGTAGGCAGTTGAAGCCCACACAGCTGGTCAGAGAGAAAAAGACCTGGAGATAGCTCCCTTAAAGATTGTTGTTGTTTTTATTGTTGTTGTTAAGTGCCATCGAGTCAGCTTGCAACCATAGAGACCCTGTGTAGGGTTTCCAAGGAGCAGCTGGTAAGCTTGAACCACCGACCTTGCAGTTCAAATGGTTTTGCAGTCTAGCGCATTAATCCACAGCCTTTAAAGATTGAAGTACAGGAAACCCTATGGGGCAGTTACTTGTCACATAAGTGCTCACTATGAGTCGAAAGTGACTCCAAGGCGCTGAACAACTCAATATAATAAATTACATCTAAAACAAACTAGAACACTTTAAGCCACAGGAATTAGATCATGGATTCTCTATTTACACAAAGGAGTCCTGGTGTGGCACTGTGGGAAAAGCACTGGAACTGCTAACTGAAAGATCAATGGTTCAAAACCACCCACCGCTCCTTAGAAACTCTATACAGGGTTGCTATGAGTCGGAACTGACTCCACAGCACTCACTAATAAAATTCACACAAAGGAAGAAAAACGTCGTTTGAAAAAGACTTTTTGTTGTTACTTATTTTCTATTTTTTCATTTTATGTTTTCTATATTTCAGTGGGGCCTGGTATGACGCTATAGGATAAGGACTGGACTGCTAACCGCAAAGTCGGCAGTTCAAACCCACCAGCCTCTCCTTGGAAACCCTATTCAGGGTCACTGAGTTGGAACTGACTCGACAGCATATTGCAGTGGCAGCAATTAGCTAATGGATACAGTAGAACGAGTATGTTGTTGTTATTAAGTGCAGTTGAGTCGGTTGCAACTTATAGCATCTCTCTATAGTGTTTCCGAGATGTGGATTGTGGATTTGAACCACTGACTTTGCAAGTTAGCAGTCCAGAATGAGTAAAATGTGTGTGAATTTACAGTCCTGACACAAGAGAGCACTCAACAATGAATCATAAACCTTCTTCCATGTCAGAAAAAAATGCTAAGACCTTTATTTTTTAAAGGTGAGCCCTGTTTATCTTTGGATGCGTTTCACGATTTTATTATGCTCCGTGATCTCACAGGGAGGCCTGGTGGCACAGTGGTTAGGTGATGGGCTACAAACTGAAAGATCAGAAGTTCAAACCCACCAGCTGCTCCCAGGAGAAAAGGCCCAGTAATGACATGCTTCTGTGAAGATGACAACCTTGGGCAGTTCTCCTCTGTCCTAGATGGTCGCTGTGAGTTGGAATCAATGCCATGGCAATGGGTTTATTATCTCTAACATGATGGGAAGAGAGAAAGGACTTCTTTCCTCCAGTGGTATTAGACATACTGTCTTCGTTCTCCAGTGCTGTTATCACAGAAATACCACAAGTGGGTGGTTTTAACCAACAAATGTATTTTCTCACAGTTTGGGAGTACTGAAGTCCTAATTCAGGACACGAGCACTAGGGGAAGACTCTCTCAAAGTCTGCTCTGGGGGAAGCGCTTCTTTCAGTTTCTAGTGTTCTCGGGGTTTCTTGAAGATCTCCAGTGGCTCTATCTATCCTCATTCCAGATTGCTTGCTTCTGTTTGTGTCTAACCTGTTCTTTTTATGTAATTTGCACTTTATGGCATTGTGAACACGGCAAAGAAAACTCTATTCCCAAATGGAAGAGGGGTTAGGATCTACAGCACATATTTATGGGGACACAATTCAATCCAGAACATGTCAGCAAACCTGTAAATGAGGCATAGTGATGACGGGTGAACTGTAGTGTCAGATGCAGCTAGGCTTTGGGAAGTTGACTCATTCTGACCCAACCCAAACTGCTTTAAAAACTTGAATTTCAGTCTATTAATCTATGATGGAAAATATCTGTCAGGATAACAGGCATTGCCCCCCAGGGCACACCAACCTGGCACATACAAAGACCAAATTATAAATCAGAAAGGGAACATTAACATTTATAACACCGACTATGCTTCAAAGGAGCTCTGGTAGCGTAGTGGTTACAAATTGGGCTGCTAACTTCAAGGTCGGCAGTTTGAAACTACCAGTTGTTCTGTGGGAGAAAGATGAGGCTTTCTGCTCCTGTAAAGATTTGCAGCCTAGGAAACCCTGTACAGGGTCGCTATGAGTCAGAACCGACTCCACGGCACTTAAAACAACAACATGCTTCAAAGGATCCCTGGTACCTTAGTAGATTATGCTAATTGAAGGTCAACATTTGAATCTACCAGTTGCTCCTCAGGAGAAAGATGAGGCTTTCTGCTCCCATAAAGATTTACAGCTTCAGAAACCCTACGCAGGATTGCTGAGTTGGAACTGACTCCACAGCACACCACCACCACCATCATGTTTTAAAGGAGCCATAGTGGTGCAGTGGTTTAAGTACTTGGTGCCTAATAAAAAAGACAGTGGTTGGAACCCACCAGTGGCTCTGGGAAATGATGTGGCAGTATGAGTTTGAATCAACTCAGTGACAGAGGGCTTAGAGGTTTTGAACTATGCTTCAGATATTACGTGTGCCTCAAGTATATATAAAACTACAACTGTGTAAGAGCTTTGAAGGACAGGTATATTGTGGTACATAATTGGGGAACTGAGCCCCTGGAGGAAGGGTAGTAATTAACAATGTGAAGAGGGTATAAGGATGGATGAAATGACAGATACAAATGGTTTCTATAATCATGGAACTGAAAGAAGGCCCATGCAGCTGCAGAACTGGGTCCTGGAAGACAGGAGGTCAGGCAGGCGAGAAGGTTGGGGTGCCACATGCACCCCATCCTAAATCATGTGTCAACAGAAATTGCACTGAACTATGTTAAACAGGCAAGGGTGGCTTCATCCAAATGCTACTGCAATAAGGTAGAGAGACCTGAACTAAGCATATATCAAAGGATGGCAAGTTTTTTAAGTGAGTTAGTGGGAAAGTACTGGAGGATGCTTGGTGGGCCGACCACTGGGATGGGGAAATGACTCACTAAGTTTGCAATTTGACAGTTTAAATTCGAATGACTTCTTTCAGTGTAGTTGTTGTTACTGTTTAGTGCCGTTGAATTGGTTCTGAGACTCAGTTCCAAGGAGCAACTGGTGGGTTTGAATCTCCAACTTTTTGGTTAGTAGGCCAGTGTGTATCCTATAGATGCCTGGAAAATGTGAGGGCTGGGATGAGAGCGGTCAAGGCCCAAGAGTCAGGAAGGAGCTTGCCTAAATCCTAGTCAAGCTGAGGGGATGCTAAGGCCTTCTTGACAGTTAGGTGCTGTCCCGTCAATCCCAACTCATAGTGTTCCCATATGACAGAGCAGAACTGCCTCACAGGGATTTCTAGGCTGTAATCTTTACAGGAGCTGATGGTTGGTGTTTCTCCTGAAGGGCCAATAAGTGGGTTCAGACTAGCAACCCTTCAGTTAGCTTCTGATCAATGAACTGCTGAGCCACATGGCTCCTAGGATTATCTTGGTCACATGTTAAGGTTTGTGTCTTTCTCCTAAGGGCAAATGAGGAGGTATTGTTGTTAATTGCCACAGAGTTGGTTCCAACTCATAGGAGCAACTGGTGGATTTGAACCACTGACCTTGTGGCTAGCAGTTCAATGCTTATCCTATAGTGCCACACCAAACTTAGAAACCATTAGTCCAATGATTATCAGTTGCTATGACCCTGAAATCAGAAGAACAAGATAGTGCCTGGATACCACTACCAATTGCTCTGAAAAGAGTCACATTGGAGGGTCCTCAATAGAGTGGGAGCAAATGTGGAACAAATCTCAAAATTATAAAAAAGACCAGGTTTACTGATTAGACAGAGACTGGAGAAACTCAACTGTGGTCTTTGATTGTCTTTCAGATCTGGGACTGAATTCACTCCTGTGGCTAAATTTTCAGCCAAACATTATATAGGTGCATAGGGGAAACAACACCGTTAGTGAGGTATGCACACCATAGAGTGATTAGCCATTTGAGATCAAAAGAGCAGCATTTACCTAAGGACAAAATACAGAAGGGTTGGGAAAGAAACAGGAATGGAAATAAGAACACATGGAGGAAATGGGCTAAGTGATGTCACATGGAGAGGGGATTGCGGTCAAGATGAAATGAAGTGTATCATTTGTTGAGTGTAAAATTGATGATCTGCTCTGTAAACCTCACTCAATTCACAATAAAAAGTTTGTTTAAATCAAGTTTGCTATACAAAGGAGTAAGGAGCCTTGATAGTAAGGTGGATTACAAGCTAAGGCTGCTAACAGCAAGATCAATAGTTCGAATCTGTCAGTTGCTTTGTGAGAGGAAGAGGAAGCTTTCTGCTTCTGCAAAGAGTTAGCCTCGGAAACTCTATACAAGGTTGCTACGGGTCAGAATCGACTTGAAGGCACTTAACAACAACAACAACAACAACATTGTGCTACCATCCCCACAAAACATACAAATCCCACCAAACCTGTTCTCTGTTAAGCTGATTCCAACTCATGGTGACCTCGTGTGTTACAGAGTAGAACTGTTCCATAGAGTTTTTTGTGTGGAATCAGATCACCAGGACTTTCTTCTGCAGTGCTGCTGGATGGGTTTGAACTACCAACCCTTAGGTTAGTAGTTGAGCACAAAGTCCTTGTACCACCTAGGAACCTGTACTACCATCTTCACTGTCCGTTTCCAAAAGTTTTCATCACCCCAAACAAATGCTGCTCAACGCCCCTTAAACAAAAACACCCCATTCTTCCCTTCCTGACACCCTTGGTAGCCACTCATGTTCTTTTGTCTCTATGTATTGATCTATTCTATATATTTCATGTAAGTGGGATCATACAATATTTGTCCTTTCATGTCTGTCTTAGTTCATTTAACATTATGTTTTGAGATTCATCCATGCCATAGAAGAAAAAGATTCCCTTGTGTATGTTTTTGCTGTTAGATACCATCAGGTTGCTTTTGACTCATAGAGATCCTACATACAAAAGAATGAAACACTGCCTGGTCCTTTGCTAGCCGCATAATTGTTCCTATGCTTGAGCCAATTACTGCTGTCATTGTGCCAATCCATCTCATTGGGGAGTGTCTTCTTTTTACCAACCCTCCACTTTATCAAACATGATAAAGGGACGTATTCTTGATAACACATCTGAACTCTCACCAAGTCTCACCATCCTGGCTTTTAAGGAGCATCTGCCTGTACTTCTCCCAACACAGATTTATTTGTTCTTCTGGCAGTCCATGGCACTCTTAAGGTTCTTCTCCAACACCATAACTCAAATGCAGCAATTCTTCTATGGTCTTCCTTATTCACTGACAAACATGCATTGAATATTGTTGTTGTTGTAATGTGCCGTGGAGTTGGTTCCTACTCATAGTGACCCTGTACAGGGGTTTCTGAGGCTGTAAATCTTTACCGGAGCAGAAAGCCTCATCTTTCTCCCAGGGAACAGCTGGTAGTTTCAAACTGCTGACCTTAAGGTTCGCAGCCCGATTCATAACCACTACGTTACCAGAGCTCCTTGCATTGCGTGTAAGGTTATTGAAAATACCATGGCTTGGATTAGGTACAATTTAGTCCTCAAACTGACACCTTTGCTCTTGAACACTTTCAAGAGGTTTTCTGCAGCAGATTCCCTAATGCAATACTTCCTTTGATGTATTTGAATTATGGTGTTAGAAAATAACCTGGAAACTTTAGTGAGAGCTCTTCCAGCAGATTTGCCTAGTGCAATATGTCCAATGCTGGTGTGGTGCTGTAGGATAAGCACTGGACTACTAATCACAAGGTCGGCAGTTCAAAACAACCAGCAGTCACTCCTTGGAAACCCTATATGTTCATATATATGTTATGAGTTGCACACAACAACTACAGAGTCTTGGTGTGGCACCATAGGATAAGCACTGGACCAAAAGGTCAATTTGAACCATAAGGTCAGAGGTTCAAACTCACCAGCCACTCTTTGGAATCCCTATACAGGGCTTCTATGAGTTGGAACCAACTTGACAGCACTTAACAACAATTGTATATATGTATGGTGGTGGTAGTTATGTGCTGTGGAGTTGGTTCTAACTCATAATGACCCTGTACAGGGTTTCTGAAACTGTAAATCTTTATAGGAGCAGAAAGTCTCATCTCTCTCTGGCGGAACAGCTGGTAGTTTCTAACTGCTGACCTTAAGGTTAGCAGCCTGATTCGTAAATGCTACTAGAGCTCTCTAGACTCTATGTATATATATATCTAAATCCAATTTTTCAATACCCGTGTGAGTTAGTATAAAGGAAAACTACTTAAAGGTGCAGCTGAGTTCCAAGTTTCTAGTTGCCCTTTGGAGTGGGGGTCTGGAATCCTTGCAGACAAGGCCTTGATGGGTTTAAGCATTGTGCTACTGTGCTTAGGAGCCTTGGTGGCACAGTGGCTAAGCACTTTATGGCTAATCAAAATGTCTGCAGTTTTAACTCACTAGCTACTCCACAGGAGAAAAATGTGGCAATCTTCTTCCAAGATTACAGTGTTGGAAATCCTACAGGGCAGTTCTACTCTGTCCTATAGGATTGCTAAATTGAAATCAGCTCCACAACAGCAGGTTGTTTCTGGATTGAAACGAAGACCAAGGACAACTGGGTGTCATCTAATGAAGGAAGGACAATGGGAGACATAATGTGGGACATGTTATAGATGCTGCACAAAGACAACTGAGAGGTCGCTGAGAGGAAGGAGTGTCTGACTCCACCTGACATGGCTGCTTGAGATGAACGTGGATCACCCTAAGGGCCAGAGTGTGGGAGGACATCTGCACAGAGGCTCTGAAGCAGAGCCTGACTTCTTAGCTGAAAGACTTCGATGATCATGTTTCCATCATCTTTAACATTCCATCACCCACAATTCCCCTTGCCCTCAAGGTATAATTAATTGCTTTCATTTCCACAAATGAAAGATTTTCCATGCTCCTGTGCCTTTGTACACGCAGTTCTCTCTGCCAATTTTAATTAACCCTGTTAGAAGCTTGAAGGGAAATCGATAGGATGGAGTGGTGGTTGCGAGCAGGTTTGGGGAATAAGAAGAACAGGCGCTGTGACTCGAAATGTTCCTGTTTCATTAATAAAAGCTTGCCATGGACAGACAATCTAGCTCAACTCTGGAGAGCTCTTTAACATTTTGTCTGGCTTTTATGTACGTAGCAGTTAGGAGGCTTAGTTGTGTGCAATGTGAAACGTCCCTCTCTGAAATTTGATTTCATATTTACTCATGATTAGCATCTGTTCTCAGAAGTTATTCACTTTTGAGTGAATTATAAGTTTGCCCCTTGAGCACATAAATATCCTAAAGGTTTATTTTGTTTTGTGTCTCAGGAGAAGGACGTGGAATGGAATGAGCTGGATATTCATAAGCTTGCAGATAACTTGTCTTGTATGCTCTCAATAGATTGGAGAACAGCAGTTGATGAGAAAAATGCTGGCATTTCAATGGGAATAGTTGATGCAGAGTGAATGACAAGGAAGCCAACTACAAGATCAATGTATTCATCTCTTTCTTTTATTTGCCACATTATAATTAAAGCCTAAAGTGAAAAATTAAAATGTACCAACAGATATCTTCTATCTTGGATTTATGCCTGGCAGGCTGTGAAATTCTGGTGGGATATTGTCTATGCCTAGTGCATATTTTACTATAATAAAGGGGCTTTAATATGTAATACAGAGTTTCCATGTGGTAAAAATTTAGGATCCTAACAGCACAGGCAGATGAAGATCATAAATAAACAAGGAGAATGGAAGGGACAAAGAAGGGGAAAAACCAGTGTATGCTAAGCACGGAGGAAGTGTAGACTATCTAGCAAAGGGCCATAGGGAGCCAACTGTCTGTTATATGGTTGGTCTACTAATTAGTTTTTTAAATGTGTACATCGTCATTACTGTCCAAAGTGACCCCTAGAGATTCCCAGGCCATCAACCAACCCCAGTCCCACCAGGGCAAGAGGGCATAAGGGACGATAAGGGTAAAGAAAAGCACATAGCTCACCAGTTTCCCCTTCACTACCTTGGGAGGGGGTTGTAGTACAGAGAACCCACAGGTTCTTTCAAACAGGGATGGACTCTGAGGTAAAACCTCTGGCCAGGAGCAAGCTAACTTTTGGATAGAGGCGTGGCCTCTGACTCTGTCTCCACCTCAAGGGCAGCTCAAGCCTGGTGAGTGGAAGCACAGAGGATAGATCTGCTTGTGTCTGGGCTCTGGCCAGAGACAGGGTGGCAGGACTGAGATGTGAGAGGGAATGTTTTACTAGATAAAAGGATTTCGTCTTCTCCTATAGTTTCTTCCCCTTTGAACAAAGGCAAAATATTTGCTTCTCTGAAATTGAATGTCTCCCTATAAACTATAGATGATATGACCAGGGTTATTTAGAAGAAAAGTGGGATGTATATGTTCATTCTTTCTTTGAACTATTCATATACAAGTTCAGGCTGAAGCTAAAGAAAATTGAAACAAGTCTACAAGAGTCAAAATATGACCTTGAATATTGTTGTTGTTGTTGTTGTT
>NW_006408540.1:19575984-19590896 GCF_000296735.1 Chrysochloris asiatica | reverse complement strand
AAAAAAAAAAAAAAAACAAGAAAGAAAGAAAAGAACAAAATGGATGCCAGAAGATGATTCAACTTGCTCTTGAATGTAGAGAAATTAAAACAAATAGAAGAAATGAGGAAGTGAAATAGCTGAACAGAAAATTTCAAAAGGTAGCTCAAGAAGACAAACTAAAGTTTTATAATGAAGTGTGCAAAGACCTGTAGTCAGGGCAAGAGAAGAACATGCTCAACATTTCTCAATGTGAAAGAACTTAAGGGGGAAAAAAAATCAAGCATCAGATAGTAATATTAGAGGATTCTATTGACTTGATGGCACTTAACAACAACATGTACAAAATATTTAGTAACAGAGGAATCATCAAAAGAAGATGGAAGGAATACTCAGAGTCATTGTAACAAAAAGAATTGGTCAATGTTCAGCCATTTCAAGAGGTAGTGCAGGATCAAGAACCAATTGTATTGAAGGAAGAAGTCCAAGCTACCCTGAAGACATTGGCAAAAACAAGGGACCAGGAACTGACAGGATACAAATTGAAATATTTCAACAAACTGATGCAGTGATGAAGGTGTTCATTCATCTTTGCCAAGAAATTTGGAAGACAGCTACCTGGCCAACTGATTGTAGAGATCCCTATTTGTGTTCATTCCAAAGAGCGGTGACTCAATGGAATAAAAATCAAGCAATATCATTAGTATCGCATGCAAGTAAAATTTTCTAAAGATAATTTTTAAATGATTGCAGCAGTAGATTGACAGGGAGCGGTCAGAAATTCTAGTTGGATTCAAAAGAGGACATGGAATGCTGATGTCAGGTGTATCTTGGCTGAAAACAGAAAATACCAAAAAGATGTTTATTTGTGCATTAGTGCTTTTGTGCTTTAGTGACTAAGCAAAAGCATTTGACCATGTGGATCATAACAAACTATGGATAACATTGTGACGAATGGGTATTCCAGAATACTCATACTCATAATGAACTGCATTCAAGCTAAAAGGAAGTCGTTCAAGCAGAACAAGGGGCTACTGAATGGTTTAAAATCAGGAAAGGTGTGTGCCAGGGTTGCATCCTTTCATCATACTTATTCTTTGAGATTACTCTATATTCTATTAACTTTTCCCTCCATTTTAAACAGTCTTTTTATCCTGCAATCTACCTGATCTCCTCACCACCTGGATCTCTGTTTCTATATCATTACCTTCTTTCACATTGTAATTGTTTTGATCATAGACTGACCTCCCAGATTCTCTGAATTTGTTCTTATAGTTTTGCTCTGTTCTGGACTTTTCCATCGTCGATTGAGTTCTGGGTGGTGCTGCCACATATGTCAATCTCTGGTTGTTGTCTGTTATTGTTGGTTTTCAGTTTACAGAACTCCCTTTAGGATGTTTTGAAGCTTTGGTAAAAATCCTTAGCTTCTGTTTATATGGGAATATTTTTATTACACTGTAATATTTGATTGATAGCTTTGCTGGGTAGAGAATTCTTGGTGGGCAGGTTTTTTCTTTCTGGATTTTATATATGGCTTCCCATTGCCTTCTTGCCTGCATGATTTCTGCTGAGAGATCAGAACTTAATCTTATTTGCTTGCCTTTATAAGTAACACTTCTCTTTTCCCTAGCTGCTTCCAGGATTCCCTCCTTGTCTTTGATTTTGGAGCGTTTGATTATGATGTCTTTGTGATTTTTTGGGGGGAGGTCTATCCTTCCTGGAGTTTGTTCTTGAATGCTTATCTTTTCATTTTTCTGGATGTTAGGGAAATTTTTTTCCAGCAGCTATTCCGCTATCTTCTCTGTAGACTTCTGTGATTCTTCCTGTTCCAGAATGCCAATAATTCTTAAGTTACTCCTCTTCATGTTGTCTCACATGAATCTTAGACTTTCTTCAGATTGTTTTAATCCTTTTTTCTGATTGTTCGTCTGTCTTAGCAGTATTGAGACATCTGTCTTCCAGCTCACTGGTTCTGGTTTCCATCTCTTCAATTCTACTCCTTTCCCCTTTGAGTGTATTGTCCATTTCTGATATTTTATTATTAATCATTTGAACTTCTTTTTGCAGGTTTTGAATTGTTTCCAATGCTGTATCTATCTTATTTGATTGTTCCTGTAGTGCATTCCTGACTTCTTCCTTATTTTTGTTAACTCCTCTGTGGAGCATTTGGATGCATCTCAATATCATTCTCCTGAATTCCTTCTCAGGAAGTTCCAAAGCCTGCCCTCCTTCCAATATGAAGTCCAGGTCTACCTCCAGCTCATTTGTTTCAGTTACTCTATCTTGTTTCTGGACATGTGCTGATATGGGCAGCTGTTTCTATGACATCTTCAATAATGAGCTGTGACTTCAATAATTAGAGTGTATGTTGATGTATTATTATGCTTTCTGATTGCCTCCAGGTAGATGTGACTTAGAGATGGGCTTCCCTTTTCACATTTCTTATTATGCAACCTGAGTAATTGTATCAGGTGTTGGCTCTCTATTTGGTGTATATAGCTGCTGGTATTGGCTCTTGCCTGGAGGGTGGAATTTTATAGAGTATGATTTTTGCTTGATTATAGTCCTGGTGTGGCACTGTGGGTTAATGTGCCAGACTGCAAAGCCATTTGAACTGCAAGGTCCGCGGTTCAAGCTCACCAGCTGCTCCTCGGAAATCCTATACAGGGTCACTATGGGTCAGAACTGACTCGACGGCACTTCACAACAACAATATGACCACAATTGTTGTCTCTTCTTGGGTAATGTAGGGAAAGAGAGAGCCCATTCTACTTTTAAAGGGGGTCAAAAAACCCCAAAACCAAAATACAGCAAAATATCTAGGTTTTTCTCCTAGTGGGAGACAGTTCACAGCTGAGCAGATCCATGCATGTGTACAGTAGAACCCTCTGGGGGTGGGAGAGGTATCCACTCGCTCAGGTACTCCCCCTGGTCACCAGAGTGGTGGTCCTCAGACAGAGAAAGGGAAATGGGCAGATGAAAAATTATTCACACCTTTATCTCTGAAGATCAATCAGGTCTCTGCTATGGGATTTCTGTTCTACAGCTGTATTTGCTGTGGCCTTCTCATCATTGTACTTATTCATGTAGGTTGAGCAAATAGTCCAAGAAGTTGGATTATATGAAGAATAGAATGTGGCATTAGGATCAAAGGAAGACTCATTAACAACCTGAGATATGCAGATGATACAACCTTACTTGTTTGAAGACTTGAAATACTTACAGATGAAGATCAAAGAGTATAACCTTCAGTATGGGTTGCACTTTAGTATAAAAATGATGAAAATTCTCACAATTGGACCAATAAATAACATCATGATAAACATAATTAAGACAGAGGTTGTCAGACTTCATTTAGTTTGGATCTAGATTCAGTGCTCAAGGAAGCAGGTTTCAAGAAATCCAAGTGTGTATTACCTTAGGCAATCATGCTGCACAAGACCTTTCTAAAGTGTTACAGAGCAAAGATGTCATTTTGAGGATGAAGATGCTACTGACCCATCACTTCATATGCATGTTAAAGTTGGATAATGAGTAAGGAATACCTTAGAAAAATTGATACAATTGAATTATGGTGTCAGCTAAGAATATTTTTTAAAATTCTGGTAGAAGAACGAACAAATCTGTATTGGAAGAAGTACAGTCAGATGTTCCTTAGAAGCCAGGATGGTGAGATTTCGTCTCATATTTTGGAAAGTTGTCAGGAGAGATCAGTCCCTGGAGAAGGGCATTATTATGCTTGGTAAACTGGATGGTCCATGAAAAAGAAGACACCTAGAAGATGGATTAACACAGTGGTAACAACACATAACAATAGCTGTGAAGTTGGTGCAGGAATGGGTAGTGGTTCATTCTGTTGAGCATAGGGTCACTATGAGTCGGAACCAACTGGATGACACCTAGCAGCAACAACAACAACACGACTCAACAAAAAGACAAAGAACCCAATTCAGAATAGGCAAAGGACTTGAATAGTGATCTCTCCCAAAGAGATATACAAATGGCTTATAAACCCATGAAAAATGATCAGCATCTTTAGCGGTTGTTGTATGTTATCAAGTCTATTGCTACTCATACCGACCCCATGTGACATAGTGAAACTACCTCAGAAGGCTTCCGAGTCTGTCATCTTTACAGCAGCAGATCACCAGGTCTTTTCTCCCTTGGAGCCGATGGTGAGTTCAAAGCCTCAATGTTTCAGTTAGTAGCTGAGCATTTAACCATTGCACCACAGAGACTCCTTTCATTAGGCATTAAGAAAATGCAAATCAAAACCACAGTGAGATGTGACTTCACATCCAGTAGGTGGCTATTATCAGAAAGAAAGAGAGGAAAAAAAACAAAACCAACAAAAAAGAACACAGGTAGGCAAGGCTAAATTGGAGAAATTGAAACCTGTATCCATTGCTGGTGGGAATATAAAATGCTGTAGCTTCTTTTGAAAACAGTTTGGTGATTTCTCAACAAGTTAAATATAGAATTTCCATGAGACCAGGTGACACATGCTGTTCTTGTCGCTTATGACTCATAGTGACCCTATGTACAATAGAATGAAACACTGCCCAGTCCTGTGCCACCTCACAATCGTTGCTACATTTGAGCCCATTGCTGCTGCCACGGTGTCAATCCATCTTGCTGGGGTCTTCCTCTTTTTTGCCCACTCTCCACTTTTCCAACAATGATGTGCTTCTCCAAGGACTGGTCTCTTCTGATAACATGTCTTAAGTATGAGAGACAAATTCTCACTATCCTGGCTTCTAAGGAGCATTCTGGTTGTACTTCTTCCAATACTGATTTGTTTGTTCTTCTGGCACTCCATAGTACTTTTAATACTCTTCTCCAACATCATAAATCAAATGCATCAGTTCTTCTACAGTGTTCCTTATTCATTCGTTCAGCTGTCACATGCATGTGAGGCTGTTGTGACACGTATGGCCCAGTAATTCCAGTCCTACATGCTGGCACTGTAGCATCAGGATTGGACTACTAACCAAAAAGTCAGTGGTTCAAACCTGCCAGTAGCTCCTCAGAAACTCTACACATGGTTGCTGTGAGTGGGAACTGACTCAATGGCATTTAACAACAACAATATTGGTGTATACCCAAAAGAATAGAGAGCAGAGCCTCAACCAGATATGTGTATACTTTTGTTCATTGCAGCACTATCCCCAAGAGCCAAAAGGCAGAAACAACCCACGTGTTCATCAACAAATGAATGGAAAACCAAAAGGGGTATATCTATACAATGGCATGTTATTCAGTTATAAAGATAGATGAACTCCTTATACATGCTACTACATGGATGAGCCTGGAAAGCATTATGTTGTCTATCCAGGGTCATTATGGGTCAGAACTGACATAATGGCACTTAACAACAACAAGAAGTCAATCAAAGAGACAAATATTGTATGAACCTACTTTTACAAGATATCTAGAAGAGGCCAATGCATAGAGGCAAAAGAATATTAATGGTTGCTTGAGGCTGGAGGGAATAAGAAATAGGGAATTATAGCTGAAGAGGTACTGAGTGTCTATTTGGGATGAATGAATAAATGCAAAATCTAACTTCAGATAAAAAAAAGTTTTGGAAATAGTTGTGATGGTTGTACAATATGGTGAGTGTAATTAATGTCGTTGAACTGTAGACTTAAACATGGTTTCAATGGCACATTTGCATTATACATATTTTACCACACACTCACACACACACAAAGTATCTGAGAGAGTCTTCTACTAGTTTTGAAGAATGTAAAGAGGACCCTGAGCTTCAGTGGAGACCCCCCCCCCCACACACACACACGCACGCACACCGTGGCTGACACCTTGGTTACAGTTTTGTGAGACCCTAAGCAGAGGATCCAGCTAGGCATTGTCAGTGTCTTGATCCATGGAGACTGTGAGATAGTGTGTGTGTGAAGTTGCTGTACTTCTGGTACTTTGCTACACATTTTGTTATGCATTAAATTGTTAGAATTCCCAACTACGTGTGAGAGTCCTAACTCCTGCACACGTGAATGTAATCTTGTTTGGAAATAGGATTTCTTTGCTGTGTTAATTTGATCATATCTTAGTAGGGTGGGTTCTATATCTAACCACTTCTGAATTCTAAAAAAGAACAGGCTTAACAGAGGTATGCATACACAGGCAAAGATGGCCCCTATGTGAGGCTCACCAGGAAACCAAGGAACATCCAGGGTTACTGACAAGGGAGGAATCCATACAGTTGAGACTCTAATTTAAAATTTTAGCCTCCAGAACTGTGAGAACATAACTCTCTGCTCTTTAAAGCCACCCACTTGTGATATTTCTGATACAGCAACACTAGGAAACTTGGATACATAGCAATTGAAAATGAATACTGGGAATACAATGGTCTGCAAGGCATACTTACTCCTGCCCTGTGAGTTCCTGATTTCACAGGGACTCAGCCAAGGAAATAAACAAAATGTGGTCTGATGAATGTGTGAGGGAATAGCCCAAACCCACTGCCATCAACTTGGTTCTAAATAACGGTGGCTCTAATGGGCGGAGTAGAACTGCTCCACCGTGTTTCCAAGGCTATAAACGTTTATGGAAACAGACAGTTTTTGTCTTTCTACCATGGAGCAGCTGGGGAGTTTGAACCACAAACCTTGAGGTTAGCAGTGTAACACCTAACCCGCTAGACCACCAGGGTTCCTTGTGTAAGGGAATGTTGTTGTTTTTGTTGCTGTTAAGTCTGAGTTGCTTCAGACTCATGTTGACCCTGTATAGGGTTTCTGAGAAGCAGCCAGTGAGTTTGAAATACCAAACTTGAAGTTAGAAGTCCAGTGCTTATCCTACAGTGCCACACCAAGACTCCTGTGTAAGGAGATTATTGTTGCTGTTGTTACGTGCTGTCAAGTCAGTTCCGGCTCATTGTTGTTGTTGTTAGGTGCCATCGAGTTGGCACCAACTCATAGCGACCCTATGTATGACAAAACAAAACACTGCCTGGGCCAGGGCCTACCTCACAATTGTTGCCATGCTTGAGCCCATTGATGCTGCCACTTTGCCAATCCATCTTGCTGGGGGTCTTCCTCTCTTTCTCTGAACCTCCACCTTACCAAACATGATATCCTTCTCCAGCGACTGGTCCCTCCTGACAGTATGTCTGAAGTATGAGAGATGAAGTTTGGCCATCCTGGCCTCCAAGGAGCACTCTGGCTACACTTCTTCCAACACAGATCTGTTGGTTCTTTTGGCAGCCCATAGCACTTTCAATATTCATCTCCAACACTATACCTCAAAAACATCAATCCTTCTACGGTCTTCCTTATTCACTGTCAACTTTCACATGCATATGAGGTTATTGAAAATACCATGGCTTGGGTCAGGCACACCTTAGTATTCAAGCTGGTATCTTTGTTCTTCAACACTTTTAAAAGGTCTTGTGCAGCAGATTCCTGACTCATAGCAATTCTGTATAGGATTTCTGAGCATTGGTTGGTGAATTTGAACTGCTGACCTTGTGGTTCAAACCGACCTTGCAGTCCATTGCTTTTCCTACAGCACCACACCAGGACTTCTGTGTAAGGGTAGAATATTCTTAAATTAACTCTGCTTGTTCTTCATCAGTGCATGAGGTTCTTTCACTACCATCTCTGTCATTATGTCTGCAGGGAAGGGGGTCAGAGAATGTCACTTTGGGAAAGAGGATATAACACTAGGCAACTGGGTCGCTATGGGTCGGACCCGACTCGATGGCACTTAACAACAACAACAAAATCCGTTCTAGGCAGGCAAGAAAGCAAAGTAAAGCCAGTTCATTTCCAGAAGGGAAACTGTCAGGAGGAAGAAGGTAGATGTGGTGATCCACGTATGGTTTTCTTCATCTATCCCTCCCTCAACAAAGTTGGGGGAAGGCAGAAGTTCTAGATAAACAGAAAAGATTTGGGGAGATCGCAGAGCGGGGGGAGACTGCTTCTCTCTTCTTTGGTAAATTCTGGGAAATTTCCAGTGCCCTTAGAAAACTACTGAACCTCACATAACACTGGTAAAGAAGAATCAAGACAGAAAGAGGACCAGAAATAGCCCCTTCTTCCTCTAGCCTGCAGCCTTCCTATTGTTGTTGCTAAGGTGGAGTGGACAATTCCACTCACACTCTATTGAAACACCAGTCTGTGCCTTTCTAATGAATTGTTGTGATCCCGACATTGTGACCCATAGGGTTTTGGACATTGTAATCTATGGAGTTTTCATTAGCTGCTCTTCCAAAGTTGCTAGGACCTTCTTAGTCTGTTTTAGTCTGGAAGTGCCATTGAAATCTGTTCAGCATCATCCCTTCCTACAAACTTCCTCTGACAGATGAGTGGTGGCTGGGTACTGAAGGCAAGGATTCTACCCTGAACCATCACTGTCTTCCTATCTCCAATCTTATGAATTTTCAGTTCAGTTACTTCCACCTCTCCAGAGACAAACAAAACAAACATTTAGGATATGATATGCTCAGAGGCAAATTTATAATTCACTCAAAAGTGAGCAACTTTTGAGAGCAGCTGTTATTCATAAGAAAATAAAAATTGAATTTCAGGGAGAAATTTTTCAAATTTCACATAATAAATGAGAGGGTAAAAACCCAGCAGAGAACAGGATACCTGTAATTGGCAAGACCAAGTGTTTTCTCTCAGTAAAGTGACAGAGGTAACTTTGCTCCAGGCAGTGTCTGGAGACAATTTTGGCTGGCATACTAGGAGGTGGATAGGAAGGTTATGGAATGGAATGAGTGGAGAGGTCAGGTATAGGACAGCTTGTCCCCAGTCCAATGAAGAATTGTTGTTATTGAGTGCTGTTGAGTCAGTTCCAACTTACAGCCACCCTGTATAGGGTTTCCAAGGAGCAGCCAGTGAGTTTGAACCGCTGACCTTGTGGTTTAAACCAACCTTGTGGTCCAGTGCTTTATCCCACAGCGTCACACCAGGACCCCAAAGAACAATGATCCGATCCAAAATATCATGGGTGCTGCTGTTGAAATAAAGCAGTGCTAAGTGCTATGCCCCATTAGACCAGCTGCAGGTGGAGTGTCAAGGGGCACAGGTTGGATTCTATCAAATGAGGCAGAAAACTCAGGTTGCTCAGATGTAGCTTTTCATAAAGAACTAACAAACAAGCTTCCTGTGATGGATAGTGAGTTGCTGGGTTGTGGGGCAGAGTGAGGCGTGGTGAGGCAGGGAGAGAAGGGGGCCTAGAAATCAGGATCAAACATGTAGTGGTTACGAATTGGGCTGCTAATCTCACGGTTAGCTGTTCGAAACTACCAGCTGTTCCATGGGAGAAAGATGAGGCTTTCTGCTCCTGTAAAGATTTACAGCCTCAGAAACCCTGTACAGGGTTGCTATGAGTCAGAACAGGCTCCATGGCACATAACAACAACTCACTGACTAAAATTTTGTGAGTGAACTCTTGAGGAATGCCAAGGGCTGCACCCTCGGTGCTTGAACAATTATGAAAATAGACGTACAGGAATTGCTCAGGGCACATCCTGGGAAATGCCATTACCAACCGACCACCCATAAAAATTTCAGATTTTACTTTCTTGTAAGATGGGACATGCCACTGAGGCATGAGCACAATCTTGGGGGCAGAGGAGAGGGGTTGTAGAGCCGAAGTCCTGAAGAACCACACATGTGCAACATCCCAGAATAAGTTCTATCTGCCCCTACCAGAGGCCTTTGTGGTGGAATCCATCTCGAAGAAATGCTGTGCTCACACCCAATTAGCATGACCCCTTGGAAAGGACCACTTGCAAGAAACCACCACTTGCCCCTATGAATAAACATGATGCCTTTTCCCACCTAAACCTTTTGAAACTCCAGCAAAGCCTTTTTTGGGGGAGACAGGAGTTAGTAGTGCCTATTGTTATTGTTGTTCAGTGCCCATTGAATTGGTTATGACTCACAGAGACCCTGTATAGGAATTCCAAGGAGCACCTGGTGGATTTGAACCGCTGACCTGGTGGTTCAAACTGACCTTGTAGTACAGTGCTTATTCTACAGTGACACACCAGGATTCCTAGGGCCCTTCTAATTTCCTCTGGCAAGATCTTTTCCTCTCCACAAATCCTTTTGCTCATGTGAAACTCTGGTTAACTTAATCATTCTTGATCAGCAAAAGACAAGGATCTTCGATTGCAGGGTCAAGTCTCCTACATGCCAATACCACTGGACCCTGATAACAGTGGGTTTATGTGCCAAGTGCTTATGTCCAAGGACCTGTCCAGGGGAACCAGGAAAACAATTGTCTACAGCTGCTCCTTGGAAACCCTATACAGGGTTGCTATGGGTTGGAATAGACTCAATGGCACTTATCAATAAGAACAACTCTATGATAGCTCGTTAGCATAGTGGAATACGAGCTGGGCTGCTAGCCACAAGGTCAGCAGTTTGAATCTACCAGTTGCTCCACAGGAGAATGATGACTCTTTCTACTCCTGCAAAGATTTACAGCCTTGAAAACCCTATGCAGGGTCACTATGAGTTGGGACTGACTCGACAGTACACAACCACCACCACTCTATGATAACATGTCCAAGCTCCTTAGAAGTGAGGATGGAGAGAGTTTGTCTCACACACATGTGATTAACCTGGCTTTCCTCACCTCCTTTGATAGAATCCAAGCTGTGCCCCTCGAAGCTCCTCCGGCAGCTGTCTGATGGTGTCCTTAGAGAAGAACATCACACTTGGTAAAGTGAAGGGTAAGAGAAAAAGAGGAAGACCCTCAATGAGATGGACTGATATAGTGTCTGCAACAATGAACTCAATCATGGCAAGGATAAGAAGGATGGAGCAGAAGTAGGTAGTGTTTTGTTCTGTTGCACATCATTTGAGTCAAATGAACTTTATGGTACCTAACAATAACAACAAATCTATGATAGTTGAGGTTGTTTTTGTATCAGTTAATGGGTCCGGTTTAACATTACCATGAAGTCAGGTGCTTAGTGTTGTTGTTTTTTCCTGGACAGGTCAACATCCAGTTAGGTAGTCTGGTCCTTTCCCAGAGTCCTTTACATACAGGACCCATCTTGTATTGTTCATGGTCCTCACAGGTATTTAGGAGGTACATCAACCTGGATGAGGGTGAGAAAGGGAGGAGAAGGAGGTGTACAGATTGAGGATCAGATGTGGAGTTGGGGACCCTTGAGGTGAGCAGTTTGGTGAAGCCTAGCATGGGAGTGAACTGAGAGAGAGGAAGTGACAGGCTCCTGCTCAGGTAGACTCTCCAAGCCATGCAAAGAATCCATCTTCATCCTGGAGGGCTACGTTACAAGGTATTAGACAAGGCTATGAGAGGACTCCTGGTGTGGCACTGTAGGATAAACACTGGACCTCCAGGTCAGTTTGAATTGCAAGGTTGGCAGTTCAAACTCACCAACTGTTTTTCTGAAACCAACTCGAAGGCACTGAACAACAACTTGAGAAGAGTAAATAGATTTGTTCTTTATTCTTTACAAAAGAATTATAATATTTCTCACTGGATCTTCATAATAATTCAATGAAAGGGAAAAACAACAACAACAAAACAGTGGCCTTTGAGTAGAACTATGTTCCATAGATTTTCAATGGCTAATTTTTTCCTGGAGTAAATGTCTAAGCCTTTTTTCCCAGATGTCTCTTGATGGACTCGAATCTCCAAACTTTTGGTTGGCAACTAAGCACTTTAACCGTTTGCACCACCCAGGGACTCCATGAGTGAAAAAGAGAGACTTGATTACTTCTATTTAAAAAAATATATTCTGTATTTCTTTTTTTAAAAAATGGTTTATTGTGAATTATGTGATAGTTTACATGGGAGAACATTAATTTTACATTCATTCTATTGTATATCGTTACATTGCCATGGTTACAATCCCCTCCATGCATCATCAACCAACCAAAGGGTATACACTACAAGCCTGCCCCCCTGTCATCAGCATACAGCTCCTCTCCCTCTCTGTGCCTAAAGTCCCCAGCTCCTCCATCTCTGGCATCACTGCTTCTCTGGATAGGGTCCCGCTCTCCACCCCTCTCAATTGATAGTCCCAGGGACCTCCGCTCCTAGACTAGAAAGTTAACACTCCCCTCCTTGCTACAAAACGTCTACCTTTACATTTCCAACCCTCACAATCAGTCCTGATAACAATTATTCACTATTGTATCACAAGAGACCCAACTGCATTTCCTTTCATCAGCCCCCCCTAGACAGATTGGATACTACTCAGTGGAGATTCTACCTTCCTCCATGCCCTCTGGACCTAGATTCCCTCTTGAAAGCTTGTAAGCCAGTCACTTCTTGCCTTTGAAGCCCCACCATTTTGGGTAGCCAACGTTCAAGTTGCCCATCCCTGTCTACTCTGAGTATGGAGTGGGTGGGACTGATCCTTGCTGTAAAGATTTGTTTTCTCTTTTGAGCTACTGCATCCATAGGTGTAGGTCAAGTTCATCAACTTGTATCAGATTACTCTTTTTTTCCTCTTCTTTCTTCTTCTAGTTGAGCTCTGATCATCCAGTCATTGAAGCCAGGTCAAGTGGGTATTATCTGCAAGTGTGGGTGTTCTTGTGCATATGCCCTCTCTTCTTATCAACTGGATGCTTCACTCTCCACTCTAGTCCTCTGTGTCTATGTCACTGACTCTGGGCCCAAGAGTCCCCAGGTCTTGCTATACTGCAGCCAACCAGGTCTCTACCCGGGTTCACAGGAGTCTATTGAATGTTGTAGGGCTTAGCTTGCAGCTTCATTGCTGTTTTTCCCTCACTTCCCCTATTGGTGACGAACGTGGTCACCAATTATAGCGTGTATTCCCATTGAATCTTAGTCTTGGAAGGGGGGTTGCTCTGTGGGGACCCAACTACTTGCCTTGATGTCTCTTGGGTGAGCAACTTGCTTGTTCTGCATTCTGTATTTCTTGATTTTCTTCACTATCTAAAGAGACATAAACTGCCCTTGTTGTTGTTATGTGCCGTGGAGTCGGTTCCGACTCATAGCGACCCTGTACAGGGTTTCCGAGGCAGTAAATCTTTATGGGAGCAGAAAACCTCATCTTTCTCCCTCAGAACAGCTGGTAGTTTCGAACTGCTGACCTTGTGGTTCGCAACCCGATTTGTAACCACTATGCTACCAGAGCCCTTAAACAGAAAAAAATTCCAGAAAAAAGAGAAATGAAAAGACATTCTGTCCTCTATGTGCAGGCAGGGCAAAGATGTGTATGCTGTTGGTAGTTGTCACTGAGTCAGTTTAGACTCCTGCTGACCCCAGCAGTGTTACAGAGTAGAACTGCTCCATAGTTTTCAAGATTGTCATCCTGTGGAAGTAGTTGCCAGTCCTCTCTTCAGTGCATGTCTGGCTGTGTTCAAACTCCCAATCATTTGGCTAGTAGTTGAGCACCTATTTGTGACACCAAGGACTCTAAGCTGTTTATTGTTGTTGTTTTTGTTAAGTGCCGTCTAGTTGGTTCCAACCCATAGCGATGATCCTGTATAGTTTCCAAGAAGCTTGAACCGCCGACTTGCAGTTCAAACTGCTTTGCAATCTGGCTCATTAGTCACATGGGACTCCAAACTGTTTATAAAGGAAACTTAATATCCTTATTGGAACACTACCACCAATGCTCTGGTTATTTTCTGTTTCATGAAACCTGAATATGCATCAGCTACTTAGAATCACACAATTAAATCAAGTTCTGCTCCAGCAACTGTCTGCACATGAATTGTTGTGATATTAGCTTAAATAAAAATGGACTGTACAAGGAGCTTATATATGCGTATGTAATATTATCACTGTAATTGCGTTATTAGCTGGTCAAAAGTCAGCGGGCTGTGACACCTTATTAAAGCCAGATATTGGTTAAGTTTCATAAATGCCGGAAGATGAGCACAATACAGAGGACACATTGCCTTAATAAACAGATTAAGATGAAATGCAAGCATTCAGGTAGAGGAAGTACAGTGCATTAGAGCCTCTTGCTTGAAGCATAGCTTGTTCATATCCATTACTTTCAGACTTCCAGAGCATCTCCTACTCAGAGTGCATAAATACACTGCAGTGAATTTGCAATGTGATGGCTTTTCCTGGGAGGCACAATAAGGCTTCTTCTTGGGCTCTTTTTATTTGTAATGTCCTCCAACTGTGCTGGGGGTGAAGGTGCAGTGTTTTGCCTTCTGTTCTGCAGGTGGTGAGGAGGAGGATTCTGTGAAAAAGCTGCCTGTTTACTAGCCCAGGGCAAGAATTGCTTAACAACTTCTCTGATTTTAGCCAGGAGTTATTTGCCAATGAATACACATTCAAATAAAGACCAGAATAAATATAAGAAAAAATTTCCCATCACCAACTATTATTTTTTAAAAATCATTTAGCAGTAGTGATGCGCTGATACTGTATACTCTACAATGCCGTCAGATTTCTCTAAAGTAAAGATGAAATCATGATGCAACTCTGCTCTAGAACATGCAGTGGCTCTCCATTATATCTTCCAAATAAAGCTCAAGTGTCTGGCATGCAAAGCTGTTTATGATCGGCACCACGGACTGACTCTGTCTGCTTCCCTCTTGTCTATTTAGGATCTCAATGGGAGTCTCTGGATGGCACACATGGTTAAGTGCTCAACTACTAGCTGAAAAGTTGGTGGTTCAAACCCACCCAGAGGATCCTTGGAAGACCAATCTAGCAATTTGCTCCCAGAAAGTGACAGTCTTGAAAGTCTTGTGGATCACTTGTTCTCTGTACACGCAGGTTATCATGAGTCAGAATTGGCGGCAACTAACAAAAGGATCCCAATATGGATTCTGGGTAGGAGCCTCACTAAGAGCCCTGCCATTCTTCATAGATGACACACAGTATTTTGCTGCCTTGTTTTTTTATTATTATTATTATTAAATGTTTTTATTTTGGATTGAGTGAAAGTTTACAGGGCACATCATCAGCTTCACATTCAACCATTCATA
>NW_006408540.1:19566557-19575361 GCF_000296735.1 Chrysochloris asiatica | reverse complement strand
TGCTGCTTCCTGTGTCTAGATTGCCCTACCATTCTACCTGGAAAACTTCTCTGCGCCTTGCAAGAATTACTTAAAGTGATGAGCTGATTGGGAGTGCAAATTGATGACACTTGGAAACTCAGATTTGGAGATCCTTGTCCATTCACCTGCACATGAATGCAATTTGATAATTTCATTGGAAATTTGCATAGAGATAGCTGCCCAGCTCACAGTTATCCCCCACTGGTGAATTACCAGCCTGATCCACTCCACTGCACACAGGGATAGACTTCTGGCAGTTACATTTGTATTATATGACACAGTTTTTCATATAATTTGACACCTTGTAAGATTTTCTGTGCTAGAAAGTTTTAATTGGGACAAAAAGAACCAGGTCATGCTCATTAGGTGGCTGGAACAACTTAGAAAAATAATAACCTTGAAGCAACCATTTTCTCTGGGAACCTGCAGAGGGTGCAGGAGAAATAAGTTTATGCAGAGAAGAATATAACAAACCTACATAAAGGAGCAGAGGTGAACGATGGAGAGGGAGAACCGAAAGCTTTTCAGACCTTAGCTTCTGTTCCTTTCTGAAGCACAGTCTGGCTACATTCCTGTCCTTATTGTCATTGTTAAGAGCTGTAGAATTGGACAGTTCAAACACACCACCTACTCCTTGAAAAACCTACAAAGTCTGTGAGTCAGAACTGACTTGACAGCCCTTAACAATAACAACAACAATGGGTAATGATCCTTAGCATTTCTTTATATGTTTGCTGACTGCCTGAATGTCTTCTTTGGTGAAGTGCTTATTCATGTTCTTTGGTTATTTTTTCATTGGATTTGCTTCTTGTTTGTTGTTGATGATGTGTAGACATTTTCTATAAATTTTGGAGATTAGTTCCTTTTCTAATATGTAGTTGTCAAAAAAATTTTTCCCCAGTCTGTAGATTCTCTTTTACTCTTTCAGTGAAGTTTTTTTTTGCAAATAAATGTTTGATTTTTAGAATTTTCCAATCATCAGTTTGTCTTCTACTGTTTGTGTGATTTAAGATATGTTTGACAATGTGCTATGCCTTTTGTGAAGGCCCCTAAATTTGCCCCTATTTTTCTTTGATAATCTTTATAGTTCTAGGTTTTATATTTAGGTCTTTGATTCATCTTGAGTTAGTTTTTGTATATAGTGGGAGATACGGATCCTGTTTCGTTTTTGTGCAAATGGATATCCAGTTTTACCAACATCATTTGTTAAACAGTCTATCACTTCTCCATTTAATGAGTTTTGATATTTTGTCAAATTTTCCATAAATGGATGGATTTCCTATTGGGTTTTCAGTTCTGTTCTACTAGTCTGTCTGCCATTGCACCAATATCAGCCTGCTTGACTACTTTGGCTGATCAGAGAGGATAAGGGTTCCTACTTGTTCTTCTTTGGTAGTACTTTGCTTATCTGGGCTATCTCCTTTCTATATAAAGTTGGTGGTTATTTTTTCATCCCTTTCTAAGAATGATGATGGAATCTGGATCAGGATTGCATTGTATCTGTAGATCACTTTGGGTCATAGTGGTATTTTTGAAATGTTAAGTCTTCCTATTCATGAGCATGGTATAGTCTTCCATTTATGTAGGTCTCTTTTGGTTTCTTGAAGTAATGTTTTGTAGTTTTCTTTGAATAGGTCTCTTGTGTCTCTGGTTAGATTTATTCCTAAGTATTTCATCTTTTGAGCGGCTTTTGTGAGTGGTATTGTTTTCATGATTTTCTTTTCAGACTTCTCTTCATTAGTGTAAAGCAGAAGTGGGGAACGTCCAGCCCGACGGTGGTATAAGGTCCTCAAAATCACTTGATCTGGCCCTGCCATCACATTAAAGTGAAGTGAAGTGCCATTGAGTAGCGACCCTGTATAGAGTTTCTGAGGAGTGACTGGTGAGCTTGAACCATTGACCTTATTGTTTAAAGCAACTTTGCAATCTGGCACATTAACCCAAAGTGCCACACCAGTATTCCATCACATTTGTTGTTGTTGTTAAGTGCCATCGAGTCAGTTCCAAACCCTAGGGACCCTGTATAGAGTTTCCAAGGAGAAACTGGTGAGCTTGAACCATCAACCCTGTAGTTCAAACCGACTTTGCAGTCCAGCACATTAACCCACAGCACTACACCAGAAGAGGTTGATTAATTAAATGTTTGACCAAATACAGCAGGCTAATTTTTAAGCTGATAATTTTGTATGACCAATGAATGAAGTTATAAATTTTTGCAGAAAATGACTCCCCACCCCTGGTATAAAGAAATGCAATTGATTTTTGTGTGTTGATCTTATACCCTGTCAATTTGCTGAATCTTTCAGTGAATTCAATACTTTTCCCACTGAATCTTTAAGTTTTTCTATGTATATGATTATATCATCTGCAAACAGAGATGGTTTTGCTTCTTTGCCAGTTTGGATGCCTTTTATTTCCCTTTCTTATCTTATTGTTCTTGCTACAATACAACATTGAATCAGGAATAGTGATAAAGGGCATCTTGTATGGTTTCCACTCACAAAGGGGATGTTTTCAGTCTCTCTCTGTTGAGGATAATGTTGGCTGTTAGTTTTACTAATATGCCCTTAACTATGCTGAAGAATTTATTTTCTATTCCTGCTTTGCCTATTATTTTTAATACGAATTGGTATTGGAGTTTGTCAAATAGTTTTCTGCGTCGATTGGTATGATCATGAAATTCTTTTCCTTTGCTTTATTTATATGGTAGATTACATTAATCATTTCTCTAAAGTTGAAATGTTTTTACGTACCTAATATGAATCACAGTTATTATTATTTTGATATATTCTTGGTTGTGTCTTTGCCTGGTTTTGGTTTTAGGGCTAAGATGACTTCATTGATTGAGTTCAGGAACATTCCATTTTTCCCAGTTTCTGGAATAGTTTGTTGTTGTTCTTTTACTAATTGTTGGACATGTTTGGTGTGAGGGTTGATTTTAGTTCTTTCTTATTTTTGTTGTATGTTTATTGTTATAAATTGTCCTCTGAGTGCAGCTTTTGCTATTATTGCAAAGATTTTGGTATGCTATAAATAAAAATTCAAGAAATTTTTTCATTATTCATTTCTTCTACTACCTAGTAGTGTTTAAGCAGGATGTTATTCAGTTTCTGCATATTTCCTTGAGTTTCCTGTTTTTTTATTTCTAATTTTATAACACTGTAATCTGAGAAGATGGTTTATAGTATTTTGGTGTTTTTAAATTTATGGAGGCTTACTTGGTGGCCTAATACATGGTTTATTCTAGAAAATGTCCCTTGTGCACAGGAAAAGAATGCCTATTGTGCTGTTGTTGAGTGAAGTGTTTTTGTATATGTCTATGGAGTCCTGGTGTGGCTCTGTGGGTTAATGCACCAGACTGCAAATCTGTTTGAACTGCAAGGTCGGCAGTTCAGGCTCACCAGCTACACCCCAGAAACCCTATACAAGGTCACTATTGGTTGGAATTGACTCGACAGCACTTCACAACAACAACAACAACGTCTATTAAAGTACTCTAGTAACGTAGTGGTTACGAATTGGGCTGTGAACTTCAAGGTCAGCAATTTGAAACTACCAGCTGTTACCTGGGAGAAAGATGAGGCTTTCTACTCCCATAAAGATTTATAGCCTCAGAAACCCTGTACAGGGTTGCTATGAGTCAGAACTGACACCATGGCACTTAACAACAACAACTATTATGGAGTCCTGGTGTGATGCTGTGGGTTAATGCACCAGACTGCAAAGTCGTTTGAACCAGAAGGCCAGCAGTTCAAGCTCACCAGCTGCACCTCGGACACCCTATACAGGGTCACTATGGGTTGGAATCGACCCCACAGCACTTAACAACAACAACTCATGTTATAGTGTTGTCTATTTCTCTTTACAATTCTGCTGAAGTTTGATTTATGTCTTTGGATGCATATGTATTTATTATGGCTATCTCCTCTTGTTGGACTGACCCTTTAATGAGTATATACTGTTCTTTTTTTAAGGGGCCATGGCAGTGCAATGGGCTAAGTGCTAGACTGCTTATTGCAAGATAAATAGTTCAAACCTATCAGCCACTTCCTAGGAGAGAAAGATGGGGCTGTCTGCACCCGTAAAGATTTACAGTCTCAGAAATCCTAGGGAGCGGTTCTACTGTGTTCTAGTGGGCTACTCTGAGTTGAAATCAAACTCATTGGTAGTAGGCTTTGTTGTTGTCTTTTTTGCTGGGTTTTGCCTTAAAGTCAATTTTATCAAAAACTAATGCTGCCACTCCTGCTATTTTTTTTGTTGTTGCCATTTACTTGAGATATGTTTTTCCACCTTTTGATTTTTTTAAAAAAAACTTATTTTTGTCTTAGTGCAAAGGTATGTCTCTTGCAGCATATTGATAAGTAGTATTTTTTTACCCATTCTGCTGTCTGTCTCTTGACTGGGGAATTTCATCCATTTACATTCAGTATAATTATTGATAGGTCTGAATGACAATTGTCATTTTGATGTGGGTGTTGTTGTTTTTTCTGGTATGTATCTGGTGTTTATGGTTTCACTGTTTCATATATTTTGTTTATGAATTTTCTTATCATTTCCTTCGTTGCTATAGTTTTAGTATTTATTGGGACTTCATGGTTTTCTTTTTTATTTTGATGAGAAAGTTTATTATTATTATTATTATTTTAGGTTACCTGCAGTTTATTATTATCTTGCCAAATTTAAAATGTCAATTCTAGCTTGATATCAACTTGACTTCCTTTCCATTTGAAAGTGCTGTAGCTACATAATTTATTCCTTCTTTTTGGTTTGTAGTCATCATAGTTTATAAATGTTCATTTCTGGTTTCCAATTTTTTTCAGTGTTGTGGGTTTATTTTATTTTTGTTACTTCCATGTCTGGGTTGATATATGGATGATGTTGCTATGCCTTTTAATCTCTGGTTGTTGGTTCTCTGTCTGAAGGACTCCCTCTAATGTTTTTTGTAAGGGTGGTCTGGTTTATACAAATTTCCTTAACTTCTGTTTATCTGGTTATGGCTTAATTTTGCCATTATATTTGAGGGACAACTTTGCTGGAGATAGACTTCTTGGTTGGCATTTATTTTCTTTCAGGGTTTTATATATGTTACCCCATTGTTTTCTTGCCTGTGTGGTTTCTGCTGAAATCACAGCTTAGTCTTACTGATTCTCTTTTGTAGGTAACCTTTTGTTTGTCTCAAACTATTATCATGATTCTTCCATTATCTTTGGTTTTGGAAAGTTTGATTGTGATATGTCCTTATATTTTTTTGGGTTCCATCCATTTTAGGAAGCTTCTTGAATATATAGCTTCTAATCTTTCATGGTGTGGCACTATGGGTTAATGCACTGGACTGCAAAGTTTGAACCACAAGGTTGGCAGTTCAAGCTCACCAGCTGCTCCTAAGAAATACTATACAGGGTCGCTATGGGTCGGAACCGACTCAGCAGCAACAGCTTTTCATGGTAATAAGGAAGTTTTCTTCTAACAAATCTTTGAAAAATTTATCTGTGTTTTATTTATTTATTTTATCTCTTCCTCTTCTGGAATTCTGAGCACTCATAAATTAATACACTTGATGGTATGCCATATAATTCTTAGACTTTCTTCAATTTGGTTTATTCTTTTGTTCTGATTGCTCCTTTAACAGATTAATATTTAGAGGTTGGTCTTCAACGTTGTGGGTTGTGTGTTCCATGATGCAGTTCTACTCCTTGGTTCTTCCAGTGTGTTATCTATTTCTGAAAATTCAGTATTAATCTCCTGTATTTCTATTTGCTTTGTTGATGGTTCTGAACTTTCCATTTATTTTATCACTTTGTTCTTGTATTGCTTTCATAATTTCTTCTGGAGTTTTGTCTGTGATTTCTTTGATTTTATATGTGGCTTCCTTAATCTCTTTCTTAAACTGAAAGGACCTAAGTGTAAATTATCTGAATTCCTTATGAGGTTAGTTTTAATAACATTTCTTCCTCCAGAAATTTTCTTACCCTTTATTTTGATCACTGGTTTGAGTCATCTTGTCCTGTTTAGGTTTAGTTTTTGAGCTCTGAAGTAGCCATGCCTCTGATCACCCTGAAGTTGTGTTACTTCCTCTGGCCCCCTCTCTCAGAAGTCTGAAGAATTAGTGTCATTGAGTCACTTTTTCTCAATTATACATGTACAATAGGTGTTCACTCAAAAGCGAATTTTTGCAAAGCAAAAGCACACTTCAAAGCTAGAAGCAGGCCTCTCTCCGTGAGTGGAGAAGACCTTGTGGAATTGGAGTATGCTTGTTTATAAGTGTGTGGTCCTCCAAGGGTGGGCTCTGCCTAGGGGAGTGGTCTGGGTGGCCAGGGATGATCACATCACCCTTATTATTGTACATGTCTAGCAATGCTTATTCCCCAAATTCCCTTTTCAGTTGTATGCATGGGAAGTAACAAACAGCAATGATGTTACAAAGATTTCTTCATTTAAGAGCATGATTTGCCCCATTCTGCACTTGTGCACCCAGATCATAAACCGCAAGGCAAGTCTGGGACTTTTGTGATTAGATGGTCTGTTATTCTGGTTGGACCAAAGATGTCTCCCTCTTCTCCTGATCTTCATAGTAGGGGAGGGCCTTGGGCAAAGTGTGGTTAGGAAGCCAGTGTAGGAGAGGTCCAGCAGCCCAATCCATCCCTGAGAGTTGTGCATGATAAGGAGGAGATCACAGCTCTCTGGTTGCTGACCACTAATGCGGGAGCTGGTGCAGTCCTTGGTAAACGGAGCACATTATCTGCTTTCTGCTCCAATCACAACACTGCTTTCCATCATTCAAAATGGCCACCCTATGGCAGTAGACGATTTGGCATTCCTTATGGAGTCCTGGTGTGGTGCTGTGGGCTAATGCATCATACTGCAAAGCCATTTGAACTGCAAGGTCGGTGGTTCAAGCTCACCAGTCGCTCCTTGGAAACCCTATACAGAGTCACTATGGGTCAGAATTGACTCGATGGCACTTAACAACAATGCCTTATTTGCTGTTTTTGTTCAGTCTCTTCCTCTCATTGGTATGTAATCCACGTTTTTATTCACTCCTTTGAAGCTCTGGGTTCCAGGATTAACATTTGTATCCCTTGCATTTGATTTCTCAAGTCTTTGTTGTAGTTATAGTTATTGTTATGTGCTATCCAGTGGGTTCTGACTCATATTGACCCTGCATAGGATTTCAAAGGAGCAACTGGTAAGTTAGGGACCTAATAATGTATCTACATAGTCCACCATCTTGCATCCCTAATATTGAGTTGTTGTTGTTATTGTTAAGTGCCATCGCGTCGGTTCTGACCCATAGCAACCCTGTATAGGTTTTCCAGGGAGTAGCTGGTAAGCTTGAACCATCAATCTTGAAGTCTAGCACATGAACCCAAAGTACCACACCAGGTTACTTAGTTTTAAATACATTAGTATTGGGTTACTTAGTTTTAAATACATTTTTTTTTTCTTCTGTTTGTGTTTGCTATTTCAAAGAAAACTGCTAACATTGTTGACTGTGTCTAAAACTGCATTTAGGAGTGCTGGTAGCAGTATAGGATAAGCACTAGACTGCTAGTTAAAACCACCACTTGTCTGTCAGTTTGTCATACTATGGTGGCTTGTATGCTGCTGTGATTCTGGAAGCAATGCCATGGGTGTTTTAAATACCATCAGGGTCACCCATGGTGAAAGGTTTCAGCTGAGCTTCCAGATGAAGACAGGCTAGGAATAAGGAAAGACAGACTACTTCCGAATATTTAGTCATTGAAAGCCTTATTAACAGCAGTAGAGCACAGTTATTACCAGAATATCAAGTACTGAAACATGATGAAGGGCACCAGAATATTGTCAGATGTTGTATTATAAAATGAGTCCCTCAGGTTGGAAGGCACTCAAAATATGACTGGGGAAGAGCTGCCTCCTCAAAGTAGAGTTGACCGTGATGAAGTGAATGGAGTAAAGCCTTTGGGACCTTCATTTGCTGATAGGGCACAACTCAAAATGAAAAGAAACAGGTGTAAACATCCATTAATAATAGGATCACGGAATGCACAAAGCATTAATCTTTGTTGTCACAACAAAGTTGTCACAAATGAAAAGGAATGCATAAACAAGGCATTAGTGAGCTGCAATGGACTGGTATTGGCCATTTTGAATTTGACAATCACATGGTTTACTATGCCAGGGATGACAAATTGAAGAGGAATGGCATTGCATTTATCATCAGAAAGAATATATTATCAAGATCTGTCTTGAAGTACAGTGCTGTCTGTGATAGGATATTATCTGTAAGACTAAAGGGACAGCAATTTAATACCATTATTATTCAAATTTACGCACCTATCACTAAAGCCAGTGATGAAGAAATTGAAGAATTCTATCAACTTCTTCAGTCTGATATGGATAAAACATGCAATCAAGATGTATTGATAATTACTGGTAATTGGAATGCAAAGGTTGGAAACAAAGAGGAAGGATCAGTAGAAAATATGGCCTTGGTGATTGAAAAAGTGCTGGAGATCACATGATAGAATTTTGCAAGACCAATGACTTCTTCATTGCAAATATCTCTCTTTTAAAGAACATAAAAGATGACTATACACATGGACCTCACCAGGTAAAATACACAGAAATCAAATTAACTACATCTGTGGAAACAGATGGTGGAAAAACTTCATATCATCATCCGAAACAAGGCCAGGGGCAGACTGTGGAACAGGCCATCAATTACTCATATGCCAGTTCAGGCTGAGGGTGAAGAAAATTAAAACAAGTTCACAAGAGTCAAAATATGACCCTGAACATAT
>NW_006408540.1:19562329-19564408 GCF_000296735.1 Chrysochloris asiatica | reverse complement strand
TGTTTTGTTCTGTTGTGCATAGGGTTAGTACTGACTCGATGGCACCTATCAACAACAATCTCCCTTTAAAATGTGTCTCTAGTAGCAGCACATTTTTGGGCTGTGTTAATTTTTTTTTTAATTTGACTCTCTAAGAACAGTAATGATGTAATTGTTAAGCTATTAACTGCTAACTAAAAGGTCGGTGGTTTGAATTCACCAGATACTCCACAGGAGAGATTTGTCAGTTTGCTTCTGTAAAGATGTCAGCCTAGAAAAGCCTATGAGACTGTTCTACTCTATCCTATGAATAGCGATTAAATGAAAATCCTTTGAGATTAAATGGAAATACAGGCTATGAAGAGCTCTGGTAACGTATTGGTTATGAGTCAGGCTGCTAATTTCAAGGTCAGCAATTCAAAACCACCAGCAGTTCTGTGGGAGCAAGGTGAGGCTTTCTGCTCCCTTAAAGATTTACTGCCTCAGAAACCCTATACAGAGTCACTATGAGTTGAACTGACTCCACAGCACATAACCACCTCCACCACCATAGTGTGGCTATGAGTTGAAATTGACTTAATGGAACGTAACCACAACATGAGCTGGTTATATCTGAAATTCGATTTTTCTAGAAATTAATCTTCCCTCCAAAAAACAACCCAAACATGAAACTTTACCCATTGATTAGATATTTGATAATATTAAGGAATTATTTGTTTTTAAAATATACATCTGATAATGGTATTTCTGTTATGATTTTTGAAACATAATATGCCTCTTTTAAAGACATATATATACTTAAATAGTGCAAATAAAACTGTAATATCCAGTAGATATTTCTTGGAATGGCCAATTTTTATTAAAATATTTATGGAAGAAAATCGAATCTGGCATGCACACACAAAATAGCATGATATGTGTGCTTTGTTTCCATAGAGTCAGAGTGGAGGAGTGGGTGGGAGTAGAGATGAAGGAAAATGGGCTCTGAATTGATGGTTGTGGGAACTGGCTAATGAGTCCATGGGATTCACTGTACTGTCCCCTCTACTTCTGTGTATGTTTAAAATTTTCCATAATAAATGTGTTTTTCTTTTTAAACACAAAACTCTATATAATTATTGACTTGGAGATCTAAAATATAAATGAGAGAAAAAGTAAAAAACTTGTTTATGTAAAGGTTATACTAATTACTGTCATGGTTTAGTAGGAAGATAGGCAAGTAAACATGCAATTAAAATACAATGCAATTAACTCCTATAATAGAAGGATCACAGGGTAGTAGGTGTGTAGACAAGGGTCACCCACCCCAAGCTGGAGTACCAGGAAAGGAGAGAGGTTCTGGGAACAACATTCTGTGAAGGGGGAAGGGAATGGAAGAACAAGGTGGATGAGAAAACAATTAGGCAGGTTTGCATGGGCTAAGTGGGACAGAGGTAAATAATGATGTGTGCACATCATTTGAAACAATATTGAAACAACAGGGCTCTGGGATACAGGGTTGAGAAATGGTTGGAATGGGCAAAAATGGGGAGGGAATAATGTTAAGATGCTTGGCTGTCTTTTGAATCTTGGTTTCCCTTGTATACCATTATAAAATAGACACTTCAGGGGGAGAGAAAAGAATAGCCAGAAATATCACCATAGAAAGCTTGTAAGTCCGTCTTCTGCCTATAACTGATCAGAATGACTAAAATGGGGCTACAACGTGCCCAGTGAAGGAGTCTTCCTGCGGAGCCTCTCATTACATAAGACCATAAGTGGTATCCTGAACCCTACCCCTCCACCCCCAGAATCTTCTGAGGTGGGAAATTTCCACTGGAAAAGACAAGCAAACTAGTCTGGAGCAGCTAGAAGAACAGAAGATACTTCTTGAAAGGACAACCGACAGGAAAAATACAAAACAATAATGGCAGTCTGACTGACTGCCAAGCAAGTTGCTCGGCCAGGAGACATCACGGCAAGCAGTTGGGCCCCTCAGGGCAAACCCCCTTCCAAAACTAAGACTGAGTGGGACTACATGAGCTGACACATGCTCTGACTGGTGACCACATTGGTCTCTGATAAGGGGAAGTGAGGGGAAAACAGCAATGAAGCTGCAAG
>NW_006408540.1:19554211-19561454 GCF_000296735.1 Chrysochloris asiatica | reverse complement strand
TGCATGGAGGGGATTGTAACCATGGAAATGTAATGATACACAATAGGATGAATGTAAAGCTAATGTTCTTCTATGTAAACTATCACTTAATTCACAATAAAACAGTTAAAAACCAAAAAAGCCCTATGGGACAGTTCTATCTTGTCACATGGGGTCGCTATGAGTTGATGGCACACAACAACCAACTTTAGATTTTATTTCTCTTCTGTTTTGCATCTGTTTGAATCATTCTCTTTCATTCTCCCAGATGCCTGCTCACTGAAAACACCTTCCTTTACTCCATACCCTCTCTAGCAGCAAGTTGCCTGTCAGCCTGTCTCTGGTGATACTGTATCCCTTGTGGTCATCCCAAGTGGTTGTTGTGTGCCACGGAGTCTGTTTTGGCTCATAACAATCCTGCCTTGTAAATCTTTACGGAAGCAGAAAGCCTCATCTTTCTCCCGTGGAATGACTGGTAGTTTTAAACTGCTGACCTGGAGGTTAGCAGCCCGCTAGGGTGTGATGGGAGATTCCAGTGTCTGTGGACAGGTAAGGGACTGACTTACTCCTTTTCCTGGATATCACCCTTCTGCTGCCTCTTCAGTTTTTCTCCTCTTCTGTCCTCAACCCCTCCTGATTCAACTGTGATCAAGTGTCACAGTTTTTAGTAACCATATCTTTCTGCTTTACTTTATAGCCAAACTTCTTCAAAGAATAATGAATTACCCATGGTGCAAAGTCTACTCTAACTCATGGTGGCCCATGTGTGTTAGAATAGAGCACTGTGCACCACAAGGTTTTAATGGCTGGTTATGCTTCTGAAGCACTTCTAGGCAGGCTTGAGTCTCTGACCTTTTGGTTGGCAGCTGAATAGTCTACCCACTTCTTCACCAGCCAGTCACCTATCAGACTTTTTCTTGAGTCCGTTTTGGTAGTTTACTATCTTTTTAGGAATTTGTCCATTTCATCTAAGTATCTCATTTGGGGACATACAGTTGATCATAGTGATGGTTGTGTGTTGTCGAGTTAGTTCTGACTCCTAGCGGCCCTGTACAGGATTTTCAAGGCTGTGTTTTTTTATGGGAGCAGAAAGTATCTTTCTCCCACAGACTTTGTCTGTGATTCATTGGCCTCACTTTTCATTGAAAGTAATATTGTTATTTCCAAATGTAGTGAGCACATATTTTACCTATATTTGGTGTAACATTGAATACTGTGATTACTCCTTTCTTTAAATTCTCTACCTTCTCCCAAAGCTTAAAAATTTTTTTCTTCCTTGTTATTCATTGACTGTCCGAGACTCCTCTTCTTCCACTTCCCAACTAAGTGCCAATGTTCTTTGTCATTCCTCTACAGAATAGTCCACCCAAGTCACCAAGACAAGGGTGAAACAGACTGTGTCCATCTCTACATCATTCTGAGAAAAGAACTGCAAGAAAGTGAATATGGTTCAGGCACAACAAGAGGCTTGGCACTAGATGACGCCCACAGAGTTGGGAGGCAAGCAATCTGGTTCAAGCCTAACTCAACCTCTAGCCTTTTTAGAAAACACGAGTTTCAGTTGCTGCATCTATGAAAGGAGAAGATGAGACTAGGTCAATATGTCAGGTATGTAGAAGAATTATGAGATTAAAGAAATACAGGGAGCAGAGGAGATATGAATTTTCCATTTGGATCCAATTGAGCTTCAAAAGCAGTAAGGATCTAGAATAGATGTCATCACAATTATAATGAACTCTTCAGAATTCCTTCTGCCCCTCCTGCTCTCTTTATTTGCTCTACTCATTTTAGGTTCAGTCACCATTGAAAACTATCCTTATTGTGGTTAATTCCTCCATTTCTTCTCTGTATTTCTGTAGCAAAAAGCAGAACATGGACAGGCATGATCTGTAGCCACAAGGCAAGCAGGAAATTTTAGCAGTTTTCATATAGAGTCTTTTTAATTTTCACCATTTTGCTTATTTTCTTTGTTGTTGTTGTTGTTGTTGTTGTTGTGGATATACATGGTGAAACATACACCAATACAATGGTTTCTACAGGTACAATTTAGTGATACTGATGACATTCTTCAACTGTGCAACCATTCTCACCCTCCTTTTCTGAGTTGTTCCTTCCCAAGGAACACACTCACTCACTGCTCCCTAAGTTTCCTATCTAAGCTTTCAGGTGGCTGTTCTCAATTTGATTCCATGTAGGCAGATCTTAAAAGAGGACAGTGTTTGAGGCAGACATTCTTTTTTAAAGTAAGCTAAACAATGTTTGGTTTTAAGAAGATCTTATGGGACATTTTTGGTTAAAGTTTAAAGATGATCTCAGGACCGTAGTTTCAGGGAGTCATATAAAATTTTTAATATTTGAGTTTGCAAATTAAAAAAATTTACTATCAGCTCACATTAAATAAAATTATATTAAATAACCTAAATTAGCATATTTAATTTACATATCAAGAGAAACTTATAGTGCATGCACCCAAGATTACTAGCATACCTTTTCTCTGATGTGTCTAAGTCGAGGGGAGACGTTGTATAATTTTCTAGCTCTTGGCCTATAGTCACCCTCTGTAAAATTCATTGTCTTTGTCATTGTTTTAATTTTTCTTCCATTTCCTTGAGTAATGACATTGAAGTTGAATTTGGATTTGATAGTTCAACTTTTCTAGTCATTGATTTGAAACATATCTCTTATAGCTAAATAATATAATAAAACTTTGTTGTTGTTGTTGTTATGTGCCGTGGAGTCAGTTCCGACTCATAGAGACCCTGTACAGGGTTTCCAAGGCTGTAAATCTTTATTGGAGCAGAACGCCTCATCTTTCTCCTGCGGAATGGCTGGTAGTTTCGAACTACTGACCTTGTGGTTCGCAGCCCTATTCGTAACCACTACGATAATAAAATTTAGGGACAAAAAAAATTGCAGCAAGGAGACCCTAGGTAATACAAGTGGTTTTTTTGTGGCACTGCAGGGTAAGTATTGTTAACTTAGTTCGGGACTGCTAACCACAAGGCCAGCAGTTCAAATCTACCAGCCACTCTTGGAAACCCTATACAGGATCACTATGATTCAGAACCAACTCAACAGCACACAACAACATTATGAAGGTTAGAGATTCCAACCCACCCAGCAGGGTCATAGGAGAAGGGCTTGATGATCTGTTTCCATTACAGCTAAGAAAACCCTTTGGTGAGGCTCTACTTAGCAACACATGGATTGGCTATGACTTGGAACTGACTTGATGGAAATAGGTTTTGTTTTGTTGTATTCTGGTTTTTGCTGGTAGCTCTGCGATACCATCAGAACTCTTGCATCTTCACACTCACTTCCAGCAGGGAAGTCAGACTTTGCACAACTAATAATCAGATACAGAACTGAAACTGCTCTGGTGCTATGAAGGTGGAATGGTGGAGACCTGAGAGCATAGCATTTAAATTTGATAGGGGTCATAGAAGCTTTGAAGACATTGGTAGAAACCAATCAGGTAAAGAGAGGTGAGAAGTGTATAGTTGTTGTTGTTAAATGCCATTGAGTTGGTTGCATTCCGAATCATAGCAACCTTATATAGGGTTTCCAAGGTGAGTTTGAACCACTGACCTTGTGGTTCAAACTGACCTTGTGGTCCAGTGCTTTATCCCACTGCACCATACCAGGACTTAGAGAAGTGTGTTCTAAGTGTATGGAAAGCCTCCCAGACTTCAAACAAGAGGCTCATGAAGTGAACATTAACACTAGAAAGGTGTGTACTCCTTAGAATCATCAACCACTTGAGTTCAAAAGGACATCATTTGCCCAAGGAGAAAATTCAGAAGGAAGAAGGGAAACAGGAAACACAGAGAGGAAGTGGAATGACTGAACCTGCATCGAGAGGATTACAAGCAATTAGATGAAACATCATGGTTATGAACTGTTGAATGGAAAACTGATCATCTGTTTTATAAACCTTCCCAATTTAAAAGAATAAAGGACAGACTGCTAGAAGAAGAGCGGGTTTGAGGAGAAAGATCAAGAATTTCATTTTAGTCATGATTATATTGAGATGTCCATGAGATACTCCAGAGGTAATGACAGTAGGCAATTGAATAGATGACTTTGAATTTCAGAAAATAGGTTTTAACTAAATATATAATGTATAACTTATATTTCAAGAAATGTTTACTAAAATTGTTGTTGTTGTTGTTGCTGTTAAGTGCTGTTGAGTCAGTTCCAAGTCATAGCCACCCTGTATAGGGTTTCTGAGGAATGGCTGGTGGGTTTGAACAGCCAACTTTGTGGTTTTCAGTCCAGTGCAGATCCTACAGCACCACACCTATACCAATTGAAAAAATACTACTTATGATAGCTAAGAGTTGGGCACTCCTTTCATGTGGGAGACTGGGTTTGATTCCCTGACAATGTTAGTGGAGTTAGTTGGGTGTGTTGCTCTGATACAGAACAAACTTCATCTGAGCTTCCAAACTAAGATGCACTAAAAAGAAAGACCTGGAAATCTACTTGCAAAAATTGGCCAATGTAAACCTTATGGATCGCAACAGTCCAATCTTCAAGCGATCATTTGCAGAATCAGGCAGTGTTTTGTTTTGTTGTGGCTGGGTTGCTATGAGTGGGGTTAACTTGATAGCAGCTAACAACGAACTATATGTGAAATCAATCACCAAATTATGTGCCTATTGTAGTCATGGGAAAAATAGTAGAGTGTGCCTTTAACATAGACTTATTTTCCTTAAAAAGAACAAAGCTTATTCTGGTGATTAATGCTCTTAAAGCCCAGCTGGCAGCCATAGTAGCTGTTCCAAAGCCAAAAAGGAAAATTGTTTGTGTCTGCTTAAAAATGGAGTAATTAATGAAGTAGGAAAAATATTTTTCTTTTATTTGCTTCTCAGCATGATGGCTTTGTATGGTAAGAGCAGAGTGATGGGGTTGAACATGAATACTCTGAGGGAGAAAATATGTGAGCTAATATGTCCATTTGTATGAAGGCTATTCAGATGTTTAGCAGATATGCTGCGAAGAGCATGTTGCCATCTTAAAACATCTAGTGGATTCTCCATGTTAAATTCCTAGGAAAGGAGACCTCCACAAGGCACTTAGGATATCTTAATAAGATTTGTAAGAATAGGGAACCATGGGGTGTTCTAGACAAGTTTTCTTGGTAACAAAGAAACTTTGTAAGAATATTTTATTGGTGAAGAATAGAAAAAAGTACTGACGATAGGATGTGATTATTTGGCCTGCACCCTTCATCAAATTATTTCACACACACACTTAAGATCTCAGCTCAAATTCAAGGAGTCTACTCTGATCACCTGCTGTCCTCCCTCACCCCCATCAGAGGTTCTTACAGCACACAATCCTTCTCAGCATATAATACCACTGTAATTTGCAAATTAATGGTGTGTAGGGGTGTGATGGAGACCTGGTGTGGCACTGTAGGTTGAGCATTGGACTGCTGACCGCAAGGTTGGTAGTTCAAACTCATCAGCAGCTCCCTGGAAATCCCATACAGGGTTGCTATGAGTTGGAACCCATTCCATGGCACTTAACAACAACAGGGGTATGACAGTTAATTTTATGTGTCAACTTGACTGTGCTATGGTGCCCAGTGGTTTGGTCAAACACTAGTATAGCTGCTGTTTTGAAGTAACGACAAGTGATAAGAAATCAGTTGGCCTTAAGTAGAATAGGTTTTCTCTCCAATGTTGCTGGACATCATACAATCAGTTAAAGACTTTATGAGCAAAATGGAAGTTTTCCCTAGGGTGTATTCAGTCTCTAGACTTTAAATAGACTTCTGGCTAGAACACTCTTCACTCTTCCCATCTGATGACCGTGACGTAGAACCAACCACAGTACCACCATGGCTCCTACACAATATATATATAATCTATATATAAGGTGGAGAGTCAGAGAAAAAGAGGAAGACCTCTAACGAGATGGATTGGCCAAGTGGCATCATTGATGGACTCAAGTGTGGCAGCGGTAGTGAGGTTGGCCCAGGATCGGACATTGTTTCATTCTGCTGTGCATGGGGTCGCTATGAGTCGGTTCCGACTCGATGGCACCTGACAACAACAACAACAATATACATACATGGAGTTCTGGTGTGGTGCTGTGGATTAACGCACTGGACTGCAAAGTCAGTGTGAACCATAAGGTTTGCAGTTCAAGCTCACCAGCCGCTCCTTGGAAACTCTATACAGGGTTGCTATGAGTCAGAACCAACTTGACAACTCTTAACAACAACATATACATGTTGTATAGACATATATGTATACACATATATGGAGTCCTGGCATGGCACTGTGAGATAATGCACTGGACCGCAAATTCTGTTTGAACTGTAAGGTCGGTGGTTCAAATTCACCAGCTGCTCCTTGGAAACCCTATACAGGGTTGCTATGAGTCAGAACTGCCTCAAAGGCACTTAACAACAATAGACACATATATACTCTATATGTTGTTGTTGTTGTTAAGTGCCGTCGAGTCGATTTCTCTTCAGATCTCTATATATGTATACTCTATATACATACTGTATTTTTGCACACAATTCACCTACACAAATAAGACATGGACACTTAGAACACACATAACATTCATAGGAAACTAACCCACAAGAGGGTCACATGGTTTGAATGACACATGTACATGGTTATTTGTGTAAAAATATTGTATTCTGTATGTATGTGTCTGCCTGGGTATATAACTGGTTCTGTTTCTTGAGGAAACCCTGACAAAGACAAGGGGTAGAGATCTCAGTTTACAGCTTGAGTGAACAGAAATAGGAAAATTTCTACTTCAACATTCCATTCTGCCAGAGAAGCTGAACCATTATCCCAGTTCTGTAGTCCCTAGGTGTTAGGTTCTATAGTTCAACATCATCCCAAGACTGATTCCTATGAGGCCAAGGCCAGACATGCTTCTATCTTCCACTTTTTTTTTTTTTTTTTTACTAATTATGAAACCCACCATACTTCCCACAGCACTCACTACTTCTCAGCTGGGTTCAATAATTCATTGCAATGACTGCACAGAATTCATGATTATGGAGTTTATTAAGGAGGTTAACAGGTTACAATTCAGGATGAGAATTGCTTAGGGCATAGTTCTTCTGGTTAGGACTCGTCTAAGCTGTGTCTGTTTGGTCCTTGGCTTCTGCTCTGCTGATAAATGCCCACAGGGCACTCCACTCGGCCATAAGCCTCAGCCCAAAAGTGCTTGCCTCTAGCTCTGCAGGTTGGCAAACCTAGATCCCCCAATTAAGTGCAATTAGCAG
>NW_006408540.1:19548207-19552186 GCF_000296735.1 Chrysochloris asiatica | reverse complement strand
TCTTTCTCTCAAGAAGCAGATGGTGGGTTCAAACCACCAATCTTTTAGTTGGTCCTAGCACTGTAACCACTGTGCCACTAGGTCTCCTTTGCCTATGTTTACCAGTTATAAAAATCTCATGTGGAAGCTGAAATGTCCTTAAAAGAAAAGGAATAAGGAAAATAAAATAAATAAGGGTATTGTCCAAATTATAATTAGTTGTTTGATATTTTTCTCTGCAACGTGAAGATAAGCTGAAAGTGGATTTCACTCGTTTTACTCACTGGTATAACCCCATCCCCTAGTAGAGTGCCTGGCACATAAAAGTAACTATATAAATATTTGTCCAATGAATTAATATTCATGTAGGAGTGGGCTTTGGGAGCAGAATATGCCCCTGGACAGCAGTATTCTATATAACAAATTCCCTAGGAAACTCTGGCATGGAAACAGCATAATTTGCACCTGATAATATTCAGTTGCCATAGTGCTTGATAGCTTGTGAACATATATCTTGATTAAATATAGAACAGAGGAAAAATAGGTACAGACACCTGTAAAGCAGTGTTAAACACCTGTAGTCACATTCTAAATCACTCAGTCTCCTGGTTTTTTTAAAAAGGTTTCTTTTTGTTGAGCCATTTAAAACAACAGGGCTTTCTTTATTGTTTCATATTTGTTATATTTTCATAGATTATCATAAATAACTTACTTTTTAATCTATTGTTGCTGTTGTTAGGTGCCATCGAGTTGGTACCAACTCACAGTGACCCTATGCACAACAGAATGAAACACTGCCCGGTCCAGGGCCAACCTCACTACGTTTGAGCCCACTGATGCTACCACTGTGCCAATCATCTCGTTGAGGGTCTTCCTCTTTTTCTCAGACCCTCCACTTTATCAAGCATGGTAATCTTCTCCAGTGACTGGTCTCTCTTGGCAATATATCTATTAGACCTGTAATAAATTTTTTAGCCATTTAATTGTAGAAAATATAAAGGAAAGGTTGTATCAAGGCAGTGGGAGAAAAGGCGGAGAATTGCAGGGAGTTAGGAAAAAGAGGAAGGTACTAGGGTAGTTAGCAACAGAAACTGATGATCATATTTTTTAAAATAAAAAAATCATCGACTCTTTGACACAGCAAGCCCATTCCTGGGACTCCAGGCCCTTGAGATAAAACCACTAGTTCGTAGAAATCCACGCATATGAGTGCTAATGAAGCAGTATTCCTTGTGACAAAAAAACAGAAACAAAGTCCATGACTGAATAATTTACGGTATAACATCACCACGAATTACTATTCAACAGCCATTAAGAAGAATGAGCTAAATCTAAACCAATTGACTTGGAAAAGACTTCTATGAGGGGCTATTGAGTAAGAAAATCACGATGCAGAAAAGCATTTATCTATGATCTCACCTTTGTAAAGTAAAGGTGACAACAACAAACCCTCTCTACATGATTCTGTGAGCATGGTGGGAAATCTGGGGAAATGCATTCTCCCTTGTTAGTTTGCTTTCCGTATGTGTGTTGGTGGGGGAATGGCTTGTATTGGCGATAAGCAACAAGAGGAACGAGGAAAAACCGAGCAAAAAAAAAGAAAAAAGAAAAGGACTTTATATATATTAAAAACATATATGATATGATTTAAAGAGCTCTGGTGGTTCAATTGGTTAAGCATTCTGCTGCTAACTGAAAAGTTAGCAGTTCAAAGCCACCTTACCACTCCATAGGAGAAAGACCTGACCATGTGTTCCTCTGAAGATGACAGCCTAGGAAGTCTTACTGGACACTTTCACTGTGTCACATGTGGCTGCTGTGAGTCATAACGAACTCCATACCACCTAACAACAACAACAACAACAACAACAGTGATCTGATTATTGACATTCACTTATATCAAATGATATAATATAGAAGAATGTTTCAGTAAAAAATTATGCAGAAAAAGTTAACTACTTACTTCTTCAAGGAAGCTGCCAAGAGCTGCTCTTTAGCTTTCATTCCACCATCTCTAAAACTTCCATGATAATGGCAGAGATGGGAGAGGCTTAAGCAATATTGGCCTCCAAGAGAGACCAAGATCCTTGATCTTTTGCTTCTGTGGGGAAGGGCCTGCTGACTGGCATGTGGGGAGCCAAATTATTTATGAGAATAGAAACAAAGGTGGTCCTGAGAACCTTCTAAGAGGCCATCAGAGGTAAAAACACATATTAAACTGTTTTCAAAGGAGGAAATATGAAGCAATGTTGAGGGTTGGTTGGGGGCGGGGGGAGCTAGGCACCACCTTTTATTCACTCTGGACCTAATATGGATCTAGGAAGTGAGAACACCTTAATCAATGTAGTTACCTATATGATTATTGGACTCCTGGTGTGGTGATGTAAAGTAAGTACTGGACCACAAGATCGGTGACTCAAACCCCTCAGCTGCTCCTTGGAAACCCTATACAGGGTCTCGTATGAGTTGGAACTGACTTTCCAGCACTTAACAACAACAGTATGACTTATGATTTATGAAGAAAGCTTGATCTCTCGGTCAAGCAGCTCTGGGTTCAAATTTACATTCATAGGATCGTGGTGGTGGTGAGCTGTGGAGTCGGTTCTAATTCATAGTGACCCTGTATAGTGTTTCTGAGGCTGTAAATCTTTATGGGAGCAGAAAGCCTCATCTTTTTCCTGCAAAACAGCTGATAGTTTTGAACTGCTGACCTTGAGTTTAACAGCCCAATTTGTAACCACTACGAGTCCTGGTGTGGCTGTGGGTTAATGTACCAGACTGCAAAGCCATTTGAACTGCAAGGTCGTTGGTTCAAGCTCACCAGCTACTCCTCAGAAACCCTATACAGGGTTGCTATGGGTCGGAATTGACTCGATGGCACTTCACAACAACAACAACGCTACCAGAGCTCCTTAGAGTAAACAAACAGTTGCTGTTGGATTGACTCCAACTCATGAGGATTCCATGTGTGTCAGAGTAGAACTAGTCTCCTAAGGACTTTTAATGACTGAGTTTCCGAAAGAGGATAACCAGCCTTTTCTTTTAAGGTGACTCTAAGGGACTGTCCACCTTTCAGTTAGCACCTGAGCACATTAACCATTTGTACCCTCAGGGACTTTGGATATAGGTCTTTGTTGTTGTTAAGTGCCCTTGAATCAATTCCAATTCATAGTGACCCAATGTACAACAGAACCAAGTACTGCCTGATATATAGGCTAGGCTACTTTAATTTGAATCCCAAAGCATCACTTAAACAAAAAAGTGGTTTAATTCTTTCTTAAGTAACAATCCCAATAGGCAGTCCAGGGGTGGTATGGTGGGTTAAAGGTGTTGGAGAGCCAGTCTGCTGCTGTTCTACCAGCCCTAGGATGTTGTCCCTGTCTGCAAGGGCAAAGATGTCTCTCCATTATATTGCCTCTCCAGGCTGTTGGAAGGAAGGAAGAGAAAACTCACACTCAGAAACCGAACACGTTCCATTGGCCAGACTCCAATCTAGTGGCTCCACCTAGCTACAAGTGAAGCTAGGAAAAATGTGGTCTTTGGCTGGTGTGTGCCCGACTAAAATGTCTATTATTACAGAAGAAAGGTAGACATTCACTCCCAAATCACACAACTATATCATTATGAACTATAATAAAATCTGCAAAGACGTGACAGCATATAATAGGGGCTCTTGCTCTAGTCTGGCGTGGGGAGGGGGGGGGCTGAAGTGGCGAGGAATTGACTTTTGCCTGAGGAAATTAACTAGATAAAGCAAGGTAGAGGATTCTAGGAGGAGAAAACAACACACATAAGGCCTTAAAATGGGAGGAACAAGAAATAGTTCAGGAATTTTCAAAAGGTTTGTTGTTGTTGTTGTTAGGTGCCATCGAGTTGGTACCGACCCATAGCAACCTTATGCACACCAGAACGAAACACTGCCCGATCCTGGGCCAACCTCACTACTGTTGCCATGCTTGAGTCCATCGATGCTGCCACTTGGCCAAACCATCTTGTTGGG
>NW_006408540.1:19537639-19548007 GCF_000296735.1 Chrysochloris asiatica | reverse complement strand
CTCCAACACCATAACTCAAAAGCATCAATTCTTCTATGGTCTTCCTTATTCACTGTCCAGCTTTTGCATACATATGAGGTTTTTCAAAAGGTTTAATTGAAGTAAATTCATAAATCAGTTCTCTTCCCAAAACCCTGAGACTGGCTAATGAAATATATTTCAACACGCACACTAACTCAGAAAGATGTCATGTATTTCCTGTGACTTGGGAATATCTAAATGTGGTTTGTCTGATTGTCCAGTGAAAACTGACATTGATTTGGGAAACTAATAATTCCTCTTGTAAGAGAATGAGAAAAGTCTTTGTGCATATTGCCTCAAGAGAATTCTGTAAGTTGTATGTCTCATTTGCATTAATAATGATTTTCAGTAACATTAGGAAACCCATCCATAATTTTTCTCTTTAATATATCAAAACGCTGTAGCTCTGGAAACCATTTGCCTTTTTTTGCATTGAAAGAACAAATTGACAATTGGGTAATAGATCCACCCTGCTGTGACGGGAGAGGTGACAGCAGTGGGAACTGTTGACTCGTGAGACTCATCACCCTACACAGCCCATGAAAACCAATTTCATTCTGGCTCCATCTTCTCTTGCAGTCCTGTTAAATGTGAGTCATAGTAAACTTGAAGTCCTGGAATTTGAGAGCCCAGAATAAAAAATTCATGAAATCTTTCTACACTGTGTACTCTACTCTTCCTTACAGCAACAGGGTAATCGTTTCTGAAATTTTAATGCGTTTCTCTCCTTTGCTTTCCCAAGACACAACCTTCATCTCACTAGGAATATATCTGATTTGGTGGAGAGGAAAATCTGTTGTGGAAGAAAAGCAAATGGGAAAACTGGGCAATTTCCAATTTCTGATTTTCAAAACCAGAATTAGTCTTAAATGAGGACTTTGTACCCTAGTATCTTAAGTATACCTCGGCACTAGGCCCTGGTGTGATACAGAAAAGGGAAGCATAGTATAGAAAAAGTATAGAACATTTTTTGCCAGAAAAAATACAGAACTCTCAGTTAAATTTGAATTTCAGATATATAACGAATAGTGTTTAGTATGTTCCAAATAATTGCATGGAGCATATTTACAACTATCACATTTATTTAATTACATTGCACTTGTGTTTATTTAATTACATTTATCATGTTGTTCAACTATGGTATCCTGTATTTTGATTTGCTAAATTTGGCAGTCTTATCCCTGAGTCCTGGTGTGGCGCTGTGGGTTAAAGCACTGGACTGCAATGTCAGTTTGAAGTACGAGGTCGGCAGTTCAAACTCACCAGCCACTCCTTGGAAACCCTATGCAGGGTCACTGTGGGTTGGAACTGACTTGACAGCACTTAACAACAACAACAACCCCTAAGGCCTCGGACAGTTGGGTAAGTACTACCATGCAATTGGAAAATAAGCTGTGAGGGAGTGTAGAACATGCTAGTCAGATTGGCTGCCCAACCTCTGAAGCCTCTTTCTAGATCTGGGCAATATCCCACATTATGAGGAAAAGCCTGCTCCCACTATAAAATCAGAAGGTACCAGATATTTGCTCTCTCAGCCTCCCTTATAACAAAGATGAGAGCACCTCCCATCAGATACATTGATCTTGATTCGAAAGTTGGTATTATAGGTTGAATTGCATTGCTGAGAAAGATATGTTGACATCCTAACTCCTGTAATCTATGAAAGCAACCTCATTTGGAAATAGGGTTTTTCTTTGCAGATGCTATCAGATAAGTTAACCAGGTCAGACTAGGCTAACTAGGTTATTACTGGTGCCGTCTAGTTGGCTCTGACTCATGGAGACCCACTCTACAACAGAACAGAGTGGTTGCTGTGTTTGAGACCATTGATGCAGCCCACGTGTCAGTCCATCTCCTTGAGGGTCTTCCTCTTTTCATCGACCTTCTACTTTACCAAGGATGATGTCCTTCTCCAGAGGCTGGTTGTTGTTGTTGTTGTTATCAGGTGCCATCAAGTTGGAACCAACTCATAGCTACCCCATGCACAGAAGAAAGAAACAATGCCCGATCCTGGACCAACCTCACTACCACTGCCACACTTGAGGCCATCAATGATGCCACCTGGCCAATCCATCTTGTTGGGGGTCTTCCTCTTTTTCTCTGACCCTCCATCTTACCCAGCATGACATCTTTCTCCAGTGACTGTTCCCTTCTGACAACATGTCTAAAGTATGAAAGACGAAGCTTAGCCATCCTGGCCTCCAAGGAGCACTCTGGCTGCATTTCTTCCAAAACAGATCTATTGGTTCTTTTGGCAGTCCATGGCACTTTCAGTATTTTCCTCCAACACCACAACTCAAAGGCATCAGTTCTTCTACGATCTTCCTTATTCACTGTCCAGCTTTCGCATCCACATGAGGTTATTGAAAATATCATGATTGGGTCAGGGGCAACCTTAGTCCTCAAGCTGACATCTCTACTCTTCAACACTGTGCAGCAGATCTGCCTAATGCAATACGTCGTCTGATCTCTTGACTGCTGCTTCCATGAGTGTTGATAGTTGATCCAAGAATTGAAGTCCTTGACAACTTCAATCTTTTCTCCGTTGATAAGAATGTTGTTTATTGGTCCAGTGGTGAGGCTTTTTGTTTTCCTGACATTGAGATGCAATCCATACCGAAGGCTGTGCTATTTGATCTTCATCAGTAAATGTTTCAAGTCCTCTTCACTTTCAGCAAGCAAGGTTGTATCATTTGCATATCGCAGGTTGTTAATGAGTCTTCCTCCAATCTTGATGCCACATTTTTCTTCATAGAACCCAGCTTCTCATATTATTTGCTCAGCGTACAGGTTGAATAAGTACGGTGAAAGAACGCAACCTTGTCGCACACCTTTCCCAATTTTAAAACATTCAGTGTTCCCATGCTCTGTTCAAACAACTGCTTCTTGGTCCAGGTACATATTTCTCAGAAGTACAATTAAGTGTTCTGGAATACTCATACTTCTCAATGTTGTCCATAGCTTGTCATGATCCACACAATCGAAAGCCTTTGCAAAGTCAATAAAGCATAAGTAAACATCTTTCTGATAGTCTCTGCTTTCAGCCAAGATCCATTTGACATCAGCAATGATATCTCTCGTTCCATGGCCTCTCCTGAATCCAGCTTGAACCTCTGGAAGTTCTCTGTCAATGTATGATTGTAGCCGTTTCTGTATTACCTTTAGCAAAACTTTACTGGCTTGAGATATTAAAGAGATTGTCCGATGATTTCTGCATTCCGTAGGGTCACCTCTCTTTGGAATGGGCACAAATATGGATTTCTTCCAATCAGTTGGCCAGATAGTTGTCTTCCAAATTTCTTGTGCTGCCTCACTTTCTTGAAAGATTTCAATTTTTATTCCATCAATTCCTGGTGCCTTGTTCTTTGCCAATTCCTTCAATGCACTTTGGACTTTTTCCCTGAGTATCATTGGCTCTTGTTCATATGGTACCTCTTGAAATGGTTGAACATTAACCATTTCCTTTTGGTACAATGACTGTGTATTCCTTCCATCTTTTCTTGATGCATTCTGCATCATTCAATAATTTGCCCAGAGAATCTTTCAATAACGAAAGTCGAGGCTAAATTTTTTCTTCAGTTCCCCCAGCTTGAGAAATGCTGACCGTGTTCTTCCCTTTTGGTTTTCTAATTCCAAATTTTTGCATATTTTATTATAGTACCAGAGGCTGGTACTTCCTGATAATGTCTCAAGTATGTGAAACAAAGTCTTGTTATTTTCCCTTCTAAGGAGCACTCTGGCTATACTTCTTTCAGCACTGATTTGTTCATTCTTCTGGCATATGAGGCAACTGAAAACGCGATGGTTGTGTCAGAAGCACATTAGTCCTCAAGTTGACATCTTTGCTTTTTAACACTTAAAAGAGATCCTTTGCAGTAGATTTGTCATTCTATTTCTTAACTGCTGCCTTCATAGAAACTGATTGTGGATCTAAGTAAAATAAAGTCTTCGATAGTGTCAGTCTTTTCTCCTTTTATCATGATGTTGGTCCAGTTGTGAGGATTTTATTATGATCCACACTGGCAAATGTTTTTGCATAGTAAATAAAATAGGTACACATCTTTCTGGTATTCTTGCTAACCAAGAGACATCTGATATCAGCAATAATATCCTTAGTTCACATCCTCTTCTGAATCTGGTTTGAATTTCTGGCAATGTCCTGACAGTGTACTGTTGCAATCACTTAAAAATTGTCTTCAATAAAACTTAACTTGTGTGCGATATTAATGGTATTGATATTGATGCTTTCTTCTTTCTGCTGGATAATCTTTCTTCAGCATGGGCACCTATATGGATCTCTTCAGTTGGTGAGTTGTCTTCCAAATTTCTTGGCAAAGATGAGTGAGTGCTTTTAGTATTGCAACTGTTTGTTGGAATATCTCAATTGTTGTTCTTATTTAGCGCTGTCAAGTTGGTTCCAACTCACAATGACCCTGTATGGGGTTTCCGAGGAGTGGCTGGTGAGTTTGAACCACCGACCTCTTAGAACCTTGTCTGACACCATGGCTTTCAGTGTAGTTTGCATTTCTTCTTTTAATACAATCGATTCTTGATTATATGCTACCTCCTGAAGTACTTGAACATCAACTAGTTCTTTTTGGTACACTGACTCTGTGTATTCCTTATATCTTCCTTTGACGCTTCCTCTGTCATTTTATATATTGTGCATAGAATCCTTTGGTATTTCAACTTGAGGCTTGAATTTTCTCTTTAGTTCTTATAGCTTGAAAAATGCTAAGCATGTTCTTCTCTTTTGGTTTTGTAACTTCAAGTTTTTGCACATTTCATATAATATACTTTTTCTTCTTGAGCTGCCTTTCAAAATCATCTGTTCAGTTGTTTACTTCATTTCTTCAAGTTGCTTTGTTGTTGTTGTTGTCAGGTGCCATCGAGTCGGAACCAACTCATAGCGACCCCATGCACAGCAGAACGAAACGATGTCCGATCCTGGGCCAACCTCACTACCGCCGCCACACTTGACGCCATCAATGATGTCACCTGGCTGATCCATCTTGTAAATTTGAAAGCAAGCTTTAGGGTCTCTTCTGACATTATTTTGGTTTTTTCTTTCTTTCTTGTCTTTTAAATGACTTTCTGTTTTCTGTATGCATAATGTCCTTGATGTCATCCCACAACTTATCTGGGCTTTGGTTATTAGTTTTCAAAGTGTCAAATCTATTCTTGAGATTATCTCTAAACTCAGGCAAAATATACTCAAGGTGGCACTTTGGCTTTTGTGGACTTGTTCTAATTTTTTTTTCAGCTTCAACTTGAATTTGCCTGTGAGAAATTGATGTTCTCTTCCACAATTGTCCTGTGACCTCCATCACCTCATTTTACAAATGTTGTTAAATTTAATTCCTGTATATTTAATACGGTGAGGTCCACATGTGTAGTTGCTGTTTACATCATTGAAAAATGGTATTTTCAGTGAATAAATCCTTGGTTTTGAAACATTCTCTCATGAGATCTCCAGCACTGTTTCTATCACCAAGGCCATATTTTCCAACTATTGATCCTTCCTTTTTGTTTTCCACTTCAGCAGGCAGGTCCAGAAAGCAGACAGGCAGGCAGACAGGCAGGCAGACAGGGAGGCAGGCAGGCAGGCAGGCAGGCATATAATAAAGCAGGCCGGTGGCTCAAGCTTAAAGAAGTGGAGGTTGGAGGACAAGCCAGACCCAGCAGAAAAGCAAGCAAGTTGTGCCTGAGTGTTCATTATATTGAAAGCAGACCACACCCTCGAGGAAACATCCCTTCCATTGATTGGCAGCTCATAGTCAATCATCACAGAGTTAACTACATTGTATTAGATCTCACCATGGGATAACCACATCTCAACTGCCAACCCACTGGGAATCCTGGCCCAGTCAAGTTGACATAAAACTTTAACTATCACAGGTGGTGACAGCATCCAGTGTCCAGTGTGGTGGAAGCTGTAGGCTCCAATACCCCACAGCACAAGCAGTACCCCACAGCCCAAGGCCTTACTTGGGCATTGTACCTGGTTACAGAGCCTTTGAACCTGGTTTTGACCCTTCAGGAACCCTTCAAGTGAGCCAATGTCCTTCTGAAGATTTCCTTTCCCCATTAACTCTATAAGTGTTGGTTTTGTTCCTTGTTCCTAAAAACTATGAGTGGTCAATGAAGTAAAAGCCCTTCTAGGCCTGAAGAAATATGGAGAGAGGAACAGGAGACCAATTTGGGCAGCAATGTGCCTAGAAGAGGGTTGTATGTTGGGAAGTTGGCAGAGAACGGCAGTCTTCTAAGGGGATACTGCTGATCCAGCCGGAACTCACAAGCCATTCTGGATGTTGGCAGGCAGCTCTGATTGGTGGATGGACTTCTTAAGGAACAATTTACATTCTGATGGTTTGGTGCCCTATTGTGCCCTGTTGACATTTAAAGATTTTGAATCCCCCCTAAGTAGCTACAGTATCATCTTGGTTGGGCAGATGGAGCCTGGGAGGTTTAGCTGTCTGATGTGGATTCAGTTGTGCCCCTAGAAAATGTACCTGTACCTGTAAATATGACTCTGTCTGGTAATAGTTTTGTTGCATCATTGAAGTCATATTAATGTAGAGTAAGTCCTAAACCTAATCCCTTCTCAGTTATAAAAAAGAGCAAAATAGACAGAAAGGCCTTCAGGGGAAGAAGCCATGTGAAGACAGACATATAGTAGCCCCATTCACAAGCTTAGGAACACTGGTGATTGCTGGATACTGGGAAGCTGAAATAGACTAGAGCTGTGCTCTGAAGTCGGACTTCTAGCCTCCCGGGAGCTTCTACGTGGCTAAGTGTTCAGCTACTATTTGAATAGTTTGGTAGTTCAAATCCATCCAGAAAGGCCTGGCCATTTGCTTCTGAAAGCTCATAAACACTAAACGCAGGTCTACTCTGAAACACATGGGGTGCCCATGAATTGGAATCAACTCCACAGCAACTGGTTTGCTGAACTATGAAAAAATAAAATTCTGTTCTTTACACCACCACCTTGTAATATTTTTGCTACAGAGGCACTAGGAAACAAAGGCACAGCCCAAAGTCTCCTTGATTTCAGGCTGACATTGATAGACTCTAGAGTTGAGCTCAGGATCTTGTCTCAGTGCAGGGGAGGTAGTTCCACAGTAAGGTTGACTGGGATTCCCAGACAAAGTTCAGAGCAGTCTATAGTATTAGGGAGGTCAGTGACGTTTCCGAGTCTAGGGGGTATCACTGGAAAGGTCCAAATGGACTTAGACCAGGCTAGCCATGGTGTTTCAGCCACAAATATCTGTCTGGCAAGTAGCGTCTTAGGAGAAGAAATGACATCCCAGGTCCTTGAAGTTCTCAAATCTTTCTGACCATCATGAGGTTGTGAAAACCATACTCCTTCCCCACAATCCAGAACATTCCCTTAGAAAGAGAAGCAGAGAGACGTGTTCTCTAAATGACGACCCAATTATTATTTTAGATATTTAGTTACTTCTGTTCCTGGCAAAAGTGTGGGCAGGGCAAGGATGAACGGCTACGCTAGAGACAATCTAAATCAAAATTTCAATTTTCCTCCAGACACCTGTACATCAATGTTAACTGCAGCATCTCTGACAACAACTGAAACAGGTGGAATTTCCATCAATAGATGAACACATGGTTCAACCAAATGCAAAAGGCATACAATGGAATTATGAGTCAGCCATCAAGAGAAGCGTGCCCTGATGCCTGCTACTGCAGGTCTGAACCTGGAAAACAGGACACCGAGTGAGATGAATTCATCAAGAAAGGATAAATATTGTGAGACCTCACTTATATCTACTCTGTGATGTAGAGAAACGGAAGGAGCCTGGTGGTGTGACAGTTGAATGCTCCACTGCTAACCAAAAGGTTGGCGGTTTAAACCTACCTAGCAATTCTGTGAGACAAAAACCTGGTGATCCTCTTCCATAAAGACCACAGCGTGGAAAATTCAGTGGAGCAATCCTGCTCTGTCACATGGATCACTGTGATTAGAATCTGCTTGAAGACACTGAACCAGAATTAAGAGAGACCAAACCTGATAGTGGGTGTGAGAGAGGGAGGGAGAAAGGAAGGCTCAATCCTTGCAGACGGGCCCTGGGCTACTGTTATGGATGATTGTATAATTTGGGGACAGATAAAGGTGATGGTTGAAAAACATAATGAACCAAATGTAAGCCATTGAAATGTATATGTGAAGACTTGAAATGGCAAACATCTTGTTAGATTTGTTACCTTTATATTTACCACGATTTACAAACAAATAGTGTTTCTTTTTCTCTCCCTGCATATCAGAGCAATGATATGAGTTAAATTTGGTGATCCTACTTACTACATTCCTTCACTTTCCAGTTTAATCGTCTGCCCCAAGGATGGTCCATCACTTCCTCCATTCACGCACACGTGACTACTCAGGTTCGGGAGCTCCATATTCCCATGTGGAGTTCCAAGCTGGAGCTCAGTCACTGTTGTGTGTGGCCTGAAGGAAGTCAAGGCTTTCCACAGTGCCTCAGCTTTGAGTCCTATGTGCTCCTGTCCATTCTGTTTCCTCCCTGAGTGGCTCTCCTTTATCCACTTGGGAAATCCCATTAATCCCCCAAGAACCAGACCTAATGTCTTGATGGGGCAAGTTCTTGAGACAGACACACCGTTCTGTGCTCTCTCCTTGTAGAATTAATCTCCTCATTTTCCCCTTGACCTTTGTTTTTGATGACTGATTTGTCTCTCTTCCTGGGTCAGGAATATACTGAAAGTAGATTTTCATTGTGAGACCTCTCCTCTTGGCGAGGACCTGAAATTTAATCAATATGAGCTGAACAAATTGAATAACTACTCTTCTTTGTCTCTTCCTATTTGCCTACCTCAATCTCGTGTCTAAATTGTCTTTAACTATATTTATCTTTGCTCTAAGTAGTGGTAAGTATTCCTATTCCTTTCAGCAATTAGTGCAAAAATAGAGTCTCATAGATTGATCAGGAGTCCTGGTGAGGTGCTGTGGGTTAATGTGCTGGACTGAAAAGTCAGTGTATAACTGCAAGGTCGATGGTTCAAGCTCACCAGCCACTCCTCAGAAACCCTATACAGGGTCACCATGGGTTGGAACTGACTCGATGGCACTTAACAACAACAACAATTATTATGGAAGCAGACTGCCAAATCTTTCTCCCATGGAGCAGCTAGTGACTTCGAACTACCAGCCTTTTAGTTAGCAGCCAAGTACTTTAATCACTGTGCAAACCAGAGCTACTTAACCAACTTATGTTATTATTAAGTGCTGTCCAGTCGGTTTCGACCCACAGCGACCCTGTGTAGAGTTTCTGAGAGGCAGCTGGTGAGTTTGAACTGTCAACCTTGCAGTTCAAACTGACTTTGCAGTCCAGCGCCACACCAGAATGACCATGGGTCAGTTCTACTCTGTATTACAGGATTGCTATGAGTTGGAATCCACTTGTCAACTGGTTGCCTATTGGATTGGATGTCTTGACTTAATGCTTTATTCACGGAATATCAGAGTTTGAAAAGACCTTAGAAGTCAGGTAGTGAAACCCTTCACCAGGTGTGTGACTTGATGCTGTCTGTATGCCTATGAATTTATATCGTACAAGGGGTGTCCATATAAACACACTCCTTTGGCTTTAGCTACTACATGAACAGCATTTGGTACGTGCTTCTTGGTGATGATGGTGAGAAGTGCTAACTGCCAAGACAATTACTCTGCGTTCCTTTGATAGCAATATTACTATCTCAATGAGTAAATGTCGACTATGGTCAAAATATTTTGTTGGGCAAGGAGAAAAATAAATACGAGCCCACATAAATAATGTCCACACACATATATGACACAGAATGCAGAAAAAACTGTCATGTGAGGAGGGTTGCCTGGTTTGAAAAAAAAAAAAAGCATATACTGCACATATTCTTTGAGTTGCTCGTAAGGAACTTAGAGTCCGGAAGTAGACCAATTCAGCAATTGGTGGTGGTGATGTGCTGTGGAGTTGGTTCCGACTCAAAGCGACCCTACATAAGGTTTCCGAGGCTGTAAATCTTTATGGAGCAAAAAAACCTCATCTTTCCACGTGACAAACATGTCCTTTCAGATCTGACTTTACCTCTAGAATCATGCCTTTCTTGTTGTATGGTGAGAATTGTGAACTAGATAAAATGCTTCAAGCATTTCTCTCATTTCCCTGCTTGGCACACTCCATTCCTTCTTTCTGAAATTGCCTCTCCAACTTGCTCACCAGGCAAATGGAAAAATTGAAGAGGTGCAAGAGCTGAACAGAAAATTTCAAAGATCAGCTCAAGAAGATAAAGCCAAATACTATAATAAAATGTGCAAAGATTTAGAGTTAGAAA
>NW_006408540.1:19524803-19535934 GCF_000296735.1 Chrysochloris asiatica | reverse complement strand
AACAACAACATCCAGGTGGAGAGGATTAAGTGTCATTTTTATCTACTGTGCTGGAGCCTGAGGGAGAAAGATGAGGCTTTCTGCTCCTGTAAAAATGGACAACCTCAGAAACCCTATACAGGGTGGCTGTGAGTCAGAATCGACTTAATAACACACTGCAGTATCAGCAGAGGTGAAGCTGTCCTGCTAACCACAAGGTTGGTAGTTCAAACCCACTAACTGCTTCTGGAAAGAAAGATGAAGCTGTCTGCTTCCCTCAAGATTTATAGTCTTGGAAATCTTTATGGTGTTGCGATGACTTAGAATCTACTTAGTGGCAGTGAATTTTTGTTGTTGTCATTGTTTTGGTGCTAGAGCTCAGACCAGGAGACTGGCTAAATATATAAATACAGAACTGTATCAATGTGTCTTATCAGTGATGGCAGAGGAAGCCATTCAGAGAGAGAAGAAGATTGGGGTTCCCCAGAGACACTTGAATGTAAGGACAAAGCAGTGAGTAAGGAGTCAACAAAGGGGAGAGGAGAAAGGTCAGTGGAAGACGGGGAGAAATTCACACCAAGGGAGGTGGGCGTTTAAAGGAGAGAGATCAATAGACTAAATGCTGTGGAGGGAGAGAAAGCATGTTCAGGACGTGATCACAAAGGAAGATTGCTGAGCGAGCTTGACAGGGCACATAAGACCGGAAGATGAAACTTTCTAGCAGTGTTAAGGTCACTGATTTTAGCAACTTTGGGGGGCTCAATTATCGTGGTATGTTGGTTCAGAAAACTGACTACAGAACTTTGAAGAGCTGATGGGAGCTGAGGAAGCAGTGACAAGTGTGGAGAACTTCTAGGAGCTCGGCTGTGAAAAGGAGAAAAAAGAGAACAGAGACAAACAGTCCAAATTTTTTTTTTTTTTAAGTAAAGTTGGGCAGACTTGGACCTACTTACATGCTGCGAGAGAAGGCAGTGGTGACTTGGTGGTAGAATTCTCACCTTCCATTCCGGAGGCCAAGATTCAATTTCCGCCAACGCACTGCATGAGCAACTGCTCTGCTGAACAGGTCTCAGCAGAGTTTCCAGACTAAGACACACTAGGAAGAAAAGGCCTGCAGCAGTCAGTAAAAATCCCATGGCTCATCATGGTCTCATCTACAGTGGATCGTGGGGATGGCGCATGACTGGGCAGCATTTTGGCCTGACCATGAGTCGGGAGCTGACTTGACAGCAGCCGACAGCAATACATGCACAACACACACTGAGGAGAAGGCGCCAAATGTGACTAAGGATCAGGAAGAAAGGGGATGGATTACTGAAGGACCAAGGATCTTGAAGTCAGGTGCAGTCAGTGTGGAAGGCTGATGTTTTCCTCTGCAGCCTTGAGGAAGGCCATGGGGACAGGTGCTGATGAAGACGTTTGCTAGTAGTGATGGGGTGAAGGCATTGAGGGGAGACATCTGAGTGTTCACACCTGTTGCACACTATGCTCACAGTGAGCTTGGAAACACCAGGGTTTGAGAGGGGGTAACATTGCAGTGTTGCAGAGAGTGGAGGGGATGTACTTTTGAGGTTCAAACTCTCTCTCTGTCCTTCGCCAGTTTATGACCTTGGGAAGTGTCCCGAACCACTGTGTGTTTCAGTTTTCTCATTGTATAAAAGATGGTGATGATATCAGCCTCAATGGCTTGTTTGAAGAATTAAATTACAATAAAATATGTCATGTGCTTACAACAATGCCTAGTGGATGATTTAAATAAATTAATTGTCATGAAGGTGATTCTGATTCGAGGCAACCCCAGGTGTGTGAGAGTAGAGCTGGGCTCTGTCTGGAGGCTTTCAGTGGCTGGTGCTCCAAAAGCAGACCACAAGACTTTCTTCTAAGGTATCTCTGGGTGGACTCCAACTTGTAACCTTTGCCCACGCTGTTGTCCAACACACAGCACAGAGCAGTGGGCACACCAAACTCTCATCAAGGAGTGATGATGGGAGTATAATGCACACAGGGAAAGAACAAAAGAAATGGGACAAGCAGAAGACCTGGCAAAGCACTCCCTAGGCTATGTTGTTGTTGTTGTGTGTCATTGCATCTATTCTGGGTCCTAGCAACCCTCTAGGACAGAATAGAAAGGCCCCAGAGGGCTTCCTGGGCTGTGCTCTGGAGGCAAGCAGATCACCATGTCTTTTCTCATGAGGAGTCATCTGTGGGCTTGAACCTTTGACCTTTTTGTTAGCTGCCAGGTACTTAACCATTGAGGCATTAGGATTCTTTCCTATGCTACAGGAATAGCAGAAGTTCCCTTCAAAATTAAAAACAGCTAGTTCACCTCTCAATGGAGTGCTGGTGTGGTGCTGTAGGATAAACACTAGACCACTGTGTAACGTTGATTTGAACTACAAGGTCGACAGTTCAAATGCACCAGATGCTCAGATGCTCCTCGAGGTCGCTATGAGCACGAACCGACTCCATGGCACATAAAAACAACAGTTCACCTCTTAGTTACTGGAAACACAAATCCAAATTTTCATAGATTTTGGTACAGGAGTCTTTTTTCTTCGTACTTGCCACAGCTGTAACGCTGGCGTACAGGTGATGTATCCTTTCATCTTTGTTACCTGGGATCCCACAGAATGCCTGACATATGTGGGTGATGAATGTTTGTTTGCTAAATGCATGAATGAGGGTGTGGTAAGAGGAGAGGGAGAGTTTGGTGATCCTTTAGAATTTAGTATGTAAGAGAAAGTCTTTTCAAAAAAAAAAAACATTCTTCTTTATATTCTAAAATATTGGCAGAGCCCAGAAACTGCGAATCCTCACCTAAACAATCTACATCGTTTGACTGTTTAACTAGGGTTAACTGTCCCTTCAATGACCATAGCTCACCAGCTCCTAGACGGTAATGGCCCAGCTGGTTTAAATGGGTCTCCATGGTTACAGTCATGCTCTGGTTTCCATGGTTACACTCCTAGTCCCTCACAGCAGTTAGATATAGATTTGAAATCTCAAAGCCTTTTTTTCTCTCTCCCTCTCTCGCCTGCCTACACAGAAATCTAGGATTCAAAGGTCCGGGATGAAAGTTTTAGTGACCTCTTGGGAGGAAAGAAGAAAATGATAATAATATTTGTGATAGTCATAATCTGCCATAGAATGCGGAGGAGAGGACCCACTGGGGAAAACTGCAAGAGAGTGAAGTGATGTATCGATGCTAGACCTTGAGTATTAGTCTTAATTAGGGGGGAGCAGGAAAGCTGGGGTGAGGAAAACAACAGGCTATTGTTTAGATGTAAGGTTCCTGGGGAGGGCGGGGTGAGGTGATGGGGACAGGAAGAGCAGGGAGGATGGTAGGCAGAGGTTCAGGAAAATTCTTCTATGTTAGAGTTTCCATTGAAGGGATAATCCATCTCTTTTTAACAGTGCTATAGCCTCTTGCATTAATTTTCCCCACAGTCTTCATTTCAAATCTGTCTTTGCCCATTTTGAATCAACCAGGCAGTTTCTGTCACAAAGCGCTAGCCCAGGTCAAGATAATTGGATCTGGCATTTCTTTGGCAGCTAGAACCCATGTGGAGTTCTAGCGTCTCCTTGTGGTATGTCTAACAGGGCTAGTTCTACCTCAAAACAACAACAACAAACTCAAACCCAAAACAACCCTAAACCTGTTGCCACAAAATTGAATTCCTACTCATGGTGACCCCATGTGTTAGAGAATAAAACTGCTCCATAGAGTTTTCTTGACTTTTCTTCACCAGATCTTTCTTTCATGGTGCCACTGGGTGGATTTGAACTGCCAGCCTCTAGGCTAGTAATTAAATGTCATCAAGTCAGTTCCGACTCATAATGACCCTGTATAGGGTTTCTGAGGAGCCACTGGTGGGTTTGAACTGTCGACCTGGCAGTTAGCTGTCAGTACTTATCCTAAAGCACCACATCAGGTTAGTTGTGGACTGAAAACAGCTTGTATCACCCAGGGACCTCAGTTCTACTTAACCTTCTAGAAAATGCTGAGGTTTTTATTGCTAGTAGTCTGGAAGCAAAAATAGTTTTTCTCCATTTGTTAATGTATCCATCCATTCATCCATTACACAAGTTTTACTGAGTATCTATATTATATTTCAGTTCTTATTGCTGTTTAGTACCATCGATTCTTTTCTGACTCATAGTGACCCTATGTAGGGTTTCTGAGGAGCAGCTGGTGGGTTTGAACTGCCTACCTAGTAGTTCACAGTCCAGTACTGCTTCTACAGTGCCAAATCAATTAAGCCTTAGAAATACCACTAGTAATAAAGATAGGATATTGCCTTTATGGAACTGGATTACAAGCCAGCTGCTAACCACAACGTCAGTAGTTCAAATCTACCAGTCGCTCCACAGGAGGAAGATGAGACTTTCTGCTCCTGTAAAGATTTAAAGCCTCAGAAACCCTCTCCAGGGTCACAAGTAAGTTAATCATTGTAGCACAAATTGCTAACTGGCTGGGGAAGCTGCGGAAATTATGGGACTGGAAGACATTACCAAGCTAGGTGTTCAAGGATTGTCTTTCAGGGTTGAAAGGTGAAACAATGACAATATTTCATCAATAAGGGTATTCTGCCATCTAAATAAATCCTATGTTGCACACATGGTTAAGCACTTAGCTACTAACACCAACACTGACAGTTCAAATCCACCCCTTGGAAGAAATGCTGGTGTTCTACTTCTGAAAGATGAGTCATTGAAAGACCTACGGAGCACAGTTGAAGTATAACACTTCTGTCATAGGATACTATCCATGCACCCACAGGGAAGACCAGTCAATATCACTAGCATTCAAATTTACGCACCAACCACTAAAGCCAGTGATGAAGAAATTGATGAATTCTATCAACTTCTTCAGTCTAATATGGATCAAGCATGCAATCAAGATGTAGTGATTATTACTGGCAGTTGGAATGCAAAGGTTGGAAACAAAGAGGAAGGATCACTAGTTGGAAAATATGGTCTTAGTGATAACAACAATGCTGGAGATGGCATGAGAGAGTTTTGCAAGGCCAATGACTTCTTCACTGCAAATGCCTTTTTTAAACAACATAAAAGACAACTATACACATGGACCTTACCAGATGGAATACACAGAAATCAAATTGTCTACATCTGTGCAAAGAGACAGTGGAAAGGCTCTATATCATCAGCCAAACAAGTCCAGGGGCAGACTGTGGAATAGACCATTAATTTCTCATATGTAAATTCAGGCTGAGGCTGAAGAAAATTGAAACAAGTACACGAGAGCTAAAATGTGACCTTGAACATATCCCACCTGAATTTAGAGATCATCTACAGTATAGATTTGATGCATTAGACACTAAAGACTGAAGACCAGAAGAGTTGTGGGATGACATCAAGAACATAAGACAGCAAGAAAGCAAAAGGTCATTAAGAAGGCAAGAAGGAAGGAAAAGACCAAAATGGATGTCAGAAGAGACTCTGAAACTTGCTCTCCAGTGAAGAGATGCTTAAAGCAAATGGAAGAAATTAGGAGGTAAAAGAACTGAATAGAAAATTTCAATGGTCAGCTCAAAAAGACAAACTAAAATATAACAAAACATGCAAAGACCTAGAATTAGAAAACCAAAAGGAAAGAACACATAGCATTTCTCAAGTTGAGGGAACTGAAGAAAAAATTCAAGTCTTGACTTGAAATATTGAAAGATGGAAGGAATACACAGAATCACTGTACCAAAAAGAAATGGTCAATGTTCAAGCGTTTCAAGAGATGGCATAAAATCAAGAGCCAATGATACTGAAGAAAGAAGTCCAAGGTGCACTGAAGGAAGTGTCACAGAACAAGGCACCAGGAACTGATGGAATATAAATTTCAATCTTTCAACAAACTGATGCAGCACTGAAGGTGCTCACTCATCTATGCCAAGAAATTTGGGAGACAACTACCTGGCTGGAAGAGATCCTTATCTGTGCCCATTCCAAAGAGAGGTGACCCAAAAGAATACGAAAATCATTAGACAATATCATTAATATCGCATGCAAGTAAAATTTTGCTAAAGATATTTAGCTGCAACCACTCACTGACATAGAACTTCCAGAGGTTCAAGCTAGATTTAGAAGAGGACGTGGAATGAAGGATATCATTGCTTATGTCAGATGGATCTTGGCTGAAAGCAGAGTACCAGAAGGATATTTACCTGTGTTTTATTGAGTATGCAAAGCCTTTCAATTATGACAAGCTATGGACAGCAATGCAGAGAATGAATATTCTGGAATACTTAGTTGTGCTCAAGAGTATCCTATCCATAGACCAAGAGGCAGTTGTTTGAACAGAACAAGGGAACACCGAATGTTTTAAAATTAGGGAAAGTGTGCATCAGGGTTGTATTTGTTCACCATACGCATTCAATCTGTATCCTGAGAAACTAATTTGAGAAGCTGGATTATATGATCAAAAACATGGCATCAGGACTGGAGGAAGACTCATTAATGATTGTAGATGATACAACATTGCTTCCTGAAAGTGAAGAGGACTTAAAATACTTACTGATGAAAATCAAACACCTCAGCTTTAGGTATAGATTATACTTCTATGTAAAGAAAACAAAAATCCTCACTGCTGGACCAATAAACAACATCCATATAAATGGATAAAATATTGAAGTTGTCAAAGACTTCATTTTGCTCAGATCAACCATCAACACTCATGGAAGCAGCAGTCAAGAAATGACATATTGCATTAGGCAAATCTGCTGCATAAGACCTCATTAAAGTGTTGAAGAGCAAAGACGTCAGTTTGAGGACTAAAGTATGCTTAACCCAAGCCATGGTATTTTCAATAACCTCATATGCATGTGAAAATTGGACAGTGAATAAGGAAGATTGTAGAAGAATTGATGCATTTGAGTTATGGTGTTGGAGGAGAATACTGGAAGTGCCATGGGCTGACAAAAGAACCAACAGATGTGTGTTGAAAGAAGTATAGCCAGAGTGCTCCCTAGAAACCAGGATGGCCAAACTTCATCTCTCATACTTCAGAAATATTGTCAGGAGAGACCAGTCTCTGGAGACCTATGTCATGCTTGGTCAAGTGGAGAGTTGGAGAAAAAGAGGAAGACCTCCAACAAGATGGATTGGCACAGTGGCAACAGCAGTGGGCTCAAAGATAGCCACAATTGTGAGGTTTGCGCAAGACCTGGCAGTGTTTTGTTCTGTTGTGCAGAGGATCGCTATGAGTCTGTACTGACTTGATGACACCTAACAACAACAACAATGGAGCACAGTCTACTCTGACACACATGAGGTCACATGAATTGGAGTTGACATGGGCTGAGTCCATCCCACTTCTCCACAGAGCAGGGCAGACTTGGAAGCAATGGCACTTTCGCCTGAGGCTAAAGTTATTTGAGCTCTGGGGTGAGGCTGTGGGTTAAAGTGCTAGACTGCAAAGTCAGTGATCAGTGGTTCACGCTTACCAGCTGCTCCTCAGAAACCCTATACAGCATCTCTATGGGTTGTAACCAACTTGAGGACACTTAACAACAACAATGGAGTCATTGGTAGATTCTAAGTAAGGGAGTGATATGATTAAATTTGCATTCTAAGAGGCTTGCTTTTTGTGTGACTCCAGGCTCAGAATTGAGTGACTTCGTTAGTGCTAGTGCTTACCCGCAGAAAGAGGATATAAATGAGGAAAGGGTGGCGTCAACTGTTTGCTCAAGTCCTGGTCTGGTGCTATAGGATAAGCACTGGACTGCTAACCTCAAGGTTGTTGTTGTTGTTATGTGCTGTGAAGTCGGTTCCGACTCATAGCGACCCTGAACAGGGTTTCCAAAGCTGTAAATCTTTGTGGGAGCAGAAAGCCTCATCTTTCTCCCTCGCAACAGCTGGTAGTGTCGAACTGATGACCCTGAGGTTAGCAGCCCGATTCGTGACCACTACGCTGGCAGTTCAAACCTGCTGGCCGCTCCTTGGACCCTGTATAGGTCCACTACAAGTTGGAACTGACTTGACGGCACTTAACAACAGCAATAACTCAAAGAGTGGTGGATGAACTTACCCAGTGGTGTTGGAGACGAAAGTCTGGTGAACTGCTTCTGAGTTGATTTCAATGCATAACAAACAATGCCTGTGACAGAATAGAACTGTCCCATTGGGTTTTCTAGACTGCAATCTTTATACAAGCAGGCCTGGTCTTTCTCCTGTGGAGCTGCTGGATGAGTTTGAACTGCCCACCTTTGAGTTAGCAGTCAGGTGTGTTGCCATTTGCTCCACTAGGGCTCCTATGGACTGCTTACCATTGCCATAGAGTCCATTTCAACGCATAGAGACGCTACAGGGATGCCAGATTACAGCTGGTTTGTTTTTAATTGTAACCTTATTAAAGTTTTATGAGAGTGTAGTATTCATCCACTGAGATGAGATTTTAGAAATTATAATTATTGCAAAATTGAATTGGCAAAAAGTGTGTGACATATTTATAACAGTAACTAAAATAAAAAGAGAGAGAGAGAGTAGCTGCTACTGAGGTTGTTTATGTACAAGCAAACACATCATGGAATCTGATTCCCTGGTTTGGAGATACAGGGTCGTGGTTTCATGAGACATCCCAGTTAGTTGGACTAATAATGTGATTAGTGTTTCTGTATGACATATTACTTGTTTTATATTGCCTGGGGTCTTAATGTGATTCATGTTTCTTAGTGCCTGGGGTCTTAAAAGTGTTTCTTAGTGCCTGGGGTCTTACTTATTTCATAGTGCCTGGGGTCTTAAAAGCTTGCAAGTGAACATCCAGGACACAGCAATTGATCTCTGTTTACCTGGAACAACAGAGGAATGAGAAATAGGAATAGGAGGAGGATATGGAATGTGTGGCTAACTGCTTCCATGAACAACTGCCTCCTTTTCCATGAGATTAGAACTGGATGGTGCCCAACTACCATTATGAACATTTTGATCAAAGATCCTATAGAAGAATTCTCATCAAAAGGAGGAAAATGCAGAACAAATTTCAGATTCTCAAAGACTCCAGAATTTCTGGAGCCACTGAGACAGGATGAACCCCTGAAACTGTTGCCTCAAGATAATGTTTAAACCTTAGACCAAAAATATCCACTGGAAAATTTTTTTTTTAAAGCCAAATAATAGCTTTCAAGTTTAACCAGTAAAGAATGTCTGCCTTGAGCATTATAATCTTTTAGGATCTATGTGGGATCAAATTAATAATAGTAACTTGAAAGATTAGATAGGAACCCTAGGGGGAAATGACTTTGTTAATGGGTGAGGAACAATCTAGAACGGTTACCCAACTTGAAGAATGTAATTAATGTCACTAAATTGTACATGTAGAAATGTGGTGTTTGTTCTGCTTTATATATTTGAACAACACCAACAACCAACACTAATCTCTTTCTATTACAAACAATGCTCAGTTAATAACCTTAATTGACATGCCGTTTTACACGTACATGACGACGTACAGAGACTTCAAAAGTTCCTGGAAAACTTCCATTATCTTTTCATTCCATTTCCCACAGACTTTTTGAAGCCCCCTCGTATTTATAAAATGCATTCCTAGCAATGGGATTTCAGTTCTGTTGTGTATAATTTTTATATCACCAATTTGCCTTTCAGAGACCACACCAATTATAGTCTTATCAGCATGGTATGAGGGAACAAAAGCAATTCTTGCTACTCTTGTCAACACAACGTGCTTTAATATTTTTCTTACTTCTGTTATCATTGAAGGGAAAAATCTTTTTTAATTTGCATTTCTTTCTTATGAATTAGGTTGAGTTTTCTTCATATATTTAAGAACTAGTTGTAGCCTCTTTTATGTGAATTGTGTGTTCATATCTTTTGCCCATTTATCTCTAAGAATGTTGAATTTTTTCTTATTGCCTTTTAGCAAAGTCAAAAGTTCTTCAAATGATAAGAAATTAGACTTTTGTCTTTGTGAAGTGAGTTGCAGATATTCATTTGCCTTTTTATGCATATTTTTTCTTTAACACTGTCCAATTTATGAATATTTTATTTTAGGGCTTCTGGAAGTTATGTTTGTTAGCCTTAGAAATTAGTCCTTGTTTATTCTGAGATTGTAAAAACAAATTCTTTCACTTTTTTTTCCAGTAACCTTATTAGGTACATTAAAAATATTTAATCTGTCTGGAATTTATTTTAATCTACAGTGTGAGACAGAGACCAAGCCTTTCTCTCCCTCTGCCCTCCATGTCTACCTAGTAGCTTAAACATCATTTATTGAATAACACCTCCCCCAAATGGTTTGAAATGACATCTTTGTATTTAGTTTTGAATTTTTTTAATGACAAATGAGTTTTGAAGGACAAGTCATTGTTATTGTGATTTTCTTTTTAAATATTGTTGTTGTTGTTATGAGAGACTTAAACGTGACTGTGTGTAGAGGAAGAGATGCAAATGTGGCAGAAAGGGGAAAGGAAGGCACAAATGGGGCCATGTGGGAAAAGCGGCCATGACAATTTATAACAGATCCAAAGAGCTAATGAGCCATTGGTGGTTTAGTGATAGAATTCTTGCCTTCCCTGAGGAAGACATAGTTTTGATTCTCATCCATACCATATGTCAGTGAAGGCTTATGGGTGGAGGCTATAATGCTGAAGAGATTTCAGCAGAGTTTCCAGAGACTGATTAGGAAGAGACAGCTAGCAAGTTACTTCTGAAAACGAGGCAATGAAAACCTTATGGAGCACAAATGTCTGATCCACAAGTCATCATGGGGATGGAGTGGGACTTAGCAGCATTTTGAGGCACCAACTCATTGGCACCTAACAATGTGTGTGTGCATTGAATTTTTCAAGCAGATATTGCACAATATGAGATATCTTCCCTTCTAGATCCTGAAGCCATTCTTTTCAACTTGTCAGTCCCCTCTTAGTCTGTTCTTCCTTGTCAGTCTAGGATTCATCTTAATCACTTAAATGTTCCTTCTTGTGCATCTACTTCTCTTGACTTAACACCCTAACCCAACAACCTAGCCCTAACCCAATCAACTCCATAGTTCACTTTCACTCAATTGTGCTGGTTGACATTCAAAAAGAGCTCTTGATGCAAGTGGCGACCATCTGTCTTGTCTTTTCCTTGTCTTTGCTTAGTACCCTCTGACTTATTCTGTGGCATCTATTGCAAACCTTCAAAC
>NW_006408540.1:19523420-19524259 GCF_000296735.1 Chrysochloris asiatica | reverse complement strand
CGACCATCTGTCTTGTCTTTTCCTTGTCTTTGCTTAGTACCCTCTGACTTATTCTGTGGCATCTATTGCAAACCTTCAAACCCCTGCTCCCTTACTCTGAGCAAACGACCAATATGTGTCATCTCAGTAGAACCCAACTTTTTTTTTTTTTTTTTAATGTTTTATTGTTAATATGTGATAGTTTACATGGGAGAGCATTAGCTTTACATTCATCCTATTGTATATCATTTCATTGCCATGGTTACAACCCCCTCCATGCATCATCAACCAACTAAGGTGCTATAGGATAAGCACTGGACTGCTAACCTCAAGGTTGTTGTTGTTGTTATGTGCTGTGAAGTCGGTTCCGACTCTATGGCACCTGACAACAACTGTAGGATAAGCACTGGACCACAAGGTTGGTTTGAACCACTAGGTCAGTGGTTCAAATTTACCAGCCGCTCCTCAGAAATCTCATTCTGGGTCACTATGAGTCAGAACCAATTCGACAGCACTTAATAACAACAACCTAAAAATCTAATAACCTCAACAGTGGATTCAAGCACATCAGTGATGGTGTTGGACCAGGCAATGATTTGTTCTGTTTCATAAGGTGGCCAGGAGACAGCACCAACTGGATGGGAACTAACAACAGTAACGCCAGTAACCATAACCATTCTCGAGCTTCAGAGGATTTGGAGTTCTCTTCCTGTTTATTTAAGGCTACCCTTACACATCTCTCTCTCTCTTTAAAACATTTTATTGTGATTTGGGTGAAAGTTTACAGAGCATATTGGCTTTCCATTCAACAATTCATGCACGTTGTGATTTGTAACATTGATGTCAATCTCATAATGTAA
>NW_006408540.1:19521240-19523080 GCF_000296735.1 Chrysochloris asiatica | reverse complement strand
CTTTTCTTAGCTATCCCAATTCTCCTCCTTCACGGCTGCTGCCTTTCAAACTGATCTGTCTTGCTTCTAAACACACATATAATAACAGCCACAACACCCTTTGCTGCCTTCTCTTTTTCTGTTTCCGTTCTCAACTGGACCTGGTGACTTTGTGTTTCTTATTGTCCTCTGCATACCTCTGCCCAGTGAATGGATGCCACATTGTGTTACTGTATCTATCTATTGCTGTGTATTTGTCTCTCTCCCCACCACCCCCCACTAGACTGCAAAGTTAAGGACGTCATTGTATTTATTTTTGTATCCCCAGAGCAATATCTCACACATTGCAGGAGTTAGATAGATATTTGTTGACAACAAATAATTAATTTAGTTTTTTTCCCCTAGACCTTTTCCATTATGCTATTTCTTGAGGTATAGAAGCTAAGAGAGGAAATAATTTTCTAATAAGAACACACCAGCGTTTCCTCCAAATCCAGCATGTCTTGTATTTCTTTTCTTGCATACAAGTGGGCTTTAGAGAGTTTATGGGAAAATGGATTCTTTAAAAAAAAAAAAAAAAATTGAATCTAATTCTATTTTATTGGGCGTTTATGGGCAGAAACTTTAATAAACATGGAAACTAAAAATGTGGTTTGTGCTACAATAAGTAGCTGTCTATCAAAGTTTAATTTTAACTGATTCTACAATCACTTAGTTTCTAACTATAAGCTTATTGTTAAGTGACATTGGGTTGCTTCCAACCCATAGCGACCTTGTATAGGGTTTCCAAGGAGCAGTTGGTGAGCTTGAACTACCGACCTTGCAGTTCAAATCAACTTTGCAGTCCAGCGCATTAACACACAGCGCCACACTTAGGCTAAGGGATGAGAGAGCTCTTATTATACAATCTATAATTTTACTAGGAAATATCACTTTCATTCAAATATATTAGCAATGTTTAAACTATAAAGTATTTTAACAACCCACAAAAATGTTAATTTGTGGCAATGGCTTTTAAGAAAGTAAAATTCTTTAAAAATGCTAGAGCCACTGCAATACAGGGATTGAGGCATGGTTTGAATGGGCTAAAGAGGGGAAATAATGTTCCGATGCTTGACTGTCTTATGAATCTTTGTTTCTCTTGCTTGCTATTGTAAAATAGACACTTGAGGGGGAGAGAAATAAATAACCAGAAACATCACTATAGAAAGTTTGCAAGTCTGACTTCAACCTATAACTGACTGGAATACCTAAAAGGGAGATAGAACTTGCCCAGGGAAAGAGGCTTCCCGCAGAGCCTTTGCATTGCATAAGACCATAGGTGGAATCCTGATCACCATCCAGAATCTTCTGAGGTGGCAAATTTCCACTTGAAAAGACAAGCAGACCAGCCTGGGGCAGCTAGAGGAACAGAAGATACTTCTTGAAAGAAAGACAGAACAAGCAAGTTGTTCACCAGGGAGCCATCAAGGCAAGCAATCAAGTCCCTACAGAGAAAACCCCCTTCCAAGACTGAAACTCAAAGGGAATACATGAGAAGGCATGTAATCTTGCTGGAGACCACACTGGTCTACTGATAATTCGGAAGAGGGGGGAAAACAGCAATGAACCACATTCAAAAGACTCCTGTCAACCTGGATAGTGATCTGGGTGGCCAGCAGTATAGCGAGACCTGGGGACTCCTGAGCCCACAGACAAGGACATAGTGACAGAGGACTAGACCGGAGAGTGAGGCGTCCAGCTGATGTGAAGTGAGGGGAGATACACCCAGAACTCCCATACTTGCAGACAGTACCCATTTGACCTAGATTCAATGGCTGGATGATCTGAACTCGACTAGAGGAAGAAAGAAGAGGGAAAA
>NW_006408540.1:19520227-19520829 GCF_000296735.1 Chrysochloris asiatica | reverse complement strand
TTTTTTTTTTTTTTTTAATTCAAACGCAAGAGCTCCAAGTATTTAGGGAGAATCTGGGGGTCGGATGACCTGAGGAATGTATTGAAATCAAGCAGCACAGTATGCTGAAAACACGCCTCCATCCGTACACATCTTGCTTGGATTGTAGAGCTCAGGTTTTTCCTATTGGCACTATAACATTTAAAGAACAAAAAACCTTCCTTAGGAACGTTTCACACCAATTTTTTTTTGTTCCGTCTTCAGCCGCTGTGCTTCCTTTTCCATCTTTCTCCTTTGTTGTTCTGCGGCTTGTTGTCTCTGTCTGCTATTTTCTACTGCCCCCTAACGTCTTCTGATTGCCAGGACGCGTCTTCTTTCCAAGCACTGGTATTTTCTTGCCAGGTGGCTAAATCACCTAACTCAGAAGATTGATGAATAAAAGGCGTATCTTGTGTAGCTGCTAATCTACTAGAGAAGCCTGTGCTACCATTTTAGATGCCAAAATTGAATGGTTCTGTCTTCTTAACAATGATTGACTTTTCCTCATGTCCTTTAAATAGTCTGGTTCCGGTTGTTCCAAGGCATTCTGTTCTGTTGACAGAGTCCCATTTCTTTCTTCAATC
>NW_006408540.1:19511503-19519606 GCF_000296735.1 Chrysochloris asiatica | reverse complement strand
GGTCAGACTGCAAAGTGGTTTGAACTGCAATGTTGGTGATTCAAGCTCACCAGCTGAACCACCTTGGAAACCCTATAAAGGGTCGCTATGGGTCGGAATCGACTCGACGGCACTTCACAACATAGCTACCACTGAGTTGTTCTAAATGACTCCTTAACACTTTCAGCATTATAAATGAGAACTTAGGGCTCAGAACTCAAAGCTCCTACTCTAATAAGGGAAACTGTATTACTAACGCCTAAATTAACTTCACTACTACCCACACTGAAGCACAATGGCTTGCTAGACAGCTTAAACAAAGCTCCTTTAGGAATGGTTAGCTATGTAAAACAAAGAAACCCTACCTTTTATTATTATTTTTAGAATGATACACTTATAAATTATGCAGTTGTAAATTATGCATAGGCCAGTAGCACTATGATTTGCTAATTATAATACAACTATTTATTAATTGACAACATTTGAAACAAATCTGCATTTCTAGTTATGCCGCATAGGCTTTTTACAATGGTTAGCTTTTGCCTGTCCAGAACATACATATATTCTCATACATTCTCCCTTCTTTTAGTAGAACTTCCACTTTCCTTTAGGGAACCCTTGTGGCACACAGCGAGAAGTCTCAGAGCACCTAGAGGTATCTTGTGACCACCAGCACCTACTGTCACTGATGATTGGTAGCTAGTACTTGATAACACTATGGAGCTCTGGTAGCACAGTGGTTACGAATCGGGCTGCGAACCTCATGGTCACCAGTTTGAAACTACCAGCTGTTCCTCGGGGAAAGATGAGGCTTTCTGCTTCTATAAAGATTTACAGCCTCGGAAACCCTGTACAGGGTCGCTATGGGTTGGAACCGACTCCACGGCACATAACAACTTGCTAACTGTTACTAGGATCTGTCTTGGGCTTGAAGAAGAGATTTGGTTTCCAACTTGAGCCTGTTCTACTCATAAGTTAGGGCCTTCTGGAGATAACCTGTTCCCATCTAATGTACATGATAAATTGGCAAAGTCAGGCAAGCTTTCTTATTATTGATTGGATCGGAACTGGTAATTCTTCCAATTTTTTCATTTGTTCTTCTTTTTGTCTTGTTTGCAGTCGGAAAGGCTAAATAAATTATTTTGAATTGTATTGTGATATATTAATTGCAGTAGAATGTGGTGAATAATAACCTTGGTTTGTGCTAAATTTACTTCTTGATTGTCAGAAGATTTGATAGAAGTAAATAGTAGGGGATAAGCTGATGTTTTTGTTGCAGAGCCATCTTATTGGGCAGAACCTGTTCTTGTTAATTTAACTCTGAGGCATAGTGGTTAAGAGTTGGGTTGCTAACCTCAAGGTCAGCAGTTCAAAACTACCAGCTGTTCTGCAGAAGAAAGCAGCAGCTTTCTGCTCCCAGAAAGACTTATAGCCACAGAAACCCTACACGCGGTTGCTATGGGTTGGCACTCACGGCACACTACCACCAAAGCATGACAGCATGCGCATGTCCCTGTCCCCCTTTTCTTCCTTCCCTATGCCACACACACACAAGGATTCACAACCATAGAATTGGATTATTGTTGTCAGTTGCCATGTATTTGACATAGACTAGAGATGATCTTATTTCTGACAGAATGAAACATTCCTTGGTCCTACTGGATCTTGCAATCGTTTATTTATTTAAGCCCATTGTTGTAGCTATGTGTTAGTCCATGTTCCTGAGGGTCTCCCTCATTTTTTTAAAACTAGTTTACCCACAATGATGTCCTTTCTAGGAATTAGTGTTTCTTGATGATGTATCCAAAGCAAGCAAGACGAAGTTTTAACTGTCATCACTTCTAAGGAGCGTTCCAGTTCTATTTCTTTGAGGACTGATTTGTTCATTCTCCTGGAAGTTTGTGGTATAGTCAGTATTTTTCTGTTAATGCCACTATCCAGATGTTTCAACTCTTCTTCTGTCTTCTATGTCACTGTCCAGTTTTCAGATGCACATAAAGGGATGGGGGAAAAAAAAACAGTCATCAATGTGGTATCTTTAAAGATTCATGATCATAAGAATTGGACTAGAAGATACATGTAAAGGAGATTCATACGGGTGAGACACTACCATCGGTAAACTCGAGGTGAAATGATACCCCATTTTGATCAGCAAAACATCCTCAGTACTCTCATTTAGAAAATCGGTGGACCCAAAGGTGAGATGAGGCTTCAGCAAGCATAAGATGTGCTTACCTTTTTGCATGTATTGCCCTTGCTTCTAATTATGTGGTGGCTGTGTGCCATGGAGTTGGTTCTGACTCACAGTGACCCTGTACAGGGTTTCCGAGGCTGTAAATCTTTATGGGAACAGAAAGCCTCATCTTTCTCCCACGGAACAGCTGGTAGTTTCAAACTGCTGACCTTGTGGTTTGCAGCCCGATTCATAACCACTACACTACCAGTGCTCCATCACTTCTAATTATAGTATTATAATTTTTAGAGAATGACCCTCCCAATTCTCAGTGTACGTGGTTTGTTGTTGTTAGTTGCCACTGAGTTGCCTCCAACTCACGCTGACTTCAGAATACAACACTGTTCAGTCTAGTCTGTCTGAGTCTGTAAGCTCTGCACAGACCGGTCCACCATGGGTGAGCCTTCTGGTATCTGAAATACTGGTGGCATAACTCCCAGCATTACAGCACCATACAAGCCGCCATAGTATGGCAAACTGACAGACGGGTAGATGATGATTATGTGGTTTACATGGAACTGAACCTATCCTCTAGTTTCACGAATGCAATGTGACCCAGACTCAGCTAATTGATGCTTCATCTTTTGATCATGGCTTGGACTTAAGACATTTTGGGACAGAGCTTTCTTTCCATGGAATGGCTAAGCTGGTAGGATGCCACTTGTTGTTATTAAGTGCCATTGAGTCGATTCCAACCCATAGCGACCCCCTATAGGGTTTCCAAGGAGCAGCTGGTGAGTGTGAACCACCGATCTTGCAGTCTGATGCATTAACCCACAGCGCCATACCAGGACTCCACTTAGGAGGTGCTTATGTGGTCACCTCTGTTGTCACAGTCAGGGAAACCCTTTTAAGGATGAGGTCCACACAATGAAAACAGGACTGAGGGATGGACAGAATCCTGTTGACTTGAGTTGGACACCTTGATCCAATTGTACTTAAAGCCAGGGCTACTTGCTGGACTTTTCATTACATGAGTCAATGCATTTTCTTGTTTGCTTAAGCCAATTAGACTTCCATTACTTTTTACCAAATGAAGCCTGGTAAATACAGGATTTTCTGAGGCCAAAAGAAATAAATGTACCTGTCTAAAACATGAGTTTTGCTTCTCTAGAAAACCCCGCCTAAGACAAACATCCCCACACACTCTATCATTCACAGGCAAAACCAGCAACGAATGGATGACTTCCCTAGGTCAAAACTCTGATCCACTGAGGTCCTGACTAAAATCAAAAGGAAAATAGAAAACCAGATATGCTCACCAGATGCAAACACAAAGGCTTGGCCTGTTTCTTCTTCATTGTCACGTATATAGATTGAATTTCCCTTTTCTTTCTTCTCCCTTTATCCTAACATGGTATATGGTGGTGGTGGTGGTGATTGGTAATGTACCATAGAGTTGGTTCCAACTCATAATGACCCTGCATAGAGTTTCTGAGGCTATAAATCTTTATGGTAGCAGAAAGCCTCATCTTTCTTCCAAAACGTGGCAGGTAAGTTTTGAACTGCTGACCTTGCCTACTATGCTGCCAGGCATATAGGGTGTGTTACTGTATTAAAAGGAGCCCCATCAGCCACTCTCCCAACGAAGAAAGATGTGGCAGTCTGCTTCCATAAAGATTTATAGCCTTGAAAACCTTATGGGGCAGGTCTCCTTTGTCCTACAGGGTCACTGTGAGTTGTCACCAATGTAACAGCAGTGGGCTTGGTTATAGTACTAAAATGTAATTCCATGGATATTGACATAGAATTGTGGCAGACTGAGGAAGTACATACATCACCTAGAGATAGCAGATGCAGTAGCCAATGAAACTCTACATTGTCCATCTCTGGGAAGTAGATGAGTGGGCCTACAGGTGTTAAGGAGGACAGCTGCATTCTTTTAGCAGGGAGATTTTTGGTGTGTTAGCAGCTAGGATGTTCCTGTGAGTGGGCTCTGGCTGTGCTTCTGATGTTTTCCTTGTCCCCAGCCTGCTGTCTGAGACTGCATCTTCAATTTTATTACTTATTTGTACTATTCAGTTTCCTTTAACAAATTCTTTTTCTGTTTAAGGCTTCTGGAATCAGTTTCTATTGTTTGCAACCAAGAATCCTGATTAGCCCAATTTTCAATCCAAAAGCAGAACAAAGAAATAAAAGATATTCACTCCTGGCCTGTGACATACATTGGAAGATTTGCTCTTTCCTTAGCTGTTTAGAGATTTCTATCATTCAATGCTTACATGTTGTATTGTAAGACATATTTTTTGGTCACTTGTTCAGTTACAGAGGAGAGAAATCTCCAGTGCTGTGTCCCTGATAGTTCCGTTTACACAACTGAAACACCTTAACAGAAAACTTTTGTTGTAGTGCCACTGCGTCCTTTCTGACTTGTGTTGTTATTGTTGTTAAGTGACTTTGAGTTGGTTCTGACTCATAGCGACCCTGTATAGGGTTTCCAAGGAGTGGTTGGTGAGTTAGAACTGCCGACCTTGTAGTTCAAACCTACTTGTGGTGCAGAGCTTTATCTCACAGTGCCACACCAGGACTTCTGTTATTGTTAAGTGCCATCAAGTCAGTTCTGACTCATAGCAACCCTGTTAGGCTTTCCAAGGTTTTAAATCTTTGCAGGGGCAGAAAGCCTCACTTTTCTCCTGAGGAGCAGTTGGTGGGCTTGAACTGCTAACCTTGTTGTTTGCTTATTGTACACAGCCACCAACTCACAGTGATACTGTAAGAAGTTCCCAAGGTCCATAGTGTGGGTCAGGTGCACCTTAGTCCTCCAAGTGACTTCTTTGCTTTTTCACACCATAGAAAGATCTTTTGCAGCAAATCTACCTAGTGCAATATGTCATCTGATGTCTTGACTGCTGCCTCCATGGGTGTTGATGTGGATCCATGTAAAATACAATTTTTGACAATTTCAAAAAGGAAAGGAAACAAAAAAAAAAAAGGGTTTCCGAGCAGTGACTGTGGGTTCGAACCACCAATCTTGTGGTTAGCAGTCTAGGGCTTATCCTATATTGCCACACCAAAACATTCAAAAAAGAGTCTGTTATTACGCTCCCCATTATATAAGAAAATAAGTTTTCTCAGGAGGAAAAAAAGTTCATAACCATATAATCCAGAACAAACCCAGTTCTACTACCCCATGAGAAGAACAATGGGGCAAGGGTGCCTTTACGAGCTTTTCCAATTGGTCTTGAGTTCCTATGTAACTAAACAGTTAACGATCATACTTATACTGGGAAACTGAAAATCTGTCAGGGAGCTAGGATGAGAGACTTTTTCCCACAATGACTACAGCTGGTCAGAATAAACCTTTACGGATTATTTTCTTTATCAATAATGCCTGCTCTGGAAAAGCTCCTACTGGGAAAAAACACAACAAAAATAAAAGACCGTATCTTCTCAGACAAAGATAAAACTTTATTCACACATTAACAAAACAAAAAACACATCTTGGAATTCTTTTCTAAAAAGTCTTAACTGTAAAGTTTAAAGTGGAGGTGGGAAAGTGCAGAGTACAACATTTTAATTTTGAACATACCATTACCACAGGTAAACAATTTTTTTAAGTTGCAGAAAAAACATATTTCTACAGTAATAAACATGATCTTTTGTAAATGCAGAGTTCAGTCTCATAATGACATCAAAAACCCAAGTAAAATAAACCAATATGTAACCTAGAAGACTGGGCTGTTGATGGTACAAGGATACTACGAGTTCTTGCTACTTTCCTTCATGTTAATTCATCTTCTTGCATCTCACTCATCAAAATTTTTTTTCCCTTCTCCAACCATACAAATCAATACCATGGGGAAGTGAAATTGGAGGCAAAAAAGGCTGCTTTTAGCTAGTTAAAAAATGATTTCTTTTGAGCCTACATTTAAAAAATATAAACACTATCTGCCTAAAAAACAAACTCTAAAAAGTGCCATAACATTGTGGGATGAAATAATTACATAAGAAATGCTAATCCTTCAGGAGCATGAAATTCTCTGTACCACATAAAGCTCAACCTCTGAAGTCTAAAAGCATTATTTTATGCCCAAGTGATTACCACAGCCACACAAAATTAAAAACCCTTAGTAAGACCATTTTAAGAGCAGCTCTTAATTTAGTATACTTTGTCAAATACAGAAAGGATCCATCTATTATTCATTATGAGTATAACCACAATCTTTCACCTTTTGTCCCAAATCAAATCAAAACAAACAACATGCCTCCATCTCCACAAAACAAAACCAAAAATCACCTGCCAAAGTCACCATTTACTTACCTATACTGTGTTTAGTAATTTTGAAGCATCTAAAGTCCTGGTGGGCACTATAGGATAAGCACTGGACTGCTTATTGCAAGGTCAGTGGTTCAAACCCACCACAGCCGTTCCTTGGAAATTCTATACAGGGTGGGTATGAATTGGAACTGACTTGGCAGCACTTACCAACAACCACAAATAACTGAGATGACAATTTAGAGAACTGGACGAAGTCAAATATCTTCAGGTACAATGAACTTAAACACCTTCAACAGTAAAAGGACATTAACGTATGAACATTAACGTATGAACTTAGTGTTGCCTTCTTTTTCTTCTTCATCTATGAATTTCAAAAGCGTTCAGTCTACAAAACTTGGCCATGGAATTATACATTCTACTAGAAAAAGTGAAGAAGCCCAGTCTTCTGCCAGATGGAGCAGAAACTTGATTTAAAGAGGTCTTTGCAAAAGAGAGGAAATGAACAATGTGGTTCCAAGCCTACTTCATTCTTTCATTTATGAAAGTTCTTTATTTGGGTAGTCTGCCAACAAGGGCAAAAAGCCTCTGAGACTCGTCTTACATTTTGTTGACATTTCTTCAGGGTGGCACAAAGGAGCATTAGATCCAAAGAGCCAGTATGGTAGCAATTCATCTAAAGTAGTCACCAGACCAACAAAGTCTCTCTCCCTTCTGTTCAGGTCATGGGTACTCCAAAGGTGAGGGAAGAAACAGAGAATACATGATAGAGAAATACTATCTCTCCCTCTTACGACATAGAAAGTGGAGCAAAGATGACAAATTTCATAATAAAAAAGGTATGTTACAATTACATAAGGATGAGGAATAGAAGACAGTACTTCTTTTCATCAGAGAAAACTGTAACAGAATCAAATGAAAACAAAGGCTACTCTAAGTGTAAAACTTTTATATTCAGAAAAATTATGCATGAAATAATACATCAATAGTCAAAAGGCTGCTCTGTTTAAGATTATTTTTCAACTTGTTCAGGAGAATAATTCATCTTTTTCATCGCAATATTCCTTTAGTGAGCTGCTGCTTACATTGGTGTTATTTAAACATCATTGTACCACAATTGCACTTAACAATGTACTCAATTTTCATAAAGCTTACATGAGCTGGTAATCAGATATCTTTATCCATTAAAACCTTTTGTTTAATTAAAACCAGAGTACAGAACGAGTGAAACAACTGGGATTAATGTGCAAAAAACAACTTTTACTAACAGGGTGGATAAAATTACAGACTTCTCATTTCTATGTTTGCTCTCAGGGGTTTATTAATTTGACTTTAAGAAAAGGCTATTCATGATGGATATAAAGATCTGTCCCCAATAAGTTAGCTAAAATTTATTAAATTTAAATGGGTAAAGTAAGACCATTCCAAGGCAAAGTTCAAAGCCTCAAAAAGCTTTGGTTGAGATTAGACAGACCGAGTCGTATAAACATCACACTGCGTATGGTGAATGGCAGTTAATCACAGAGGTTGAATCTAACAGACTTCAACACTGCTATTAACACTGGAAAAAATAAAATGTTTTTTTCTTAGCACAAGTGATAACACAGAGATCCCTCATTCTGACTTATAAACCAACAAGCCAAAAAAAAAAAAAAACACCAAATAAAAAAGCCCT
>NW_006408540.1:19460548-19511321 GCF_000296735.1 Chrysochloris asiatica | reverse complement strand
GTACAGACCGCGAGAACAGGCCTGATCAGACCTAAGAGGGTACTAGTGCGTGCGAGACCACAGAAGTCAGAAAACAAAGTCCAAATAATTACCAGAAGAAAATGTAGGCTTCTTCTGAATCCAAAGACACATCAAATTTTCTATTCCACATAAGAAATACTGATTTTACGTTTCTTCATGACCTTAAAGGACACACTGAGCAAGGAAAGTTTATGTGGCTCATGAAGAACAATGTTTGATGGAAAGACGCCCAAAACAAAGGGAGAGAGTGGACGGACAGAGAGGGAAGGGCACTCTTCTAGTCTTCAGTACACAGGGATGGCCCCCTGAAGGAAGAGCAAGAAATTGAGTAAGTTGGAAAATATTTCTAACTTTATCTGTATTTTTCCTTAAGCCAACATTTGAAAATTAGCATAGGTTTCATACAATTAAAAATCACACAGATTTTAATTCTAAGTAGTCACCATTACAAACGCTGTGACACTGGGTTACAGAGGAATAATATAATGGCTTCAAACCTTAACTTAGATGCAACTTTTCCAACAATGAATCTATTCCTATTGTGATCTTATTTAACAGAAAGCCTACCAGCTGATGGTTGCAGAACTTGACTATGTATTCAGTCTTAATAAGTTGTACAAGCTACAATGTGTTATCTATACTTCTTTTTTACAACAATAAAAACAAAGACTACCAGAAACTGCTTCTTTATTCTCTCATAAAGCACACATATTTACTCAAGCTTTAAACCACCTTTTCCTTGCCCATTTCTCATAAACGATATTTTTATTTCAGTTTGTTTAACAACAATGCCCAGGTGGTTTCCCAGTAAGCCATTTAAAAAAAAAATTCCACAGTGCTGAATTATAAGAAATCAGTTAACATATCTAAGACTTGTAGGTTTACAATCCACTTTATTGTTTTTTAAAAAACCAGACAGATTTCAACACATAATTATTTATAGATGAAATAGAACATTTAGAAAAACCCAAATTGACTAGTATCAAAATATATAACACTAAAATATACTTACTTATAAAAACATATTGCCTTTACCATGTGAAAATCTGGTATTCAGTTCTCTAGATTTTTTTATCAGAGCTTTTTTCTGAGCTTCATCAAACCGATTAACCTTGAGATCCTTATCACGGTCAAATGGTATTCTTTCTTGGGGCTTATTTTTATCTTCAGCAGCCTTATTCTTTAATTTTTTATGATGTATGTCCATAAGAGATTCTGATCTTTTGGAGTCCTGGGAAGGCAAGATAACAGAAATAAAAATCTTAGTTTGTACAAATTATAGACAGAATATGGAACCAAAACAAAATAATTAGGTAGTAACAGTGAACACTGGAGTCCAAGTGTGGTGCTGTAGGATAAGCACTGACTGGAATGCAAGGTCAATTTGAACTACAGGGCTGGCGGTTCAAACTCACCAGTTGACCCTGGAAACCATGTACAGGGTTACTATGAGTCAGAACAGACTCAACAACCCTTAACAACAACAGTGAACATTAAGGAGGGCCTGGCGTGGCACTGTGGGTTAATACGCGGGACTGCAAGGTCGGTTTGAACCTCAAGGATGGCAGTTCAAGCTCACCAGCTGCTCCTTGGAAACCCTATACAGGGTTACTATGAGTCCTATGACTCGATGGCACATAACAACAATTTATAACCCCAATAGGTTTTCCTAAATCCAAGAAATCCAGCATCTGTGAAGAAAATATATATCAGAGACAAATTTAATTTGTCCTTTAATGAAGATGTCTACCAAAAATATGCTACATAATAACAAAAAGTATGACAGAGAGGAACCAAATTTTTAAATAGCTGTAACACAGAGCATCCCGTGATGTGTCAAAATCAATTCATGAACCGAGAACACGGTTGTGAAAGAAGAGCAAGGACACCCTCACTTGGGAGCCTGCCCGGAGCTTCCTGGGTGCGTGGGTCCTTGAAGGCTGACCGGAACCTTTAACAAGTAGATGGGAGGAGAAGGGTACTCGTAGACTGAGGCAAAACAGGGCAAAACACAGAAATAAGGGCACAGAAGTGGCCATAGCCAAGGTCCGGGCAGAGTTTGTTGGCATGTATATGCTGCTAAATTTCTGTTCTTCCAGTTTTCTTTCTTTTCCTCTTACCTCCTTCCTTTTTTTTTTTCTTCTGAGGTGGGGTAAGTGTCCACATGTTCAGATATATGCAGTTGGATGAGGCGTGAGCAAAGGTAATGAGTTTAATGAGTTAGGGATTCCAGAAGAATTTTCAGTATCGATTAAAGTAAAAGACAGACTGACACTGCATGGAAGAAGCTTTGAGGGGGTTGGAGGAGTTGATATTTGTAGTACAGACCAGTAGTCTTCAAAAGTTTTGAATTTTTAAAATTTTCATTTGTACAGGGCTTTTTAGTCATAGGGGAACACTTAGGCAGGTTTACATAGGCAAAATGGGACAGAAATTAATAGTGATGTTGCTTAATCTTGGAACAATGGGGCTGTGACACAGGAATTGAGGCATAGTCTGAATGGGTAAAAGAGGGGAAATAATGTTAGGATGCTTGACTGTCTTATAAATGCTGGTTTCCCTTGCCTACTATTATAAAATAGACACTTGAGTGGGAGAGAAAGGACTATCAGGAAGCATGATTACAGAACGCTTGTAAGTCTGCCTTCAGCCTATAACTGATTGGAATACCTGAAAGGGGTTCTAGATCTTGCACAGTGAAATAGGCCTCTTGCAAACCCTTTGCAGAGTATAGGACCTTAGGTGGAATCCCGAGCCCCATCCAGAACCTTCTGAGTGGGACATTCCCACTTAAAAGGACATGCAGACCAGCTTGGAGTAGCTAGAGGAACAGAAGATACTTCTTGAGAGAAAGACCAGCAGGAAAAATCCAAAACAAAAACGGCAGTCTGATTGGCTACTGTAAAAACAAGCAAGTTGCTTACTGGGTAGCCATCAAGGCCAGTAATCACATCCCTTCAGGACAAACCCCCCTCCAAGACAGAAACTCAAAGGAAACACATGAGCAGGCATGTAATATGCTTGCTGGCAACAACACTGGTCTACTGGTAAGTGGAAGACGGGGAAAGGCAGCAATGAAGAAATATCAACCATGTTCCAAAGACACCTGTTGACCTTGAGATGAGAGAGAGAAAAGGGAGGGCTGGTTGGTCTGAAGTGTGGTGAGACCTGGGGACTGCTAAACCCATGGACAAGAATCTAGCCACAGAGGGCTAGAGCTGAGAGTGAAGTGTCCAGCTGATATGAAGTGAAGGGAGGTGCACAAGAACATCCAAACTTGTAGATAGTACCCTTTTGTTCTAGCTTCAATTGCTTGATGATCAGAACTCAAAGAGAGGAAGATAAAGAAATCTGATAAAGGAAACAAGTGTAAATTGCTACATTTTGATGAGCTAATGATAAAGCCCATTGCTTCATTATGCAGGGTTGATAGGGATGGGCAGCTTAAACACTGATAACCTAAAAAGGTGGGCTATAAAGGCACAAAGTGGCTGGCTTACAAGTTTTCAAGAAGGAATTTAGTTTCAGAATGCAGAGGAAGGTAGAATCCCTACTGAATAGCTTTCATCTTGTCTAGGTGGGTCTGGTGAAAGGAGATGGGGATAAGATTCTTATGATTCAATAGTGAGTCATTGTTATCATGACTAACTGCGATGGTCACAACTCTAAAGGTAGAAGTTTCCTAACATAAAGGGGGAAGTAGTTAATCTTACATTCCAGGAACAGAGGACCCTAGGACCATTAAGGGAGAAAAGCATGAGCAGAATGTGGGACTCTATCCAGAGAAGCAGCGATACCAGAGATGAAGAGATGAGGACATGGAGTAGTTGAGGACTCTAGACTCATGGAAAGAAAAAGGCTGTGTGCTAGAAGCCAGGAGGCAGGCTTAAAGAATGTGTCCTTTGGTTGTGTACATCAAAACAAAACAAAAACAAAACCAGAAAAACAGGGAATAGAAGCAAAAAAAAAAAGTATTGGTCCAGGATATCCAGACATCTATTAAGGCACCAAAATTTATAGTGTATATATGTATATATATATGTATATATATATGTATATATATATGTATCTGGTAGTGTAGTGGTTATGAATCGGGCTGCGAACTGCAAGGTCAGCAGTTCGAAACTACCAGCTGTTCTGTGATGGGAGAAAGATGAGGCTTTCTGCTGCCGTAAAGATTTACAGCCTTGGAAACCCTGTACAGGGTCGCTATGAGTCGGAACTGACTCCACGGCACATAACAACAACAACAATATATATATATACACACACACCTTTGACAGGAAAAAGTCACGTGAATCTAGTGTTCTGAGACAAGATTTTAAGATATTATCTATTTATATCCCAAAATGTCCAATTGAGTTTGAAATTCATAAAACCAAGTTTCAGTAGTAAAAAAATAATAATAATAATAATGAAAATCCTTTACAACTGGGAGGGAGCATATATGTGACTGGGGTGAGGGTCATATTTTGCTTCTTGATCTGGTTGTGTTATTACAGGTGTGCTCACTTAGTGAAAATCATGTAGCTGGACACTTCTAATCTGTGTACTTTTCTGTATATAATTAATTGTTACAATTCAAAAATGAGTTCAAAAAATAAAAACAGGTGAAGAAAAAACAAACTCCACTTCCTTGTTCTCAGAGAACATGTCCTGAATATCAGTGATTTTTTTGAATATTGTTGAGAAATGACTTTTGAGCTGGTTCATTTACATGAATGTCCCTGTTTCATGTGGGTCTAGTTTTCAGTCAGTGTCCAAAAGTGTTCATGTGTGCCTCACTGTTCCTGATGTTCCTATGCCCATGAAATCAAGCTTACTGTCTCCTTGATGTTCACGGAGAGTCTCATTACCTGGTAACACTATGAACGTCTTGAACCCAACAATACTTCTCAGGAACCAGTGGGTTCAGGGATTTACATTTACTCTGTGAGTGGCAACAATCTTGAGTTTTTCTAAAACAGAAGACACTATAACAGAATAGTAATATGCCAAGTGAATGTTGACCTGCTTAGTTTATGAAATGAGATTGAACCGTATTTTTAAACCAAATTTATTTCTCCTGTATTTAAATCTTATATTTCTTCCCTATGTAAATCTTTATAGTAATCATTCCACACCTGTTTGTAATTTAAAAACTCTCATGAGTGGAGGATTTCTGTGAGTTGTCAGGGCTCTGGCTTTCTGATCAAATACTATCTATATCTAGTGATTTAACTTCTGGTAAATGATTTAAAGTAAAAATTGAAAACATTAAATGAAGTGCATTTCTAAAGTACTACACAACACAGTCAAATATTTTTCAGGACAGACTTTTTTTTTTTTTTTTACACATATTCAAAAAGTACTGACAATTTATTCACAAGAAAGCGACCACACCGGACATTCTAAGAATTTAAAAATAAACCCACAATCACATATTAAAAGAACCCTCGTTTCAAAGATTATACAATCGAGCAAAAGAGTAACATGATATGCAAAGGGTACTCTCTGAATCTGTCAAGTGATAATAATTATGTCAGCATTCAAACTAATTCTGGAAGAAAAACTTAGTTGCCTCCTTACTCAAAAATATTCAAAATTCTAAATTTAACAAAGTCCTGTATTTTAACTCCCTAAAGAGAGACATTCATTTAAATATAAAGAGCTAAATATAGCCCTTCCTTAAGAGTCCCAGTGTGGTGCTGTAGGATAAACACTGGACTGCTAACTGCAAGGTACCTAAAAGTGATACTGGTCACCTAATTGTTGTTAAGTGTCATTGAGTTGGTTCCAACTCACGGCGACCCTGCATAGGGTTTTCAAAGATCAGCTGGTGATCTTGAACTGCTGACCTTGAAATCCAGTGCATTAACCCACAGCACCATACATTAGGCTAACTCTAAATCTTCAGAGATTTAATCCAAAACATGAAGACCAACCAGCAACAGTAACTGAAGCTAAGTGTTTATTAAAGTTTAGCAGTCACCCATGAAACATGAAGGACAGACATATGTAAAGGACCAATGCATAGGTGAAGATATAAAGGAGAGAAATGAGAAAATTTTAGAGACAAAAATGAAAAGGTTATGCATTCGATTTTTTTACTTACATTGTATGAGGATACCTGCTCAGCCAACCTCTTATCCCTTCCTGACAACACATGGTCTTCATCCTTCTGACTCAGTGACTTCCTTGCTGCTTGTGTTTCCTGAGGAATGAACACAGAACACATGTACTTACTGAACCGTGTAATTATGAGTTAATAAAAAGAAATACACATTATTTTTATTTAGATAGAGTAACTAGAGACTTACCTAAGGAACTGGTGAGGTGCTGCAGCATAAGCACTAGACTGCTAACTTCAAGGTTAGCAGTACAAACCAACCAGCCATTCTTGGAAATCCTACATAGGATTGCTATGAGTCTGAACTGACTCACAGACATACACAACAATCACCACCTAAGGCAAGCTGCTTGTATCCTTTCCCATTGTTGTGAAGTGTTGTTGAGTCAATTCCGACCCATAGCGACCCTGTATAGGGTTTCTGAGGAGCAACTGGTGAGCTTGAACCGCCGGCCTTGCGATTCAAACAGCTTTGCAGTCTGGCGCATTAACCCACAGCGCCACGCCAGGACTCCCCTTTCCCATTAGAAGTATCAATATTCTAGAAGAGGGATTGTTTAGGGTTCTGCAGTATGATCTGCATGAAGACAAATGAACTCTAACCAACAAACTGAAAAGACATTCCCATTTATAGAATCCAGAGATGTCTGACAGACATTAAAAATATGTACAAGACAAAATGAGGCTTAAAAAAAATTCCTGTATTATACCCCAAATCCTTTGCCATGTCAGTTCTGTCTCACAGAGACCCTATAAAACACGGTAGAATTGCTCCATAAGGAATCCAAGGCTGCAAATTTTTAAGGAGGCAGACACCCTCGTCTTTCTCCCATGGAGCAGATAGTGGGTTTGGTTTGCAGCCCAATGCTTAACCCACTGTGACACCAGGACACCTAAAATTCATTTCACAGTGAAATCACTTCTGAGGGGAAAATTTTTTTTAACAGAGGTAGAAAAAGAAATACAAGGTATATGGGTTGGAAAATAAAACAATACTTGTCTTTTAAACAGGATAAAAGCCTCCAAAAGTCTACAAAATGATTCTTGGAACTAGCGAGTACAGCAATGTTGTAGGATACATGGTGAATGTACAAAACTGCTTTCTTATATACAGACCACGAACATCTGAACGTGAAACTTAAAACAATAGTATCAACAACACATGTAAGAAAATACAGCACATGTATGAAAACGAAGTACTTACATAAAAATCCAAAAAAAAATCTTAATTATAAACACTGTAGCAATATTCTAGAGAATTGGGATCCAATTAATGGTGGGGTTGGACCACATAAAAATGGCTGAAAATAAATGTTTTGAAAGCATATTTTTATACTATTATTATTTGATTAAGAAAACCAAGGAGGCCCTCATACAATTTTCATCTTAATACCAAACTAAACTAGCACTGTATCTAATCAAGCACGTTAATAATATAGAACTATATCATTACAGCATGACTTACAATAGGCAAAAGCCAGAAATCACCCAATGTTCATCAGGAGATGTATGGATAAAGAGAATGTGTGACATACTCATGTATACAATGACACAGTACTCAGTCTCATAGAGAAACGAAGTGCTGATGCACACTATGACACGGCTCAACCTTGAAAACATAAGGTAAGTGAACAAACGCAGATACGAATGATTCCACTTCATGAAGTTACCTGCAATGCACGGAGGGAGAAAGTTGTGAATAGGGACTGGGACAGGGGAGTGGGGAATTAGGGTTCATATGGTACAGAGTTTCTAATGGAAATGATGAAAACAAATTTCAAAATAGTGATAACGATAGGAAAACAACAACAACAACAACTAGGGACAGCTAATTTCTTATTTTTCCATAAAAATTTCCCAGAAAACAAATGCTTTTATTTGTAAGTATAAGAGAAAAATGATGTTATGGCAAAATGGAGATTACAAACCAGAACATTTAATGCTAAGACGTGGCAGACTAAACGAAGGCTGGGAGGTGCAGATCCTGAATTGTATATTACACCTCCTTTTCTTCCTAAAGAGCAACCATACTTCTTTTAGGTCAGGGGTGGGGAATGTCCAGCCTACGGGCCGTATAAGGCCCACACAATCATTTTGTCTGGCCCTGCCAAGGCAACCGCAGTTTCAACAGCCACACTGTGGTTGTAAGTGCCATCGAGTTGGTTCCGACCTATAGTGACCCAGTATAGGGTTTCTGAGGCGCAGCTGGTGACTTTGAACTGCTGACCTTATGGTTCAAACCAACCTTGCAGTGTAGCGCATTAACCCACAGTGTCACACCTTAACCAAATATAGCAGAAAAAAGGTTCCCAACCCCTGTTTTGGAGTCGTAGTGTGCCACTGTGGTTAAAGTGCTGGACTGCAACGTCAGTGTGAACTGCAAGGTCTGTGGTTCAAGCTCACCAGCCGCCCCGTGGAAACTCTACACAGGGTTGCTATAAGCCAGAACCGACTCCACGGCACTGAACATCAGCTACCACCACCTGTTTTAGGCCACGAGCCACGGGAGATGTATGCTGGGCGATCAAACATAACAAAGTAAGAAATGAGAATAGAAAACCTAGCAATCTAGCAATAAGGAAATCTGGCTAAGAGCTTTGACAAACATTAGTTATTAACATTAGGCTGGGTCAAAACTCAAAGACAGGTACAAATCTCTGTGATACTATACAGTTTGTGACATAAATCTATTTCTGTGGTACTATTTGGTGGGGCGCTGTGTGTTAGTTAATGCACTGGACTGCAAAGTTGGTTTAGGCTGCAAGGTCGGCGGTTCAAGCTTGCCAGATTTCCCTCGGAAACCCTTTACAGGGTCGCTGTGGGTTGGACCTGACTCGATGGCACTTAACAACAACAATAACAATATGCTAGAATATCATATACACTTTAAGGGCTATTAAGAATTCATTTTGAGTCCACTGTCAATACTAAACAAAACATTCTCAGTATTGGTAGGAAAAGTGATCAAATCTAAAAAAACTCAGTTATGGGGCTTAAAAATCCCTTAAGTTCCAATTGTACTACCTAGCTGATTTGTTCCATTTTTCTGTTTTCCTCTGAATAAGACACCCTGCATATATGGCTGTAGGCTACGCATTTATTCACATACAGGAAAAAGGCACAGACTTTCCTATCTGTAAGCACAGATTAAAAAAAGTCTACCTAGTGAGATCACCTTAAGGTTGTCCTAAAGACTGCAGTATGTTTGTTATCTCTATAAAACACAAGCCTTTCAAGGTGTGGGGCTCATTCCACACTGTGACTTTTTGGCCTCTTCTGCCCTGTGTGTGTTGACTCATCTCACCTTTTTACTACTGCTCTCAGACTTCCTCCTTTAATCTTCAGATCAAAAGAGAACTTAAGATGCTGCCATGTGCTCAGGGGACGGTGCTACAATATGGACACTTAAACATACCATCCACATTTTAAGAGTAACAGTCTACTTCACAGTCAGTTTTCCACTAGAATGAAAACTACTTATGGAGTGCTTTCATGATTCTATAATCTGTAACCAAGTCCATTGTCTGACTGAGTAGGATTCAACTCATGGTTACAGAATCAAAACAGAAGTCCTGAGACTTGTAGGTACTGACGAACAGGATCACAGAGCGAGGCTGATGAACTAAAGATGCTTAGGTAAGGAATGATGGAGCCATAAGAATAAGCTGACCATGAGTCAAGCTTGAAGACTTGAATGGGACAGCTTACAAAAAATAAGCAGCCCTGGTTGGTGCTGAGGGTTAAGTATTGGGCTGCTGACTACAAGGTTGGAAGTTCAAGCCCAAGGGTTGCTCCATAGGATGAAGGTGAGGCTGTCTGCTCCCATCAAGATTTACAGCTCTCAGAAACACTAGATAAGGTTGCACTGAGGAATTACAATTTTTTTACTAAACTTAAGAAGGAGTAGTGCAGGGGCATGGTTCAACTCCTAAATACAATAAACACAATGAATTGCTTTAGAATGAACAGAAAAATTCCAAAGGATAAAATCTAAAACAGTGTGAGGATCTCCCTTTCTTGCCTACTGACGTCTGGTAGATTTGCAGACTCCCAAGCTTCATGTAGGTTAATGCGCCAGACTGCAAATCCGTTTGAACTGCATGGTCAGTGGTTCAAGCTCACCAGCTGCTCCTCGGAAACCCTATACAGGGTCGCTATGGGTAGGAATCGACTTGACGGTACTTAACAACAACAACAGCAACAAATTTCATGTACTCATGAAGGCACCTCTTACCTCTCGTGGCTGTAACGTGCAGCCGTGTGCACTGGGAAGCAGTCATTTATACAGTGTTGATGTCTCCCTACACTTGCTAGATGAGTCTGCAGCTTTAATTCTTCCCCAAAAGAAATCTTGTGATTTACAAATATTCTAAGATACTTTTAAAGGTAATTTCATGGAGACACTATAAAACTGTATAAAGACCACAGAATTTGGATTGGAGTTACAAAGATCTAGAATTAAATTTTTATTCATCCCTAACCAGCTCTGTGAACTTTGAAAAGGTGACTTCAAAGAAATTAGATTCTTCATCTACAAAATGGAATCAATAAACCAGGGAAAAATCTGCATTTTCCCTTTCAGAATCATAAAGTTAAAAAAAAAAAATCCATTGTCATCAAGTGGATAGTAATTCATAGTGACCCTATGTTGCTGTTGTTAAGTGCCGTCGAGTCAATCCCGACTCATAGAGACTCAGTATAGGGTTTCCGAGGTGCACCTGGTGAGCTTGAACTGCCAACCTTGTAGTTCAAACAGCTTTGCAGTATGGTGCATTAACCCACAGTACCATACCAGGAATAAATCCTGCCCTATTGGGTTTCCAAGGTTGTAAATCTTTATAGAAGCAGACTGCTACATCTTTCTCCCATGGAGTGGTTGGTGGGTTTGAACTGCTGATCCCCTAGTAAGTAACTGAGTTCTTAATCACTGTACCACCAGAGCCCCTATTTAAAAAAAATACACTACCCCTAAATAATTTCCTCTTACAGTTTTTCAAAATAAAGCCAACATAAACAGAAATAAATGAACAAACAAAACCTCTCACTCACTTTAGCTTTCCTTTCTCTGTCTGCTGGGGTATCTGTCCAAATTGATCGATCTCCGGATTTGTCATCAGCTCGTCTCTTGAAAGTCCTTGGCCCAAGACCAAATTCTTTCATTTCTGGAGGAAGCTCAGTCATCCATGACTCCCTTGTAATTGCTTTAGGTGAATCCTTTAAGAAAGAAAAAAACACAGTAGCATGGAAAGCACAGATAGCTGTAACAATGCACAAGGGCTATGCTTCTGAGTCAGGTTTAAAAGTTGACAATTATAGAAAGACCTAGTAGTGTTCTTACATCCTTGGCAACAATGAATATTATCTTTTTAATGGTTTGCTAATCTGATGAACAAAGGAGCTCTGGTAGCATAGTGGTTATGAATTGGGCTGCGAACTGTAAAGTCAGCAGTTCGAAACTACTAGCTGCTCTGTGGGAGAAAGATGAGGCTTTCTGCTCCCGTAAAGATTTACAGACTCGGAAACGCTGTTCAGGGTCGCTGTGGGTCGGAACTGACTTGACAGCACTTAACAATAACAACAATTTGATGAACAAGTCTTCCCATTTTTGTTTTCAGTGGAATTTTCCATTCTTTTCAAATGCTTTATTAGCTGTTTGCACTTCCTCCTCTGTATAGCATGTACCTTGTGCATTTTTCTACTGGATTGATGTTTTTTTACCAATCTGCAGGGGCTCTCTGCTTTGGTGGCTGCCAGTCCTTTTTCATATATGTTGCAAATATTTCCACCCAATCTATAGTTCTTTTGACGTCATTCAATTTTTTTGCCATACCGATCTTTTTAATTAACAAATTTGCCAATGTTTTTTGTTACAGCTTTGGAGTTATCATTTTTTTTTTCTACTTTTGAAAAACATTGTTTTACTGCATTTAAGGGGAAAGTCTGCACAGCAAATTAAGTTCTCATTTAACAACTTCTACTTACAGTACGCAGTGATACTGGTTACATGTTTCATAATATGTCATCATTTCCATTCATTCTCTTCTAGTACCATGTCTAGTACTCTAGTCTCCCTGCCTCCCTTAGTGTCTCATCTCTGCTTGATAGGAATTTGCTTTAGAGTAAATCTGGGCTCATGTAGATTCATTTTCAGAGGAGCTCATTACTCACTGGTGATATTTTTCACTTTACAAGCCAAACTGCTATTTAGCTAAAAGGTTACCTACTTCTCAAGGGATAATTTTGATTCACCACACACCGACTTTTTTTTTTTTTTTTTAGTTGTTTTAAAAAATTCTGAAATTTGTTGTTGGTGAGAATATACACGAATTCAACAGCTTCTACATGTACAATTTGGTGACACTGATTACATTCTTCGAGTTGTTCCTCCTCACTGCCCCTAAGGTTCCTACCTTTGAGTTGCTGTTGTCAGTTAACTAGTAGAGAAGGTTCCATAAAGAGCAGCCTGCTCAAGGCAGACATTTTTTATTAGTTAAGCCAAGCTACTGTTTGGTTTTATAAAGACTTCTGGGAACATTTTTCGTTTAAGGTTTAAAGATGATCTCAGGGCAATAGTTTGGGGTAATTGTCATTGACTATATGGTGGTGGTTATGTGCCGTGGAATCAGAACCGACTTACAGCAACCCTCTACAGGGTTTCCGAGGCTGTAAATCTTTATGGGAACAGAATGCCTCATCCTTCTCCGGCGGAAGAGCTGGTAGTTTCAAACTGCTGACTGCAATTGCGGTTCGCAGCCCGATTCGTAATCACTACGCTACCAGAGCTCCTTCTTTGACTATATACACATATTTAAATTTGTTTTTTAATATTTAGATTTTCAAATCTATTTAGTTTGTCTCATTGAGTAAGAATATTTAAAACTTACGTCGTCTCCTTTAGTTAGTTTTTCTTTCATTCTCTGGGCCCTTTTTTCAAATTCTTCTGTTATGCTCGAGTTAACTGGTCCTTTTGCAGGCATTGGTCCAATAATGTCCTCGTCATCTTCACTACTACCTGTTTCCTTTTAAAACAAGATATTACCTTTGAATTAGAGCTACAAGTTATAGACTATGATCCTAAATTACTTAAAATTGAGCTTAAATTGCTACTGATAGACAATAAAACAAAGCAGCAAACAATGTGCTGCTGGTTAGTCACTGAATGAGAATCTTTGTCGCCTTCAAGTAAGCCAATAAAGGCCAAACCCAGTAACTCACGTGCCCACATAATACAGAAATGACAACTAATTGTCACATTTCTTCTGGGTCCACAGTGGTTGCTGCTGCAGAGCCGGTCCCTGTCTCCTGGCAAGCCCAGTTGTAGCTGTGGAGTTGGTTCCAACTCATAGTGACCCTGTATAGGGTTTTGAGGCTGTAAATTCTTTGAGGGAGCAGAAAGCCTCATCGTTCTTCCTTCTAACAGCTAATGGACTCGAACTATGGACCACGTGGTTTGCAGTCCAGTGCTTATTGTGCGAAGCCACTACACCCCCAGCAAGTCCAGTAAATCTCATCAGATTATTTCTGTGTTTTCTTAGTGAACACATGGTGGCTTCAGAATTCCTCTCACCATAGTATTCTGAGTGGTGGTGGTGGTCGGGAAGTGCCGCTGAGTCGGTTCCGACTCATAGCAATGCTGTATAAGGTTTCCAAGGAGCAGCTGGTAGATTCAAACTGCTGACCTGGTGGTTTGCAGTCCAGTGCTGACCTACAGCGCCACACGAGAAATCCAGGTAGCTACTATCAATTTGTCAGTTAACATAAGTTGAAAACTATTTATTTCTGGCACATACTAAGCTCCTGGAAGCTGTTACCAGCATTCATGAGTCAATATCATCCACGGAAACAGAAATGTACAAGAACTCATGAAGCCCTGACCAAAATGAGTCCTCCCTCACCACCTCAAGATACAATAGTCTTATAGTAAGTGAATTCAACTTTTTCCTATTAAACATTTTGATAAACGGTTTATATATATGAAGGGGCTTCAAAAAGTCTGTGGAAAAATTCCATGATCTTGTAATTTCATTTTTCCGTGAGGTTTCTTTAAGCATCCTTGTAATCTATATACATGGTACTATGTACACTAATTTTAAAGGCAGTTGTTATCCTCCAGGAAAAAATACATTAATAACGACATATTTATCTTCCAACTCTAACAGGCAGCTTTCTCCTATGTTTTCAAACTAGCAGATGAGTTTACTTTGTATTGTTTTCATTTTCCCTCCACTGTGTAATGTATAAGCTCCTCTCCGACTACTTACAGCAATCGCTGTATGTAAAAATAATTTGATAATTTTACGCTGTCTTTTATGGAGTCCTGGTAGGGCGTTGTTTAAACCTCCGGGTCGGTTTGAACCACAAAGTCGGTGGTTCAAACTCACAGTTGCTCCTTGGAAATCCTGCAGTGGGGTCCTTATGAGTCGAAATCAACTTGCCAACATTTAACAACAAAGTTGTCTTTGGGCTTATTGTAAACATGTGGAGGCTTCAAGAAGTTCATAGAATAATGGCATTAAAAGATAAGGGAATCTTCCCACAAAATTTTTTTGAAGGATCCTTGCATAAACACTTAATAATCAGTATATAATGCCTTATTTAATTCAGATAGCAAAATCATAAATTTGGCATTATTTTTCCTGTTTTCCTTTTGAGGAAACATAGGCTTAGATAGGACTCCTAGTTTGACGTTACAGGATCAGCACTGGACTGTGAATCACAAGGTTGGTGGTTCAAACCTATGAGCTGCTCCTTGAAAACATATATATGGTAACTATGAGTTGGAACTGACTTGACGGCACTTAACAGGCTTAGGAAAGTACATAGGAAGACTGAAAAACTAGCTGAAAGGCTAGTAGTTCGAACCCACCCAGATATGCCACGGAAAGAAAGGGGTCCTTTCTAAGGCCTTTCAATCTGGTTTCAAAAGGTCATAGCCTTGAAAATTCTATGGAGCAATTCTACTCAGCACACATGGGGAGTCCTGGTGTGGCGCCGTAGGCTAATGCATCAGATTGCAAAGTCATTTCAATTGCAAGGTCGGTGGTTTTAGCTTACCAGGTGTTCCTTGGAAACCTTATACAGGGTTGCTATGGGTTGGAATCGACTCGACAGCACTTAACAACAACAACAAATAGAAAGACTTGGTGAAAGAAATTGATCAGATATAAAAGATATGGTGTTGTTAAGTGCCGTCAATTTGGTTCCAACTCATAGTGACCCTGTATAGGGTTTCCAAGGAGTGGCTGGGATGTTTGAACCGCCAACCTTTAGGTTAGCCGTCCAGTAATTACCCTACAGCACCACACTATGATTCCTATAAAAGATACAGTGAACTTTTAAAACTAATAATCAGGTTTTAAGATGATGAAATATGTAAAAGGCATTTTTAGTTTCTTCTAAATACCAAATGATTTCGTGAAAGTAGAACTTCAGCACACCTTGACAGGATGACATGACATTTTTATAAAGATCAATGAGGATATTGGAAGACAATACACTAAACAGGAGGCTGGAGCGGTAAGCAGAAAACTATGGCCAACACACTACTAAACTGAACATCAGCTGTCAGAATATAGGTATTAACCTCTAGGTATCAAATCATTTTAGTGTCCTGGACAAGGTATGTCTTCATTTTCCTTACACATGAACTATTTTTCTCAAAATGCAAAGGAAATGATGTACCCTGCTAGTTTCTAGTTTGGGCTGTGAAGTTAGAATGAGTTTCAAGCCTTCAATTTACCACTGTATTGCCCCTCTGCCCACAGGCATGGTTCTAAGTCTTACTTACCCTTGTCCCCGAAATAGGGGTTATAAAAGCCCCAACCAATATTTCCTGCTTTGCTAGGAGAACCCTGCATTTGCTCATCCTCTTTGAAGCCATACCCCTCTCACGACACTGGGACCTTCTCTAACCCCTGGGAAAAGAAATTAGTAATTCAAATCCAATCTCTCTGGTCTCTTGCCTTGGTGGAGATGTGGCCTACATAAGACCATTTTGTTCAAAGAGATATGGGGAACATTTGGAAAAGGTTTTCTTGCTCTAAAAAAGGAGCACAGGCTAGGGATCATTCGCCTTCCTGTATCTGGACACTGGCCATTTGTGTGTGTATTTTAGAACTGTGGCAGCCTGCTGGGGATAATGAAGGAAGCCAGGCTAAGAGGACAAATAAACATGCAATAGGTGATGGAACAGATAGGTGAAAAATACCTGAACCTTTGGTGATGTTCATCAGGCTGCTGAATTAACCAACACTGGAGAGAGCATACCTCTAAACCTCATATTATGTTTTAAAAATATTTTCCTTACTTGAGAATAAAGAATGTATACCACCGAAGGCATCAATAAACAACCCAGTTGCTAACTGTTGTTGGTGTTGTTAGGTGCCACTGAGTTGGTACCGACTCATCGCAACTGTACGCACAACAGAACGAAACACTACCTGATCCTGGGACCAGCCTCACAATCATTGCTACGCTTGAGTCCACTGCTGCTGCTACTATACCAATCCATCTTGCTGGGGGGCTTTCTCTTTTGCTTCGGCCCTCCACTTTACCAAACATGGTATCTTTCTCTAGTGACTGGTCCCTCCTGACAATATGTCTAAAGTATTACAGATAAAGTCTAGCCATCTGGCTTCCAAGGCGCACTCTGGCTGTACTTCTTCCAACACAGATCTATTGGTTCTTTTGGCAGTTCATGGCACTTTCAACATTCTCCTCCATCACCATAACTCAAAAGCATTAATTCTTCCATGATCCTCCTTATTTACAATCCAACTTTCGCATGCATATGAGCTTACTGACAAGACTATGGCTAACCAGGTAGGTTAAAACGAAATTCCATTTTGGGTTGCAACTTAAGTTATTTGCAGCTGAATGCATCCTAACTGGTAAACCACTGCTGAACTGTTTGGATTAGTTTACTAGGTAATATGATTCCTAGTGTTTAGTTTGTGGTAAGTGCTCAACAATGTCACCCATAAGAATTATTGTCTGTATCTTAATTTGTAGGTATATGTTGAGAATGAGACTGGGAAAAGCCCCTCTTTGAGAAAGAAAAATAAATATAGAAAACCAAATATATGTGAGGGCTTCAAAAAGTTCATGGAAAAATGGATCTGAAAGACAAAGGAATTTTTCAAACTGTTTGAAGCCCCCTTGTAGTACTGCATTTTGAAAAAGAGTTTATTATGAAGCAAAAAATTCTGAACCAACAGTACCTTAAAATGACATACTTTGGTATAACCATTATCCTACCTTCTCCCCCAGTCTTTAGCTACGATGAAGCCAGAGTATATAGAAAATGTACCACCCAGAGAATGATAAACACCTGTTTGCTAACTAAATAGACTTAGACAATGTTCTAAGTATGAATAAAGTTGAATTAAAAATTTGTTTCTCAACTTTTAACTTTGAAAAACAAAAAACCTCTAGAAAAGTGATAAGACAGCGTACAATGACTACCCCCAGACCTTTACTGAAAAACACTTTACACTTTTCTATTTCTTCTGTGACCACCCTCTGCCATTTGAAAGGAGATTGTATCTAGCATGACAAGGTCCTGGACTGAATGAAGCAAACTTCCTTATCCTTTTTTCAGGACGGTGGACTGAATTTTTCCACTAGTCTTTTTGCAGACCAAGTATGATGACCCATCAAACAAGTGAAATATGACCAGAGCAATAACAGAAGTAGATGGATTCTGGATGTCTTTTGAAAACAGAATTTGCTCACACATTCATTTCTGGGACTATGTATCTGACACACAATAGTTCCTCTATAAAATCCTGCTGAAGAATGAATAAGTAACAGCGAAGTGCACCATCTTAACCACACATGATGTTTCCTTTCAAAACCAGCCGCAGTGTAAGTGTTGAATTCTCACTGGAGAATTCAGGAGTGATATAAAACCTTATACGGAAAGGTCTTGAAGTACAAGAGAATGAACAGGTGGTTGAAAGTCACAACTGGATCTACTCCTTGGCTTTGTTAAGTACAAGTTTTGTGATCTTGGGGAGATTAACATCTGTAAGATGCAGATAACATCGATTTCATGATGCTGTGGACAAGATAAAAACAAATTCATATATGGGAAAATGCATAATAAATTACAATCTACAAGTCTCAGCTTTTAACTAAAAATCTAGCCTTCATACATTACTCCAAAATCACCTGACCTAACTTTTTATGAAGTCATGTATATGTAACATAGACCTACTAGAGCTGGTTCTGGTAACACAGTGGTTACCAATCAGGCTGCTAAACTCAAGGTCAGCAGTTTGAAACCTCCAGCTGTTTTGCGGGAGAAAAATAAGGCTTTCTGCTCCCATAAAGATTTACAGCCTCAGAAACCCTCTGCAGGGTTGCTGTAAGTCTGAACCGACTCCACAGCATAAAACCACCACCACTACCAGAGCTGAGTAGGAAAGTAGTTAATCCTCCAGGTCAAATTCCTTCTACCTTTCCTCACGTTTTACTTTATAATATAGTTTGCTTTAAAAAAACATGCAGAAAAGTAGAAGGAATTAGACCTGGAGGATTAGCTACTCTTCTAACTGCTGTTTATTTTCTTCCATATTCAAATCTTAAGCTTATGACCACTTTCGATTTCATTAATTTACTTCAATCTTAAACTAATCTAAATACAATGTTTTCCATCATTGAGTTTTTCCATTAAAGTTCTCATTTTGTTACATCTTATTCTTGAAACGGATATTTTCCAAACCTCAGAGTTGACGTATGATGATGCTTGTCCTGGGTCATCCCTGCCTGGATCACTTTTTTGTGCAGATTTAATAAAGCCAGGTGGTAATGCAGGGCCTATCATTGGCCTGAAAAAGAAAATGTAGCTTTAACATTCTCCCTGACTTTAAATGCAGTTTCTCAAATAAAAGGCCACAAAAATAAAAGCCAACTACTAACAAAGATTGAAAATGAGAATTTTATTTAGCATATTCGTTTTATTGGTATTATCTAGTTTTTTTTTTTTACTAGCATTACCTGTATTTTTCCATTAGGTCTCTTATAAAATCCTAATTTTTGTATTTTAACTTTCTATATTTTGTAAATCAGGAACTTACAATTTTTATGGTACCGGTATATGCCTATTTCTATAAGAACTTTTACTTATCACATTAAATAAAAATAATGTTTTAAAAATTCTTTATTATGGACTAAAGTTTATGAGTCATGTTCTATTTTATGCCCTGTTTTTCATTGACATTTACCAAACAATGAAAAATACAATAGGGGCATTATAATCAGCAGTACTACCCTCCCACCAAAACAAAACACAAACCCCAACAAACAGCTATTGAGTCAGTTCCTGTAGGCTACAAATCTTTACAGAAGTCCACTGCCCCATCTTTCTCTCCACGAAGTGGCTAGTGGACTTGAACCACCAACCTTTTGGCTAGTGGCACAATGATTAAGACCAGGGCTTCTTATAATGAGAACTAGTTAACAATATATGGGAATGCGGTGGCTCTGTAGGATAAGCACTGCACTGTGAACCACAAGGTCAGCATTTCAAGTCTACTGCAGCTGCCACGCAGGATTGAAAGATGAGGCTTTCTACTTCTGCAAAGATTTACAGTCTCTGAAACCCTATACAGGATTGCTATGGATCAGAACCAACATGATGACAGTAACAGCAACAAACATAAGGAAACATACAGCATGTGCAGACCACAGATGCCAGTAGTATATGGCACATGTGCTAAGGTGGGATAAAAAGCTCTATGTTGTCTTAATCAAACAGCACAATGTGAAGTGTACAAGAATGCAGCTAGTTCAATTGAGACTCCCAGAAGAAGGAAAAGGTGCTGTGTTATTCACATTCCAACCAGTACACTCATGTTTCCTTAAAACAACCCTGCTGAGATTGTGTGCTGTTGAGTAGGTTCCAGTACTTTCCCTATGTACCTCCAGGGCTCTAAAACAACCCTGGTTGGTGTAAATTATCCAGTGTCATCAAGTTGATTCCAACTCATAGTGACCCGAGAGGACAGAAGAGAACCGCTCCAAAGGGTTACCGAGACTAAATCTTTAATGGTAGCAAGCAGCCTCATCTTTTCCCCACTGACCTTACAGTTAGCAGCTCAATCCTTAACCCAAGACACCACCAGCGCTCCTGTTAGTATACATCAGTGAGAAACACAATGGTGAAGGTCAACACAGCCAACAAGAAGTGGCAGAGGTAGTTTGAACCCTGGTCTCCTTTATGTCCAAGTCCATTTCTTTTAGAGTTGCATTTTGACACATTCTGAACAGATTAGCAATGCTGGGTCTTACAAAAAGTAAGTCTTACTTATGTAAAGAAGAAATTAGAAACACAAACCAAAGAAAGAGGTATTTCTTAGGTTTCTTTATTGTTTCTGTTGTACCAAACTTTTCCCCACAGCCATCAATGAATATTCCAGGTTTCACTAAGTTCAGTGAGAGCCTCACAGGCAGGATTCCTGGCAGGGGCAACAAAGTGCTATGAATCAGAAGTGCTGGGCTCTGATCCTGTTCATTTAATAATTTGGAATCTTGGTTCAAGAAGTTAGGCCTGGTGTGGTGCTGTACGATAAACAATGGATTGCCAACCACAAGGATGGCGGTTCAGACCTATCAGCTGCTCCTCGGAAACTCTATATAGAGTGGCTGTGAGTTGGAACCGACTCAATAGCACTAACAAGAAGTATTGGCACATTAAATCTCCTTGAGGCAAAGCTATTTTACGTATGAAAAATAGGGAAGTTGTTGGAATCAGTTTCATCTCATAATGACCCTGTACAGGGTTCCTGAGACTGAATGGTCGGTTTGAACTGCTGACCTTACAGTTAGGACTGTTAACAGTCCTATGCTTATCCTACAACACCACACCAGGGCTCTTTGTATTACTGTTGTTGTTGTTAAGTGCCCTCGAGTCACTTCCGACTCATAGTGACCCCGTACAAGGTTTCCTAGGGGTGGGTGGTGAGTTTGAACTGCTGACCTAATGGTTAGCAGTCCAGTGCTTATATTATAGCATCACATCAGAACTCCATTCTTAGCTTCTTGTTGTTGCTAAATGCCACTGAGTTGTTTTTGACTCATTAAGTGCCCTAGAGTCAGTTCCGACTCACAGTTACCCTGTACAGGGTTTCTGAGGAGTGGCTGGTGAGCTTGAACCGCTGACCTTGAGGTTCACACCAAGTCTGCAGTCCAGCGCATGAACCCACAGCGTCACACCAGGACTCCCTGTGCCATCAGAGTCCCTCATTTCCATATTTTACAGGTGCCAAATTTGAGGTTCAAAAAAGTTAGTCAAATTGTCTAATTTAGAAAATAGAGACTTGTTTCATCTAGCAATGGAAAATTAAGAGAGAGTATTAGAAGTAAGAACATCAGGATTCTAGCCCTAGCTCTACCTCTTGCCACTTGTATAACCTTGGGCAAGTCCCTGGACTTGTATCTAGTTTATTACCTATTTTAAATAAAGGCAAAGAGATAATGTTCTAGCCAGTCTACTACAAAGCACCTTTTTTAAGCATCAAATAAAAATGTGGAAACTTTACGGTATAATATGAAAGTGTCATAAACATGTAAAATACTTTTTTATATTATGGGAAACTACTTTCCCTATGAATGGTCCATTCCAAATGTATTATAAAACAATTTCAGGTAACCTTTAAATGAGTTAACAGTCATTAGTAGAAATACCAACCTAACACCTACAACAGCAGTAGAATTATTGAGAAATGAATGGCCTGAAGTAGGATATAGTTCTCACCTTGGAGGAGAATCATCCTGCTTTCTAAATCCAGGGGGGAGGGCTGGTCCAAAAAACCCTTCTTCACCATTGTTGGCCTGGTTTCTTCTCTGTTTTCTGGAAACACAGCAGTGTAACTACATCTACGCAATTACGGCAAAACATTTTTCTCAAAGAGCAATGTTAATTTAAAAAGGAATTATCAGCTTCAGCCATTTGGACAAACACTGAAACACAAACAAGAAAAAGTGGCCCCTGCCATGGTTCTTAAACTAGTATTTTCCTGGAATTTATTTTTGGCCTAACAATAGTTAAAAGATATCGGTCACTTAAATCAATTTCCTGTGGTATTAAAAATTGTACTCAATGACGTTTTGGGTAGTCTACTTCTAGATGTTTGAGTATAATATTCATGATTGTTGACTTTTACATTTATTAAAGAAAGCACTTTAAGTCACTACTTCTGTCTTATCAGCTTCAAAATGGAACAAGACACCGAGTTATCCAACACTCAACAAAGACTGGAATTCATGGTGAGTTAGGTAAGATCCACCTACAACAAGATCCAGTCCGCAACAGAGGAAGGAGAGTCCGGAGTAGGAGGCAGAAATGGAAGGGGTGGCTACTTGCCTCCATGAACAATTGCCTCCTTTGTCAGGAGACCAGAACAACTACCTGGAGGGTGCCTGGCAACCATTACTGAACATTTTGATCAAAGAGTCTATAGAAGGGAAAAAATGTAAAACAGAATTTCAAATTCTCATGGAATGCAGCCTTTCAGGAGCCATGGACGTTGGATGAACGTGAGACAATCTTTAAAACTTAAATCAAAAATCTCCTCTGAAGCCTTCTTATAACCAAATAATTGTTGTTGTTAAATGACATCTAGTCAGTTCCAACTCATAGCGACCTATTTACATTCGGTTTCTGAGGTTATATATCTGTCTGGGACAGAGAGCCTCATTTTCTCCTGTGGAGCAGTTGGTGGATTCGAATAGCTGACCATGTGGTTCACAGCCCAACAAGTAACCAGGTACGTTACCAGGGCTCCAAATTATAGTTTAGCTTAACTTGTAAAAAATGGCTGCCTTGAGTCCTGTGGTCTTCTAAGAATTATCTTTATGGGATCAACCTGACAACAGCAACTTGGAAGACTGGATGGGAAACTCGGGACACTGAGGTCTGGTAATGAAGGGGAACAACTCAGAAGGAGGGAGAGAAAGATTGTACAACTTGAGGAAGGTAATCAGCGTCACTACATTGTACGTGTAGAAACTGTGGAATTAGTGTATATTCTCAACAACAAAAAAGATATTCAGTCTTCAAAGAAAATCTTTCCTTTACCTAATCAAAACACATAAACTGCATATAACATTTTTAAAAAGGAAATTTACAGTTTATTTAGAATACTTAAGGCACTTCAATAACATCTTAAGGAAAAACTCTTTAGATAAGGAACCAACTAAAATTGTAGAAATCTCCACACCAATGTATTACTAGAATAAATTTCTCTGTAAAAAGCAAACTGTCACAGAGAAGATTTTTTTTCTGTGTTGGATAAATAAAGTTTTGATATTCCTTTGCCAGCTATCACGCTCTCTCTTCCAACCCACTGACTCTGGGTTTCCAGCTTGGTTCACCATTTATGAGTGACTGACCGTGCGGTGGGACCGGTGTCCTCATCTTCTGACTCTTGATTTCCTTCTTCGTACAAAGAACTACTGTCCTCATCGCTGTCTGATGAATCGGAACTGCTGCTTTTATAGTTAGGGGGCAAAGCTGGTCCTGCAACTGGAAAAGATGTATTGTGCACTTCATTACCAACCACAACTGCCCTAATGAACCTTCCAGCTGACATTCCTCAATTCCCTTTCTGCAATTCATAGCACTGACCGGCTATCAATCACTCTTGAACTTTACTGCTAATGGCTAATGATTTGTGCTCACAGTTCTCTCTCCCCAAATACACTATAAGTTCCAGGAGGGCAGAAGTTATTCTGTCTTATCCTGTATAACTAGGGCATTCAAAAGAACTATGTTAACTAAATTGATAAATTTAGCAAAAGCATATAATTTCCCAGATGACACACAGGTTTTGTACTGGTTGATGCATTAGCTGAGAGTTTCGTGATTTTTTTGTTTTTCCTAATGGGTAGTATGTTGTTATGAAGTGCCACTAAGTTGGTTCCAGCACATAGTGACCCTGTCTAGGGTTTCTGAGAAGGAGCTGGTGGGTTTGAACTGCTGACCTTGTGGTTAGCAGTCCAGTGCTTATCCTACAGTGCCATATCAGGACTCCGTAGACAGCATATGATAGACATATTTATGTCACAGAATTAGTAATGTAACTAACATGCTATTCCATACTCTAATATATCAAGAATCAAAATGATTTATTCTGATTTCTGGCTAAGAAGCACTACTTTAAAAAACCCTATACAGGGTCGCTATGAGTTGTAACCGACTTGGCTGCACTTAACAACAAGAACAGATGGATACTGGGAGAGTGGTAAGGGGCTGTTGGGCCCGCTCACTAGAGTGACTTGTTCTTGCTGTACATTTCAACAAAACTGCTAATCAGTGCATGATTTCACGATGTTACCTACACATGGCTATCTATACTGATACTGACAAGGGATGCTAAAAGTCTGCTGCCACAGTTTACCACAGTGTCTGAACCTGGATGTTTACCATTTCTCAAAGTTATCAAAATATTTCTTAAAAAAACAACAACAATGATTCCTGGGCCTTTCCCCAGACTCTGATTCAATTGGTATTGAGTGAGCTCTAGAAACATGATTCTCCAGCTTTCCCAGGCATGCTACTCAACCAATACTAAAAACAAAAAATTTAAAAGAATAAGAGAAAAATAACATGTTTTCAGTTCCTATGTGTTATGTACTCTTTAAAAAAAAATTGCATGCTTTTACCTTATTTGTTCCTGGCAAATGCCTTATTAGGGAGATGTTGTTATTTCTATATTCCAGAAGAAGAAACCAAGGCACAGAAAGGATCAGTAACTTACCCAACATCACATATTCAAATAGGGAATCTGACAGTCTGGTTTCTGAACCTCCAGCCTTAACCACTATTATCAACATTTAACAAATAATCAACATTCTTCTATCTAATGACATTTATTGAGTAAATGTTTCTTGAGAAACAAACATAAAATGAAACAAATAGGATCAATTCAGATGGTCAAAGTGCTGTTATGAAAGCAAGAAAACAGTAGTAGAGAGGTGATTGTGAACATGTGCATGTTACTGTACTTCATTTTATTGTGCTTTGCATATACAGCATTTAAAAACCACCAATTGTAAAGTTGGGCAACCCTACGAGCAAGCTTATTGGTACCATGTTTCCTAAGCATGTGCTAGCTTTGCGTCTCTGTGTCACATTTTGGTAATTCTCACAATACTTCAAACTTTTCATAATGTTATTTATTGCACATTTAATAGACTACAATATAGTATGACCATAACTTTTATACGCATTAGGAAGTCACACATTTGAGACTCGCTTTATGGCAGTGGTCTGGAAGCAAAGCCGCCTCAGATCTGAATGGAGTTGCACATGATAAGCTGACAGTGGCCAGGCACCAGTGTCTGAGTAAAGAGCATTCCAGAGAAGACTGGTGTTTTTGTTGTTAATTGCTGTTGAGTCGATTCCGTCTCATAGCAACCACATACAGGGTTCCAAGGAGCAGCTGGCAGGTTTGAACCTCTGACCTTGCAGTCCTAGATAGTCTAGTGCTTATCTAGCTAGTGCAAAGTCCAAGGGGGAGAACAAGCTCGATGTGATTGAGGGACAAAAAGGCCAAAATGGCTAAAGCAAAGTAAGCAATGCCAATGTAGCTGGACAGCATGCCGGCTTCAGAGCCAGACTCCCTGGCTTTGAACTCCAGCTCAGTCACGTATTAGCAGTGTGATTTGGATAAATTATTGAATCTTCCTGTGTTCTTTTCTTCCTCCCTAAAAAGCTGAGGTCCAAAATCATTCTAACCTTAAAGTTATCGTAAATATAAAATCAGTTAATATAAGCATTTAGCAAAGAATCTTGCACACAACAAACATTCAACACTAGAAAAAGCTATGGTAAGACATTTGGATTTTATTTCATTCAACAGCTAGTCACTGGAGGTTTTGAGTTTGGAGGGACAGAATCTGAACTCCCTTAAAACAAAACAAAAAAAAAGAGTGCTGTGGACACTAGACAAGGGGTCAGAGAGGAGAGCATGAGGTAGAAAGTTGATTTTAAAAATGATTGAATTTGCAACACACTTTGAAGAGAAAGTCAAGAGTATCTGCTAATGGTCTGGATGTGAGTGCACAGAGGAGCTGAGGATGATTCCGAGGCTGTTGGCCTGATGGGCAAGCCAGAGAGATGGTACTGCCATGCTCTAATACAATGAAGCAGAGGGAAGCAGGTTTTGGGGGAAAGTCAAGAACTTTGTTTTTTAAAAGCATGCCAAAATTAATCTATGCTGTTAATAAGTCAGGATAATAGTTATTCTTAGACTGGGGGGGGGGGGGGGGCAAATAGTGACCAAATGATGGTCCAAGAGGAATGTCTTTGTTGGTCGTGTTCTATTTCTTGATCTTGTTGCTGTTATCAGTTCATTTGCTGAAATTTTATCAATATGTGAATTTTTTTTGTATGTTTATTACACTTTATAAAAAGATTTTAAAAAACAGGCAAAACTTAAATGCAATTTCATCAGAAGGCAAGAAAATGAAAAGAGAATGTGAATAAAAGAAAGTAAAATCTGTTTAGATGTGCTATCTAGGGGGTTATGGAGTGAATGGGATTATAACATAGAGGACTGTTGTTGTTACGTGCCATTGAGTCACTTCTGACCCACAGCGGCCCTGTACAGGTTTCCGAGGAGCAGCTGGTGAGCTTGAACCGCCAGAGGATTATGTGTTAAAAATGGCCAACTTTGTGCAAGATATTGTGTTTGTTGAAAAGGGGAAATCATTCAACAATTTTTTTATCAGCCAGGCACTAGGATGGGTTAGAGTAAAAACTCCTTGTGGTTAGCAGTTCAATGCTTATCCCACAGTGCCACCAGGGGTCCATGATACATGGCCTAATGGTAGACAAAGAACTAAAACGAGATTCAGAAATGGGAGGATTACTCTTTCAGTTTTACTTTACAGCTCTAGTGCCAATCCGACTCTACTATTCTGAACAAGTGTTCAAGGAGATAAATATACTTGGAGCAGTGTGAAAGGTATTTAGCAAGTAGCGTAGTGGTTATGAATCGGGCTGCCAATCTCACCGTCAGCAGTTTGAAACTACCAGTGGTTCCACACTGACTCCACCGCACACCACCACTGCAACCAAGTGCCTATTAATGTGTTAAGGCCGAGACCACAGTGCAGTGGTGGAGATAGACATGCTAACATATCAATCAAACACACTGCAGTAAGTACGCATATGTAATGGAATTAATCATTAACAAACCCCAAGGGTAAAGAGGAAGGCATTATCAGTGCTTGGGAGAGTTTGGAAAGGGTTCAATGAGGTGACATCTAAGTTGGCGAGGAATTTGTCAGATGTGTGCAAACAGTGAAGCAATGAGACTAGAGCACCTAAGAATTGTGCAGAGATTTGGTGTGCCTTGAACACTGGGTGTATGCGTGCCATACAATGACATAACTAGAGGTTAAGCTAACAGGTCTGGAGGTAGAGAGTAAAGAATCTTTACTTTCTACCCTAGCATCTTGCACATAAGAAGGCAATAAATATGGTCCAGAGGTTAGGACCACGGGCTCCAATGTTCTAACTGGGGTTCTACCACTTACTACCGATGTGATCTGGGCATCCGTCTAAGACTCGGTTTCCCCATTTGTGACATGGGAATAAGAACAAGTTTTGACACAGTTTCTGGCAGGATTAAATTCCTGAGTGTGTGTCGACTGTTGAATATAGCGTTCGACTCGTATTAAGCGCTAAATAAGAATGAATCATCATTATGATTACCAGGCCAAAGCACGTGCAACGTACCCTACTTTCTGAGGAGTACCCCACAACCTTCTTCTCACTGCTAGAGCTGGGGAGAGCAAGTTGGCGGCTCGCACTCCCAGCTCCACCGTCCTCCGAGGCCTCTCAGAGTGCCGGGCCAGGCCAGGAGAGGGGCGGCCTGGCCTGGCGGGCGGGGACACGCTGCTGCTTACCCGGGCTCGGGTCTCTCCCCTCGTCCTCCGCAGTCCCGCGGGCGCTGAAGCCGGGCGGGAGGGCCGGCCCGATCAGGTCTCTCGCCATCCGCCGTGGCGGCACCCGACCGCATACACAACTCTTTCCGCTCAGTTAAATCGAATCCAGAGATAGCCAGCGAATCCACCGCCAAAGCTGGAAGTTTTTCCGGCTCCGAAAAATGACGTATTGACCTGTGATTGGCTATGCTATGTAATTAACGATAGCGGAAGTGATGCTTAATGCTTGTTTCACATTCATTTGCAAGATTCCTTGCCTGAAGGTCGCATGGCTGAACCGTCTAGTAGTTTCGTGACGCCTTCGGGATGGTTTCCACCCCCCGAATTGACTCCCACTTTGGGGCCTTTGAGTGACACTGCCCCGATGCCGGAGAACTGGATGCTCTGGGCCATGATGCCGCCACCGCCGCCGCCACCGCCACCTCCTTCGGGGTCTCTTCCCACCGCCAGATCTGAGCCTTCCTCCGAGGCGCAGTCCCGCCACGAGCCCCAGGCACTCCCTGGGGCGCCGCCCCCCTTCGACGCCTTGCTACTTCCCGGAGCGCAACCCCCTTTCGACGCCCAGTCTCCTCTTGATTCTCAGCCTCAACTCAACGTCCAGCCTTCCTGGAATTACCAGAATCCGGCATCGTGGTACTGGAGACAGTCCCCTGATAATTTTCCTCAGCATCAGAATCCCCACAACCCTCCAGGTAGGCGTTTTTCCTCCTGGTGTCACCCCATTCTTTACTTTTCTTCCCTCTCATCTTTCATTTCCTCCCTGTACTTCAAGTTCTTGGAGTCTGGTCACTGATGCACCACACTATGACCGACTGGAATGTTTGCCACACCTGTTCATTTATTTTAGATTTTTATTGGACTCTAAGTGTGTATCAGTACTTGGGGATATAATCGTGAACAAAATTTGTGAGTATAAAAATCGTCTACTGTGGCAAGACACAATAAGCCCAATAGTTACATTGTGTATTAGGAGGTAAAGAGTGTTGTGGAAAGAGATGAAGCAGTAAAGAGTGATTGTCGTTGTTGTTAAGTGCTGTCGAGTCCGTTCTGACCCATAGCAACCCTCTAGAGGTTTTTCAAGGAGCGACTGGTGGGCTTGAACCACCAACCTTGCAGTTCAAACCGACTTTGCAGTCTAGCGCATTAACCCACAGCGCTGCACCAGGACTTCTGGTTGGGCATATTTAAATAGGGTAGTTGGAGAAGACCTCATAAGGAAGGTGACATCGCAGTAAAGACTTCAAGCATCAGAGCCATGGATATGTCTGGAGAGCATATAGGCAAGTACTGGGCAGGTGCTGAAGAAATGGATAACCAGTGTAGCTAGAGAGGAAGTTGTTACTAGGTGTGCGAACTGCAAGGTCAGCAGTTCGAAACTACCAGCTGTTCCACGGGAAAAAAATGAGGCTTTCTGCTCCCATAAAGATTTACAGCCTCGGAAACTCTGTACAGGGTCGCTATGAGTCAAACCAAACTCCATTGCATGTAACTACCACGACCCAGTTCCTTGTAACTCCTAGTGACCCTATGCACAACAGAATAAAACATTGTCCCGTCCTGCGCCAACCTTATAATCATTGTTACACTTGAGCCCATTGCTGCTGCCACTATGCCAATCAATCTCCTTGGGGGATTTCCTCTTTTTCATTCACCCTCCACTTTACCAAGCATGATGTCCTCTAGGGAGTGGTCCTTTCTGATAGCATGTCCAGAGTATGAAAGATGAAGTCTTGCCATCCTGGCTTCTAAAGAGCAATATAACTGTGCTTTTTCCAATGTTGATTTGGTTGTTCTTCTGGCAGTCTGTGGTTTGTTTTGTTTTTAATTTGCTAATATTTATTGCAAAAATAACTTTAGAAGTAGTTGATTAATGAGGCTTTTTTCAAACCATCCCACTTACTATATCTTATTAAAAAGATGCAATTGAAAAACTTTTTTTTAATAAGGAAAAAAAAAGGCTTTTTAGAGTGTAAGGATACTATATAGCAGTGGCTTTCAGACAAAAAAGCATGTCCAGTGCTCTTCTGTTTCTTCTTTTGGCAGGATTAACTTGACAAGCACACCAGTTCACTTAGACACAAGGTCAGCACTCCACATTAATAAATGCGTCCCAGTCATGATCAAGTTATCAACATTTGAACTTGCAGATAAGATGGATAGAGCAATCTCAGCATTAAAACCAAGGCTCCGAGGTCTGAACCACCTGGAGCACTCCTGAGAACAGGACCAACAGATCATTTTGATTTTAGAGGACACAATATATACATATCCCCCTATGGATTTTTCCACTCTCTTTGGCCTCCAAAAGGCTCACATATTAGTCCATCAAAAAAAGAACTGGCTGTGAGCCAAAAGAAAAAAGGGAAGAAAATCCAGAGTGTTCTGTGTTACTCTGAGAGACTTACCTTTCGGCTTCTACTTGGACGTTTTCAAACTGTGCAGATTCAAAGGAGTATGTCCAGTTGCAGCCTAACCATTCATGAAATTCACACGGATGTTTTCCCATAGAAGTTTCCCATCCAACATGCCAGAACAGAAGTGACTGGATATTGAAGTTGACCGTGTGGAGAGGTGGAAGGGGCTTGGATTTGGCAGGAAGAGGATAGCTGCCTTTCTGACCCGTGGTAAAGGTGATGAGGGTGAAGAGCTCATCCTCCTCAGTTCCAGCATGAAACGGCCGTTGATGGCAAGGATAGGACTCAGTTGTTTAAAAAGAAATTTCTTCGGCAGTTTTCCGATTTTGGTATACAGCACTTGTAGCTCTGGTATTTGGCTGAAAGATCCCTTAAAGGTGAAAGTAGCAGCTTCTCAGGATGCATTGAAATCAGGAAGGAAGGTTGTCTCTACACGGAATCGTTATGGCTCTGATATCCGATAGGAGTTTCTGCTGCATACTGCCCACTCCATGGTTATAGAGCGATCATCCAGTCCATGGTATTTTTAATACCCTTTTCTAACACCATAACTCGGATGCATCAGTTCTTATATGGTATTCCTTATTCATTGTCCAACTTTCAAATGCTTGTGAGGCTATTGGAAGCACTATGGCTTGGGTCAGGCAGAAGAGTCGGGTGGAACTGTAGAAGATGAATGAAGAGAGCTGACACTGAAGGGCCTGCAAGTTATTAGTGGAACTTTCACTGTTACTCTTGTGACCGATCTTGTACAAGGGAGGGGCCTGATTTATGTTGCAAAAGGATGGGTCTGGCTGCTGTGATGGAAATTGACTGTAAGGAAGGTTAATGAGACTATAAAATTATCCAATTGAGAGACAGGACCAGGATAGAGCTCTGGAGGTGGTGGGAAGTAGTCTGATTGTAGCTCTACAATGGCCACCTTGATTTCCTAAAGGATTCAATGTGGAGTGTGAGATCGGAGGAAGTAAGGGTGAGTCCTGGCGTGGTGCTGTGGGTTAATGCGCAGGACTTCAAAGTCAGTTTGAACTGCAAGATTGGTGGTTCAGGCTCACCAGCTGCTCCTCGAAAACCCTCTCCAGAGTTACTCGAGTTACTCTGGGTTGTAACTGATGACGGTTTTGCCAGGCAAAAAGGAACTCAGATGAGGAAGAATGGATGCATCAGATTTGAAAGGGAAGGTCAGGAGTTGAGTCTGAGCCTCAAGTGTGGGGACTACTTGTCTGTTAGTGGAGGTTGGTGTGTTGCTGTGATGCTGACCAGGTTTCTGTGGAGCTTCAAGACTAAGAGAGATAGGAAGAAAGGCCTGGTGATCTACTTATGGATCGCAATGGTTAGATTGGCAGTCAGTCACAGAGATGGTGAGGACTCAGCAGAGTTGTGTTCTGTCGTGTGTAGGGGTGCCATTAGTGGCAGGTGGAGGGTGATGGACTCTAGGAAGCCATTTACAAATTTTAAATAGGGCAGTGACATGATTGAAGAGAGATCCAGGGTGCTATGACAATAATGTAGGCAAAATATTGGGGTTTCGAGTTGGATGATGTCAATTTGAGGGAAGATGTATTTTACAAACTTGTGTTTTCCTGGTACTAGATGGATGTTGGAAGAACTGTATTAGGAATTTCATTGTCTAAGTTTTAATTTGAAGTAATTGTAAGGAATTTCATGGGGTTAGATTACCCATATCTCTATTTAGATGTCTAAATAGGGCCATGTCATCACATCAGAATTTAATCATTTGAAAAATACTTGGTAAGTTAGTCTTATCTCTAGTTTGTTTGAATTTGAACTACAATGTGGGCTGGCTTAGCAGTGTTTCAGTTCAGGTATTTACAACATTCTTTAGCAAATAAAATTTTTTAAAATAATTTTGTAGTTGCAAGCATTGATGTATTTTTTTTTTTTTTTAGCTAAGCGTCCTTTTTTTCCACGAAAACATGATGCAAACTTCAATGATTTCAACTTCCCTCCCAATAAGAAACAGAAAAAAAAGGTATTATTGTTTAATATGTTCTTCAATGTGGCTCTTTGGTCCTTCCGTCACATTTCCCTGTCTTGTACTTCTGTCATAGCTGTCTCAGTGCTTTGCTTCCATTACTGACACAGGGGAGCCTTGCTAGAATAGCATCTTGTGTCTGTGTGTGAAGACTTTAAACAAAATCTGAGAAAAAACTGGAAAAATCTTACAGAAAGGACTAATAGAAAGCATTGAGTTCATTTCAGTATAGAATCAAGATAAAAATAACAATTATAATTATAGAACAACATAAACGTTAAACTTTGATAAAATAAGAAACAATATTACTAGGAGATTGAGAGATGAAGGAGGAAATTTGGGGAGAAGAATGGTGGTGGTGTGCTGTGGAGTCGCTTCCAACTCAAAACAATCCTATGTAGGGTTTCTGAGGCTGTAAATCTTTACGGGAGCAGAAAGCCTCATCTTATCTCCCACAGAGTGGCTGGTGGACTGACTTGAACTGCTAACCTTGTGACTCACAGTCCAGTGTTTATCCTACAGAGCACTTAACACCACCAACATGAGGCCTTAAGGAGCCCTGGTAATACTGTACAGTAGGCTGGGGGTGCTAACCTGATAGTTCAAATCCACCACATACACCAGAAGAAAGACGTGAAGCTGTTTGCTCCAGAAGAGATTTACAGTCTTGGAAACCCTATATGGGGTTGCTGTGAGTCAGAATCTACTCGATGGCAGTAGGCTTTTGGTTAAATGAGGCCGTTAATTTAGCATAAATTGAACAATGTCATTTTTGCATGAAATCTCTGTAGCTAATAGTACCAAAATGTTAATCAAATGTATTTATTAACATAATCTCAACATTAAGAAAATGTAGATAATTTTCTTCATAGTCAGTAATAGTAATAATCTTTTAAATTTTATGTTAAAACAAAAGAAACGAATAAAATAATTTGTTCTGGTGTGCTGCTGTAGGATAAAGTACTGGATTGAAAGGTGGCTTTGAACCGCAACGTTGGCGCTTCATACTCATTAGCTGCTCCTTGAAAACTCCATAGAGATTCTCTATGAGTCCGAACTGATTGGATGGCACTTAATAACAACAACAATCGTTACCTAAGTGATTCTTTTTTCCTTTGTGTTTTCTTAAGAAATACATGATAATTGTTATTTTTCCTAAAATATAAAATGCTATTTTACCTTAAATATTTCTCTTTAGGTCATTTGGGAACATGCGGTACAAAATCTTAATTAGAATACTAATTTGAAATCTCCTCACAGAGTTTATATTAGGTCTGCCCACATTTACAATTTTTACTTGTCTAACTTCTCTGAAACATTTGCTAAAAAGAAAAGAAAAACAGAAACATCCTTTCATTTGAAATGGATTCAGGCGTTTGTACCACATACACGGGTTGTAAAAATATCTATGTGTTACTAGTTTGATTTTTACCACTGATTATAGAAAAGCCCTAATGCCTTTTTGTTTTTGTTTGCAGAAAAGAAAGGAACCTGTTTTTCACTATTTTTGTGACACCTGTGACCGTGGTTTTAAAAATCAAGAAAAGTATGATAAACACATGTCTGAACACACAAAAGTAGGTTTTCTTTTCTTGGTTGTCCTGGAATTTATTTAGCAAAATGGCCTTCTAGCTATATATTTAGTAAAAATTCTAAGCCTTTTTTTTTTCCTATAAAGTTTATCGTTTTCATAGAAATGTTTGGTGACTTGATAAATTGGAACAGTGACCCTAGGCTTTGCAGTGTGGGGTTGGGGAGACCCACCGCTTCAGGAATATTTTTTAAGATGGCTGTGATTCCTCTCAAGTGGCCCTCTGTACTTCTGTGAACTTTTTCTCCTGTAAGGCTGCCCTTGATGGCTTTACCAGCTATTGCTGCAATTTTCCATGGGCCAATCACCATCTTAGGGTGGGTGGGGTCTGCACCTTATTTTAGGTTCATGGTTAGCACAGATGGTTTGCACTTGACTTCTAGTCTAAAGGTTAGGAGGTTCAAACTCATTCAGCAGCACTGCAGAAGAAAGATCTGGTGATCTGTTTCCATACAGATTATAGGCAAGACAGCCCTAAGGAATGGTTCGATTTTGTAACAAACACATGGGGTTGCCGTGAGTCAGCATTGACTCCAAGGTAGTGGGTTAAACGTTATTCGGTTCGATTTTGTAACAAACACATGGGGTTGCCGTGAGTCAGCACTGACTCCAAGGTAGTGGGTTAAACTTTATTATCATACGACTTTGCTATGTCATACTTTTACTCAGCTGGAGAAAGAACTGTATATTTTGAGAATGTCATTTAAAAATGTAATGTTCTCTGGAGTGATCTTTGGTTTGCTATTAACATAAATATGCAGTGATTACACCATGTAGTTGGTAACTATGTATGGCCAGAATATGTCTGTGTGTAATAGTGCGCTGTATATAAAAATGGAAAATAATGAAAATTAATAATTGAAATTTTAAAACTCTTACAGTGTCCTGAAGTAGATTGTTCTTTTACTGCACATGAGAAGATTGTCCAGTTCCATTGGAAAAATGTAAGTTCATGGGTCTGTCTTTTTTACCTTGTGGGTTTTGTTTTTTTTTTTGGTGTATGATCTTTTTATTCCATTGGTCTGTTAACTTCATATCTTTTTATTTACATAGCCTAATAGTAACATTTGTCAAGTATTTTATACTTTTGAGGCATTTTTACATCTCGTATTCGGTTTTATCTTCATAGCTATGCGAAGTAGATGTTGCCCTCATTTAACACAGATAGGAAAGAAAAAAAAAAATCTGCTCCAGGCTTCACAACTGAATCTTGAGCTTGAATTCCTTGTCTCTAAATTGTACAGGCGTTTTACTGCATCGTGCCGTTGTATGTAATCATGATTTCCTTAGCTCCCACACTCAATATTGGTTGGTAGGTCATTCATTTATGGGTATTTAATGTCATTCAAGCCAGTAGGTGACACATCAACTTTGTAACCAAAATTATGTTACTCCAAGTTTCCAACTGAGTACATCTAGACTAAATACTTGAGAAACTCTTCTGTACAGTAAAAGTCATAGTAAGAACGGATAAAAGCTACTTATTTAGTATTAAAAAATGGTCTTTATTCCTGCATTTAATGTTGGGTCCCAAGTCTCCATTATCCCCATAATATGCAAAGCTTATTCACAAGCACATGCTATGCTTCCTGATGGTCAGCGGGCTTTTCCCCTTTAGATGCATGCTCCTGGTATGAAGAAAATCAAGTTAGACACGCCAGAGGAGATCGCAAGATGGAGGGAAGAAAGAAGAAAGTGAGTAAAGAGTTCAAGGAAGTAACTCTTTGGTGGTCACAAGGCTGGGCACTTCCATATGATGCTCTTTCTGTCCCTGGTCGTGTCACTGGAAAGGGAAATTTGGTCTGCTCTAACTGGCATGGAGCTGTAAGGTCAGCACTGCACTGCTAACTAGGAGGCTGGCACTTCAAGCCCACCAGCCACTCTTTGGAAACCCAGTACAGGGGCGCTGTGAGTAGGAGAGCCGACTCAAGGGCACCTAGTCACCACAATAGGAGTTCTGGATGTCAGCTGCTTGCTGCCTGGTAAACGCTCTGTGACAGAGGCAACAGTGGGCACATGGCTAGTGTTAAAAAAAAAAAAAAAAAAAGTATAGTACTTTGGTACGTTCATTCTTTTCAACAAAAATTTGAAATGACTTCAGTGTACTAGGAACAGGAGGTATAAAACAGTGAACAAAGATAAATAAGTGCTTGTCTTTAACTGTTGTTGAGTGTGGTAAAGTCAGTTCTGACTCAGCAACCCTCTATAGGGTTTCCAACCAACGTTGTGGTTAGAAGCCCAGTGCTTATCCTATAGAGCCACACCAGGACTCCTGTGTTAAAGTGCCATCAAGTCAGTTCTGACTCATAGTGAGCCTATATAGGGTTTCTGAGGCGCAGTTGGTGGGTTTGAATTGCCAGCCTTGTAGTTCCTAGTCCAGTGCTGATCCTGCAGTACCACACAAGGACCTCTATGCCTCTATGTTGTTGTTAAGTGTTGTCCAGTTGGTTCCAATTCATAGAGACCTTGTATAGGGTTTCTGAAGACCAGCTGGTGAGTTTGAACCACTGATCCTGTGGTTCAAACCAACCTTGCGGTCTAGTACTTTATCCCACAACGCCATACCAGGACTCCTATAGAGATAAGTTATTCATTCCAGAAATCAAAGCCAGGCAATTTGAGCCTTACCATGTGATTAACGAGTTTACACTATTAGGAAAGATTAGTTGATATCTACTTAGAATATAAGGAGCTCTGGTAGCGTAGTGGTTACGAATTGGGCTGCGAACCTTAAGGTCAGCAGTTTGAAACTACCAACACTCCGCAGGAGAAAGGTGAGGCTTTCTGCTCCCGTAAAGATTTACAGCCTCGGAAACCCTGTACAGGGTCACTATGGGTCGGAACTGATTCAATGGCACTTAATAACAACAACAACCTAGAATATAAACCCAAACCAACCCACTGCCATTTAGTTGACTCCGACCCTAGTGACCCTGTATAGGGTTTCTGAGGCTATAAATCTTTATGGGACCTTACCTTGTGGTGTGCAGTCCAGTGCTTATCCCACAGCGCCACCTAGAATATGCTTAATGAAAACATTAGATCACTCTGTTTCCCCGCAAAAAGCTGGGATAAATGAAGTCCTGGCGTGGCACCATGGATTAATGCGCCAGACTGCAAAGCCGTTTGAACTGCAAAGTTGGCAGTTCAAGCTCATCCGCGGCTCCTTGGAAACCCTATACAGGGTCACCATGGGTCAGAACTGACTTGAGGCACTTAACAACAACAGAAACATTATGAACAATTTGTAAACAGTTCTTAAATGTACATACCAAAAATCTAAGAGCCACGTAGCTGTAATTTTTTTTAAGTTCCAGTGACTTTCCAGCTTTAAGCTTAGAGGCACATTGTCTTAAGAGGCTATCAAGTACCAGTCTCTTTGATGGTTGATAGTCATAAGTCCTCCTGATTAACAGTTTAACATCACACACACTACACACTCACATTTTCAGCCTTTCGCAGCACGTAACAAAGTTATAAGGGAAATTGGACTAGAATGAACAAAGATGTCATAGAATGTACACAACAGGCAGAGCCAAGAGGAGGGAAACAATTCTACCAACAAAAACAAAACCCCAGCATGGAAGTAGAATTTAAAAAGTTCAAATGCATGACTGTTCTCCCAATTGCTGTTAATTATGATTTGTATTATGGGATTACCCGCCCCCCCCAAATGGAATACTGAGTTGACACCCAAGATCGTTAAAATCCCCACAAGTCAACATCTCACTGTTTTCTGGTTGTACCAAAAAATAATCAACTAGCAAATAATTTCTCCTCTTTAAAAAAGAAAAAGCATTTACACTTAAAAAAATGGGATGAAGTGGAACTTCCTCCTACTTAAATATGTTTTAGGAGCTACTAACAAACTTGGGTTTACAAAATAGTTGATAAAAGATTCCTCTAGATTGTACAAGAAGAAAGAGATACATGACCCACTGATAAGACATGGTTGTTGTTGTTAAGTGCCATCGAGTTGGTTCTGACTCAACTACCCTGAGTAGCGTCTGGTGAACTTGAACAGCTGACCTTGCAGTTCAAACTGACCTTGCAGTCCAGTGCATTTACCCACAGTGCACAAACATTAATCAGACCTGGTTTCTTTCTCTCTTGCTTTATCAGAGGCTGGGCTCCTTGTTTTTTAGTTTCTCCATTTTCAGCAGGCAAATCTTCAGTTCCTTGGTTAGCCACTTTAGCCTGTTCCCCACCCCACCCCACCCCTTTGCACATTTTTCTTCCTTTCCTGCTGCCTTTTTTGGCTTTGTTTCCTTTTTTTGCAGGAGCAGCTTTAGTTGACAATCTCTCCACTCTTCTCTTGTTTTCTTTACATTTACATTTCTTTACATGCAGTCCATACTGAGGTTGTAATCGCTGATCTGCATCACTAAGTATTTTAAGTTCTCTTCACTTTTGTCAGACAAGGTTGTATCAGTTGAGTTCCTCCAATCTTGATGCCACATTCTTCATTTAATCCATCTTCTCAGATGATTTGCTCAGGATACAGCTTGAATAATTATGGTGAAAGGATAAACCCTGACACACACTTTTCCTGAGTTTAAATCATTGAGTATTCTCTAGTTCTGTTTCAACGACTATCTGCTGGTCTATGTATGGGTTCCTCATGAACACCATTGTGTCCTGAAATACTCATTCTTCTCATTGTTAGCCATAGTTGGTCATGAGCTACATAGTCAAAAGCCTTTACATAGTCAATAAAGCACAAATAAACAGCTTTTGGGTATTTCTGCTTCCAGCATGATAAAATTTGACAAGACCAACAGCATATTCATTGCACATACCTTTTTAAAACAACATAAAAGGTGACTGTACACACGGACCTCTCCAGGTGGAATATACAGGAGTCAGATTGGCTATATCTGTGGAAAGAGACAAAGGAGGAGCGCAATATCATCAGCTGAAACAAGGCCAGGGGCAGACAGTGGAACAGATCATCAATTGTTCATAAACAAGCTCAGGCTGAAGTCCACATTGAAGCAAAGTGTCTGCAAGTAAACTTTCAAAAAGTGGGGGATGCCTGTATTTTCTTTGTACTCGTGTTTTTCCTGTTGTACAAAATTAGGTTGGATATATGTATGTTTCTTAGATATATATAGGTGTTTGTGTGAAATTTCAAAATGCATTTGTTAAGCTGATTTTATTTTGGCCAGCTAAAATGTCAGCAAAACAAATTGCTCCTTAGGACTACCAGTCAGGAGTCTAATTTGAGCTTAATTTATTTATTCTGGTTATTTCTTCATTACTTACTTAGACGAGCTCGCTTTTTTTTTTTGTCAGAATTGTTACTGTATATGGCCTTTTAACCTTTCTTACTCTTAGTTTTGATCCTATTGATGCTTCTAGAAAATTGCACTTCCATTTTTGTAGTTCTTCCATTGATCTTGTTAGCAGTTCTAACTCCTAGCAACCTCTGTAAGGTTTCTGAGGAGGAACTGGTGAGTTTAAACCTCTAACCTTGCAGTTCTGCACTTACCCTCCATCACTATACCAGGACTCCTAGCCCACCTAAAACCCTCAGAGCAGGAGTAGGAAACTGTGAAATCAGTTTGTCTGGCCCTGCCAACGTAACCGCAATTTCAGCCATCTCATCAGGCATGAGTTAATTAAATGTTTGAGCAACTATAGCAGGGTAATTTTTTAAAAAAATTTTATTGTGAATTCAGTGATCGCTTTTATGGGAAAACATCAGCTTTACGAAATCATCCTATCATATTTCGTTTCATTGCAATGATTACAGTCCCCTCCATGCATCATCATTCAACAGTGTTTGCTTCTAGTCCCTCCCTCTTTTTTTGTTTTTTTTGTTTGTTTGTTTGGATGTACACCATAACACTCAGGAATATGCAGTCATTCAAACACCCAAAGTGCATACCCTGCAAACAGCACACAGCCCCTCTCCCTCCATGAGTCTAGAGACCCCAGCTGCTCCATCTCCACATCATCATCACTGCCTCCATCTCTGATGTCACTGTTTTTCTGGGTAGGGTCCCTCACTCCACTCTTGCTCTTCTCCCTTTATGGCCCCCAGGGACCTCCACTCCTGGACTGCAAGATCAAGCACTTCCCTCGTTTGTTACAAAACATCTACCTTTACAGTTATAGCAGGCTAATTTTTAAGTTAATAATTTTGTATGGTCCATAAGTGATGTTATAAATTTTGGTAGAAAGTTCCCCATCCCTGCCTGTCATTAAATACAGTGCCCTCTTTCTGCCACTTGAGCATAGATGTCTGTCTGTTTTAGTCTCTTAGTACTGCTGTTGTAGAAACACCACAGGTGGTATTCCTCACAGTTTAGCAGGCTAGAAGTCCAATTCAGGTCATTAGCTGTATGAGAAGGCTCTCTGTCCACTGTGGGGAAAGACGTTTTAGTTTCTTGGAATCTTTACATAACATCTATATTTCCTGTTTGTGCCTAAATTGCTGTGGTTTTGAACCTTAAATTCTCACTAAATGGAACAGATCATTACAGATTCAGTCTTAATCACTGCCTGGTACGCCTCTGCTTATAATTCAGTGGCTCTCCTTTACCAGCTGAATTAAATTACAAACTGTCCAGTTTGGTATTCACAGTACATTTTGACTTCAGCCTCCCTTTCTTGCCAGTGACTTTATTGCAGTATGGTCAATGCAGAATGAACTACTTGCCACTCGAGTGTGTATCACACTTTTAAGTTTCATTGTGAATGAGTGAAGGTTTACAGGGCAGATTATCAGTTTTACATTCAACAAATTATATTTTGTTTCGTTGCAATGGTTGTAATCCCCTCCCATGTACCATCAGTTAGCAATATTTATCTCTACTCCCTTTTTTGTTTTTGATGTACACATACAAAGCAAAAAATATAATTCATTTAGAAAAGCCAGCCTCCTGCCCACAGGCACACAGCTTTTCTCAGTCCATGGGTCTGGAGTCCTCAGCTGCTCTGTCTATGCCATAATCTCTGCCACTGTCTCTGTTGTTGCAGTTTTTCTGCGTAGGATCCCTCACACTAATCTTTATACATTTTCAGACACTTAGTATATTTTGCCCTATGTTAAACCTATTTGTGTGCTTTTCTTATATCCTTCCTGGTTTATTGTATGTTTTTTTTCACCATTATAACTTTGAAAATTCCTAGCATGTGTATATAAGTAACTGAATTATTGAGTGCCGTTGAGTCAGTTCCAACTCATAACGACCCTGCATCAGGTTTCTGAGAAGCAGCTGGTGAGTTTGAATCGCCAACCTTGAGATTAGCAGTCCACTGCTTATCCTACAGTGCCACGTCAGGACTCCAAGTAACTGGACTTACATTTTTCCTTAACCATGTTTATGAACACACACCAAATAGATACATTGTGGTTAAATCAACTGCATCAAATACTTTGTGTAAATCATCCAGATCTTCCGTGGTCGGGCAAAGTGAGATTAATCTGACAGGGTTTTTTCCTTTACCAGAAATATAAAGTGTCTGTGAATCATTTTGGGGGGTTATTTTTTCCAAAGTTTTTGCCAGTACATAAGAGAAGCCTGCATGTTTAAGTCCTATTGTGGCTCTGTAGGATTAGCACTGGACTGTAAGATCAGCAGGTCAAGCTCACCAGCCATTCCTAGGAAACCCTCAACAGGGCCACTTTGAGTCAGAACGGCCATACTTAACAACAACAACGTATATGGTAAAAAGTGAATGTGTTGTATGGGTAGCATTTTCTAGTCCAGTGCTACACAAAGACCCATTCTGTAAATACACTGCCTCCTTCAATGGGAAAGTCATGGTACCAAAATCATAATAATTATGATAATTGTTGCTAAATGCTGTCAAGTCAGTTCTAACTCACAGCAATTTTGTAAGAAGCACCTAGTGGGTTTGAACTGCCAGCCTTTGTGGCTCAAGCTGACCTTTTGGTCCAGCACGTTATCCTACAGTGCCACAATAACCTGATCTAAATAGTATGATTAGTGATATGTTTGATTTAAATTTTAGTGTAAGCTGCTTATTTAGTTATTGAGTAGCAAAATTTAGGTGTTGGCATCTGGTCTACACTTCCAGTAGCTTTGTTATTGTTGTTGTTGTTGTTAAGTGCTGTTGAGTCGATTCCGACCCATAGTGAACCCTGTAGAGGGTTTCCAAGGAGCAGCTGGTGAGCTTGAACCACTGACGTTGCAGTTCAAACGACTTTGCAGTCTGACGCATTCACCCACAGTGCCACACCAGGACTCCAGCTTTGTTATAGTTGACTCTTATCTCCTTTAAATAAAATTCCAGAAGTAATCAAAGGTTTTTAATGATCTGTTCTGGTGTGGTGCTGGTAGGATAAGCACTCGACTTCTCACTTCAGGGTTGGTGGTGCAGACCCACTGGAAAACCCTATAAAGGGTTGCTGTGAGTCGGAACCAACTTGACAGCACTTAACAACAACAGTAACTGTATTCTTAGTCATTGTTGGCTAACATCAAGTCAACCATCTGACTGTGACACCTCTGCACAGTGGAATGACGTGATGTTCCGCCCTGTACCGTCCCCGTGACTGTTGTGGTCCATAGTGTTTCTTTCACTGGCTTATTTTGGGAAGTTAATCATGAGGCCATTCCTCCTTGTCCCTCTAGTCTAGAAGCTCTGCTGAAACTTGGTCAGCATAATGACAACGCTCGAGCCTGTTCATGAGTTGCATTGGCCAGGAATGGAACTCGGGTCTCCCATGTGTGAGAATTCGACCACTCAATACCACTGCCACATGTTATTTGTTAAACAGATATTGCCAGTTGCAGCAGTCGCTTGATTGTTTAGCTGAATTGTAACTCTTAAAGCCTTCTTACAAATATTGTTTATTATTTCCTAGAAACTACCCAACGCTGGCCAATATTGAAAGAAAGAACAAGTTAAAACTTGAAAAGGAGAAGAGAGGTGCAGTGCTGATAACAACACAGTACGGGTGAGTTCTTGTAGGGTGCTTGCATTCACCTAATGCTGATTTTAACCGAGTATGCGCCTGGGATGGCGCTGTGGGTTAAAGCGCTGAACTGCAAAGTCTGTTTGAGCCACAAGGTCAGCAGTTCAAGCCCATCAGCTGATCCTTGGAAACCCTATACAGGGTCACTATGGGTAGGAACTGACTTAGGAACTGACTCGGCGGCACCTAACAACAACAATGCTTCTAAATAATAGGAAAGAGTATGGCACTAAAATTGAAAAATTTCTACTCTCCAATTCTGAAACCTTAGCCTTTGTAACTTTTTCACTTATTTTTTTTATTTTAGTAATATCTTAAATAGTAATACCATTTGTTATTGTTAGTGCCGTCAAGTCAATTCAGATTCCTAGGGATCCTGGATAGGATTTCCGGGCTGTAATCTTTACGGAAGCAGACAGTCTCATCCTTCTCCTGCAGAGCAACTGGTAGATTGGAGCTGCTGACGTGGTTAGCAGCCCCGTTGTGTAACCCACTAGGCCACTAGGGCCTTATGTAACACCATGTATGTATATGGTTTTCGTAAAGGTTGTTGTTTTGAAATGCTGTTGAGTCAGTTCTGACCCATAGCGACCCTTTCTGAGGAGCAGCTGGTGAGCTTGAATCACCGACCTTGCAGTTCAAATGGCTAGTCTTTTCTCTCCTTGTTGCCTAGAAAACAGTTTTCTTCTTCAAAGGCCACCCATTTTATCCTCCTGGGTAGGTATACACATAGCACATATGAAACAGGCTTTTTAAACTAAAACAAACAAAACAAAAGCCTCCCCCCACCTCCTCCCCAAAAAAAGACACTATCCTGCACTGTTGCATTTTTAACTGAATGACGTACTTGGAGATTGTCTCATGAGTATATAATAGGGGAGCATGGTGACTCTGTAGGATAAGCACAAGACAGGGAACCACGAGGTCAGCGATTCGAGCCCCCAAGCTATTCTGTGGGAGAAAGATGAGGCTTTCTGCTCCCACAAAGATTTAAAGCCTTGGAAACCCTATACAGGTCAGAATTGACTTGAAGATGCTTACCAACAACAACGATATGTAGTAAGCTTCTTCATGCTTTAACTGTATAGAAGGCTTCAAACAGTTCATGATAATATTCCATCATCTTTTAATTTCATTTTTCCATAAACGTTTTGAAGCTCCTTTGTACTCATTTTATGAGTGTTCTGGTAAAATGTGTACAGTTGGTAGGTATAGTAATAATGTTTATGTTAGGTTGGTTAATTCTGGTTTATTTAATCTTATATAATTTTACAATTTTGTTTTTACTGAGAGGTATCTTAAAATTTTCATCTGTGAATTTATCAAGTTCTTTTGAGATAGTCAATTTTGGCTTTATGTATTGTAAAATTATGCTATTAGGTGTGTTGTTGTTGTTAAGTACTGTGGAGTCGGTTCCGACTCATAGTGACACCCTGCACAGAGTTTCTGAGGCTATAAATCTTTATGGGAGCAGAACGTCTCTTCTTTCTCCCACGGAACCGCTGGTAGTTTCGAACTGCTGACCTTGAGGTTGGCAGTCCGACTCGTAACCACTACGCTAATGGACATTGAATTGCTATGTCTTCTTTTTGCACTGACCCTTTTAACATTGTGAAATATCTGTCTCTAATATAATACTTCTTGCAGTAACACCTACTATGTCTAATATTAATTAATGCTTTGGTCATTGAATTGAATATGTTATAGTTGGATTTTAGTCTTCCAGCAGTTTCTTTCTTTTGGTTTTTTTTTTTTTTTTTTTCTATTGCCCCTACTTATTCTTTGTTTCCTTTCTTTTAGGTTAGTTAAGCATTTAAAAAAATTCTGTTGTTTTCACTATTAGCTTTTTATTAATCTCCCCCAGCTTACATATAGCTACATTTTTATTATGCTTAATATAAATATTTTTAAAAAGATGAATTGTCCTTTCAGTGATTGTCAAACTCTGGAATAGTAGAACTGCTCCTTCGTAGGTGGGCTGAGGTGTAATGTCAGTTACCATTTCCTCAGAGAGGTTTTATATTACATACTGAGCACCAGGAGGGTCACTCAGGAGCCAGCTGTGGTCAGAGTCTTTTGGAGCAGCACAAGGCCAAGGAAAGTGGTGTCTCTCATTCTCAGAGGGATGGTGTGCAGGGGCAGAGACCTTCCCTGTTTTATGTGCTATAGCAATGTTGGGTTCTTAGCCCGGCACCTGTGGGTGGGCATCAGAGATTGGTCCATGCTTTTCTATAGAATTTGGAATGTATAATTAGTTTAAAATGAGATTTTTTTCTAAGAGTCATGGTGATCCCAAAAATGAAAGGATAACTTCTAGATTATAAAGATGGTGACTTTGCAGTATGTTGAGTTGGCAAACTATTTAGAAAACGTAATTATGAAAATTATTGTTGCTGTGTTAAGTGCTGCCGAGTTGGTTCCAACTCGTAGCGACCCAGTGTAGGGTTTGCTCTAAATGCAAAGCACTTTATGTTATCTTATTTCTCTTTGTATTCCAATGATTTCCATTCAACAGATGAAACAGGAGAAAGCCTTAGTGTCCAAAGGACACAGGTGGTACGTGGCTAAATTGGGATTTGAATCCAGATCTCTCAGTTTTATACTCCTAACTGCAACCCTCATTATTAATGGAAAAATGTCGTTTGCTTGATGTCTTAGTTTCCTAGTGCTGCTTTAACAGAAAACAAATTCATTCTCACACAGTATCTTTTTTTGTTGTTGTTAAGTACTGTCGAGTGGGTTCTGATTCGTAGTGACCCTGAATGGGTTTCCAAGGAGTGGCTTGAACTGCTGAGAAGTCCAGTGTTTGTCCTGCAGCACCAGTTCAGGGTACCTGCTCTAGGGGATGGTTTTCTTTCTCTGTCAGCTCAGTCTTCTCCCCTTTCTGCTTGCTTCTTTTGTACCTGTTGTTGTTGTCAGGTGCCATCGAGTCAGAACCTACTCATAGCGACCCCATGTACAGCAGAACGAAACAATATCCGATCCTGGGCCAACCTCACCACCGCTGCCACACTTGAGTCCATCAATGATGCCACCTGGCCAATCCATTTCGTTAGAGGTCTTCCTCTTTTTCTCTGACACTCCATCTTACCCAGCATGACATCCTTCTCCAACGATTGTTTCCTCTGGACAATATGTCCAAAGTACGAGAGACGAAGCTTAGCCATCCTGGCCTCCAAGGAGCACTCTGGCTGCACTTCTTCCAAAACAGATCTATTGGTTCTTTTGGCAGTCCATGGCACCCTCAGTATTCTCCTCCAACACCACAACTCAAAGGTATCAATTCTTCTATGGTCTTCCTTATTCACTGTCCAGCTTTCGCATCCATATGAGGCTATTGAAAACACAATGGCCTGGGTCAGGCATACCTTAGTCCTCAAGTTGACATCTCTGTTCTTCAACACTTTAAAAAGTTCCTGTGCAGCAGATTTACCTAGTGCAATAGGTCGTCTGATCTCATGACTGCTGCTTCCGCGAGTGTTGATAGTTGATCCAAGAAGAATGAAGTCCTTGACAACTTCAATCTTTTCTCCATTGATAAGAATGCTGTTTATTGGTCCAGTGGTGAGGATTTTTGTTTTCTTGACATTGAGATGCAATCCATATTGAAGGCTGTGCTCTTTGATCTTCATAAGTAAATGTTTCAAGTCCTCTTCACTTTCAGCAAGCAAGGTTGTATCATCTGCATATCGCAGGTTATTAATGAGTCTTCCTCTAATCTTGATGCCATGTTTTTCTTCGTAGAACCCAGCTTCTCATATTATTTGCTCAACATATAGGTTGAATAAGTATGGTGAAAGAATACAACCCTGTCTCACACCTTTCCCAATTTTAAACCATTCAGTGTTCCCATGCTCTGTTCGAACAACTGCTTCTTGGTCTAGGTACAGATTTCTCAGAAGTACAATTAAGTGTTCTGGAATACTCATACTTCTCAATGTTGTCCATAGCTTGTCATGATCTACACAATTAACCTTTGCGTAGTCAATAAAGCACAGGTAAACATCCTTCTGATATTCTCTGCTTTCAGCCAGGATCCATCGGACATCAGCAATGATATCTCTCGTTCCATGGCCTCTTCTGAATCCAGCTTGAACCTCTGGAAGTTCTCTGTCAATGTATGATTGTAGCCGTATCTGTATTACCTTTAGCAAAACTTACTCGCTTGAGATATCAAAGAGATTGTCCGATGATTTCCGCATTGCGTTGGGTCACCTCTCTTTGGAATGGGCACAAACATTGATCTCTTCCAATTAGTCGGCCAGGCAGTTGTCTTCCAAATTTCTTGGCAGAGATGAGTGAGTGCCTCTTGTGCTGCCTCACTTTCTTGAAAGATTTCAATTTTTATTCCATCAATTCCTGGTGCCTTGTTCTTTGCCACTTCTTTCAATGCACTTGGGACTTCCTCTCTGAGTATCATTGGCTCTTGTTCATATGGTATCTCTTGAAATGGTTGAACATTAACCATTTCCTACTGTGCTCTTTTTCATATTCAAAAGGTGATTGGCTTAAAACACACCCTACACTAACAGTGGCTTATATAGCAGAAAACCAATTCCCAAAATAGGATTTTAACCACAGATATGTTGTTGTTGTTGTTAAGTGCCATTGGGTAGGTTCTGACTCATAGTGACCCTGTGTAGGGTTTCTGAGGAGCAGCTGGTGACCTTGAACTGTTGACCTTGTGGTTCAACTGACTTTGCAGTCCGGCGCTTTAACTCACAGTACCACAGATGCTAATACAAGTACGGGTTTTATTTCTGAGAGAAGTGGTTAGGGTGGTTGAGAGAACACATGTTGAGCTGTTTGTGTCATTGTGCTAGGCCTAGGTTTATCCTCTGTAAGATGAAGACGTGGTATCTGATTCATCTATTTGAGTGGGTTATAAGTGTGGTCAAACAAGGTTCAGTATAGTTGGAAGTGCCTCACATCCAGTAAGGCTTCTGAAAACAAGTAGACAAGCGCTAATGCCCTGAGGACCTCTGTTAGCTTAGTGTTTCTGAATCGGGCTGCTAACCTCAGGGTCAGCAGTTCGAAACTACCAGCTGTTTCACAGGAGAAGAATGAGGCTTTCTGCTCCCGTAAAGATTTACAGCCTCAGAAACCCTGTACAGAGTCACTATGAGTCAGAACTGACTCCACGGCACATAACAACAGCTACAAGAATGAAAGAGTGCTGCCAGTTAGATCGAACTGTCCTAAATTGCACAACAAAGCCCGATTTCAGAGGATTTTCCATGGAAGAACACATGTATGTTAGAATTGCTAAAGTATGATATACTGTAGTGTGTTGTCCTTTCAAAGTTCTACCACAGAGTTCTCTGTCTGGAAACCATTGGATTTATTATATCTTTTTCTTGTGCATGTACAAGGTCACAAGTGATTCTTCTGACAGCTAGGTATCTTTTGCACCTAGAAGTCTTTCTTAAATTTTCTGGAAAGGTCAATAACTTTTCTGTTGATAACTGTAATTTTCTGATTCCAGAAAGATGAGGGGAATGTCCAGACATTCACAGGTGGCAGAGGTCAGAAGCCCTGGCAAACATCACAGGTGGAAAAATGTGAGAGGTGGACATAAAACAGCCACTGAATCAAGCAGTTCCTCGTGCAAGTCAAAATCTGAAGGTCCACTTGAGGCAAATGCTGATCCCCTGGGGATTTTGGCAAACAATGATTCTGGTAAGATAAACAGAAGACAAACTCACTTATGAGTATATGGGAAATGATGCTGATGGTAATTATTCACAGTCTTGCATGCAGAAGGTTTAATGTCAGGTACGGGTTGTCCATGATAAAGGATGGGGCGCCATTGCAGAGATTCCATTGCAAATCAGTTCCGACATAAGTAGAAAACCTCAGGGTTTTTTTTTTAAAAAGATTTTATTATTGCCTTTATTATAAATATATTCATAAGTCTGATCTTTATTTGTTTTGGGGGCTGGAAACATTGCATAGAAGCATACAGATATTATTAAACACTGTTGAGTTGGTTCTGATAGATGAGCTTGAACTGCCAAACTTATGGTTAAAACTGACCTTACAGTCTAAGGTATTAAACTGCAGTACCACATCAGGACCCCAAGCTTACAGATCGATTTTAATAAATATGTACATCCAAGGGGCTTTAAAAATTCATGGGAAAAAAATCCCATTAGCTTACAGTTTCCATTTTTTTCACAAACTTCAAAATTGGCTCCAGTGATGAAGAGTTGAATGACACTGGCATTTTGTCGTTTGCGGTTACAACTGCATGTGGGGAAGGTTCTGGAGCATTTGGGTTATCCCTGGAAATGAGAAAGATGCTTCTAGTCCGAAAACTAGTGAGAGTTGTCTATATGATTCTCTTCTTTTTCCTTCATATATTTTGTGGTAACATCTCACTGCTTCCTTCTTTTCATTTTTTTAAGGTTTTTATTGTGGATTGAGTGAAATTCACAGGGCAGATCATCAGTTTTACATTCAACAAATTATATACCTTATTTCATTATAATGATTATAATCCTCTCCATGTACTATCAGTTAATAGTATTTCTCTCTGTTCACTTTAGCTCTTTTTTTTTTTTTAAACATTCAGTTATATGTAATAATTTACACCAGCAAAGGGCATGTTCTACAAGTCTGCTTCCTGACTACCAGCTCTCAGTCCCTCTCTTCCCATGAATCTAGAGTCCTCAGCTGCTCTCCTCCATATCCCCATCTCTGCCTCTATCTTAGGTATCGCCAATCACTTCGAGCCTTTATCGCCCCCTCAATTTAGGTAGCCAGTGTCTAAGTTGCCCATCCCTATCTGCCCTGTGTACAGAGGGGATAGCATTGATACTTGATGTGAAGGCGCCTTCACTCTCTGTTGGTATTTAGAGTTACTACCTCCATGAGTATAGGTCAGGTTTGTCAAATTGTAGCAATTTACCCTTGTTTCCTTTATCAAAAATTATTTTGTTGTTTTTTTAAAAATATTCCTCTAATGGAGTTCTGACTATCAAGCCATTGAGGCTAGGTCCAGTGGGTACTATCTGCAACTTCAGGTGTTCTTGTGCGTCTCCTCTCACTCCATATCAGCTGTATGCTTCCATCTTACTGCTTCTTGAATCTACCTATCAGCTTGGGCAAAGCAATCGGCATTTGGGTCCTTGTTTTCAAGCAACTGAAGCCCCTGATATAGCTTAGAAAACTATATGTCTGTTAGTCTTAAAATGGAAACGTACATCTGGGAGTGAATATCTGAGAATGCTAACATCAGCAAATCATACGCAGCAACATATGTGGTACATATTATTAAGGTCGAATGATGTATTTGTTTTAATGGGAGTGTCTTCTCAAAAACATTATTCCAGCATATCTTTTTTGAATCTGGGAGGTGGGTTCATGTGGGCAGGCAGAATATGTTGTTGTTAGGTGCTGTCAAGTGAGTTCTGACTCATAGTGACCCACTGCACAGCAGAACGAAACTGTTGGATCCTACACCATTCTCACAGTAGTTGCTATGCTTGAACCCACTGCTGCCGCTACTGCCATTCCATCTCATTCTGCGGACGCTCTGCTTTACCAACCATGATGTCCTCTGTGAGAACTGGACCCTTCTATCATGAAACACATAGAAATCAAATTGACTACATCTGTGGAAAGAGAAGATGGAAAAGCTCCATATCATCAGTGAAGACAAGGCCAGGGGCAGACTGTGGAACAGACCATCAATTGCTGATACGCAAATTCAAACTGAAGCTGAAGAAAATGA
>NW_006408540.1:19456636-19458345 GCF_000296735.1 Chrysochloris asiatica | reverse complement strand
GGTCTTCCTTATTCATTGTCCAACTTTCACATGCATATGAGGCTATGGAACGTACCATGCTTTTGGGTCTGGCGCATATTAGTCCTCAAACTGACATCTTTGTTCTTGAACATTTTGAAGAGGTCATTACAGCAGATTTGCCTAATACAATACATTTGATTCCTTGACTGCTGCTTCTGTGAGTATTGATAGTGGATCTAAGCAAAATGAAGTCTTTGACAACTTCAGTCTTTTCTCCATTTGTCATGATGTTATTTATTGGTCCAGTGGTGGAGAATTTTTTTTCTTTTTTTAATATACATTAAGGTCTGACCTGTACTGAAGATGTTGTTTTTTGATCTTCATTAGTAAGGATTTTAAGTTGTCTTCGCTTTGTGACAGGGTATAGGAGAACTATGGGATAATTTCATAGTATGATGCAGTCTCAGACATTTCCTTATGATTGTTTTAAATGTACTGATTCTGTAGATTCAAATTTGCTCAGTTACATGCTTTCTCCTACCCCTCACTTATAAAGCAGTAATTCCAATGGAAATTCATATTATTTATGTTGGTGAGTACAAACCTGATTTCTTTGCATAAATAATATTAATTCATTGTACTTGAGTAATACTGTTCTTCCCCAGAGTATAGAATATACTTCAGGGGATTTCTAAAAGCTTGTGGAAAGCTTCCATTATCTTTTAAATCTATTTTCTACTGACTTTTTGATGCCATCTCATGTGTTTATATTTTTTCCTTTGGTAAACTTAATTGCTAGGACTTACAGGGCACGTTTATTCCTGTTTATAAATTGGAAGAATTAAAGCACCAAAGTGCTTTCATATGTGGATGCCATTCAGTCTGTTGGGCTCGATTTCCTCTCCTGAAAAATGGAAACAATACATATATAATGTTTGCACCATTTTACCTCCAGTAATGCTGGGAGACTTCCTGTAATTGTATGTGCTTCCTTCTGCAAAGGAGTAACCAAAGGTATCAGTGAGTGGATTGATGTTGTATTATAGGGGGTCTCTAGAACTTGTCAGTAGGTACTGTTCTGGTAGCGTAGTGGTTCGAATTTAGCTGCAGACCTCAAGGTCAGCAGTTCGAAACTACCAGCTGTTCTGCGGGAGAAAGATGAGGCTTTCTGCTCCCGTAATGATTTACAGCCTCGGAAACCCGATGCATGTTCCCTATGAGTCGAAACCAACCCCACAGCATATAACCACCACCACCCCTTTTCAACTTTGATGACAGTGGTTTCTGTAATAATCAAGTGGCAAGTTAGTGAGTTTATGGATGGAAAGAAACTGGGGTTTCAAGGATGAGGAAAAGCAAATTCCTTGATCAGACTCAGATGGAAAAGAATCTTGGCATAATGGAATGTTTGTTGTTGTTGTTAGGTGCCATTGAATCGGTACTGACTCATAGCGACCTTATGCACAGCAGAACGAAACACAGTCCTGGGTCAACCTCACTATCGTTGCCACGCTTGAGCCTATTGACGCTGCCACTTTGTCAGTTCATCTTGTTGGGGGGTGTTCCTCTTTTTCTCTGACCCTCCGCCCTACCAAACATGATAACCTTCTCCAGTGACTTGTCTCTCCTGACAATATGTTGGAATTATGAGAGGCTAAGTCTGGCCATCCTGGCTTCCAAGGAGCACTCTGGCTACAATTCTTCCAACACAGATATGATGGTTCTTTTGGCAGCCCATGGCACTTTCA
>NW_006408540.1:19427292-19455804 GCF_000296735.1 Chrysochloris asiatica | reverse complement strand
GTTCACGGTCTCTTCTGAATCATGCTTGGACCTCTGGAAGTTCTCTGTCAGTGTATGATTGTAGCCGTTTCTGTACTACCTTTAGTAAAACAACTTTCCTCGCATGGGATATCAAAGAGATTGTCCAATGATTTCTGCATTCCGTTGGACTAAGTACAATTAGAAAATTTTGTAGGAATAATACAAATAACCTTAATGCCAACTAGCATTTAATCAGTACAGTGCTTAGTGCCTTCTAATTACTTTTTAAGTAGTCCTGGTAGCACAGTGGTTAAGTCAAAAGGTCAACGGTTTAAACCCACCCAACAGCACCACGGGAGAAAAGGCCTGTTAAATTATCATTCAGGAGTGTGGCTCCACAGATCAAGTACTTAGGTAAAGTCTGAATTTCTCTAAAAAAGTACTGTTTGAGCCTAAGATAGTTGAGATATGTGGGAGAGGATTTAGAGAAGGCTGCTTCTCTTATTCTTGCATGTGGCAAAGCAAAGGCAAATGGTACTTAGGCCAGTGCTGAGCTTTACTGTTGACACTGATTTTCTCCTCCCTCAAGGAACTTTAGGGAGATCCATTACACTACTTCTTCAGATTTACAGTGTGTGACTTAGATGATAAATTTTCCTCTACAGTCAAATACAAGCTTTCATTTCCTTAAAATACTTGAAAACCTGAGTGAAACACCTACAACCTATTAATTTTAAAATTATGTAATTCTTTATACAATTCTATAAGTGAGCATTTGAAGGGATTTGTAATGTTCAGTAGTCTTCATTGTTTCTTTTTGTTTATTTAGCTTTGAGAAGTAGATTGTCAGGCTGGTGACCCACAATGAAAGATGATGGATTAAATCTTGTTTCAGTTTGTGTGTCTGTCTTAGGACTCAGGAGACACTTACCACATGAGACTGAAAAATCCAAACTCAGTGTCATCAACTCAGTTCTGACTCATAGTGACCCTATATATGGTATTCTGAGACTATTAAACTTTATGTATGGGAGCAGACAGCCTTGTCCTCGACCTCAGAATGCTTATTTTGAACCACTGATCTTGTGGTTATCAGCCCAATAGCAATGTGTACCCAACAGCACTACTAGGGGTCCTTCCGTTGTTGTTGTTAAGTGCTGTTGAGTCATTGTGTAAGGTTTCCAAGGAGTACCTGTGGGTTTGAAGCGCTGACCTTGCGCTTAGCAGTCCAGTGCTTATCCTACAGCATCACCCCAGGACTCCAAGGGTCCTTTAAGACATGAGAAATAATAGTAAACATCTTTTGCCCTCATTGATTTAAAGTACAAGGTCAGAGCCCATTGAAGCAGCTGAATGAGAAATTACAAATAATTTTGTTTTGCCTTAAATGTTTAAACCCTTACCTATAATGAGGGTCAGAAATAAGAGCACAGGATTTTAGTAATAAAATTATACATGTATGCTATATGTTTATAAAGGAATTTTTTATGAAATTACTTAAGGAAATCATAATGTTGTTGTTGTTAAGTGCTGTCAAGCTGATTCTGACCCACAGTGACCCTGTATAGGATTTCTGAGGTGAGGCTGTGTGCTTAAATGCTGATCTTGTAGCTTAAAACACAGTCTAGTCCAGTGTATTAACCCACGACACCACACCAGGACTCCAGTTGTTGTTAGGTGCCGTCAGGTCAGTTCCAACTCATAACATCCCTGTGCACAACAGCGAAACACTGTCTGGTCCTGCCCTCTTCTCACAATTGTTACATTTAAGCCCATGCTGCTGCCACTTGTCAGTTCATCTTGTTGAAGGTCTTTCTTTGACTAACCCTCCAGTTTACCAAGCATGATGTCAATCTTCAGAGACTGGTCCCTCCTGATAACATGTCTGAAGTCTGAGAGACAACTCTCACCATCATGGCTTCTAAGGAACACTCTGGCTATCCTTCTTTCAAGACAGATTTGTTTGTTTTTCTGGCTGTCGATGGTACTTCATACATCAACTCTTCTCTAGTCTGTCTTATTCATTGCTCAACTTTCTCATGCATATGAGGTGATTAAAAATACCATAGCTTGGGTCAGGTTCTATTTGCTGTTGTTTTTAAGTGCTGTTGAGTTGACTCCAATTGTATATGGTTTTGGAGAAGTGGCTGGTGGGTTTGAACCACTAACTTTTGGTTAGCAGTCCCATACTTACTCTATAGCATCCCACCAGGAGTCCCAGATTCTATTTAGATTCATGTTATCCTTTACCTGAGATTTTCTCTGGACTTTGACTTCCAAATGTTTCAAGTGATTGGTTCTTCAAGTTTTTACTAAACTATAGATTGTTGTATGTTGTTGAGAGTCTTCCTGAGTTTCTTCCTTGGTCATAGCTTTTTTTTAGCAGTGACCTGTGCTTTCTTTTCAGTCTCTTCTGGATCTCTGTAGAAATAGAGATCAGGCATGATCGCCTATGGGTGCTCTCGGGAGATGGTGCCAAGCATGCTCTGAACTTCCTGGGCCAGCGCCCACCACCTCAGACTACTGAGTGAGCTCCCTTGTTGTTACACAGGATGACAATGTTCATGTAGCACAGGGGAGGCTGTGGAGGGCAAGATGACATACGATGGTTCTGTGAGAGGCTGGTGGTGGTCAGCCTCAGAGATCCCCCTGTTAAATCACGATGGCATGGAATAGGGAAGGAAGAATTGTTCATTGATTGGGTAGGCAGTCTAGTGGAGTGACTTTTCAGATGGGCTCTCTGACACTCCAGACAACAAGTACTGTTCATGTCCAGATCCACTCCCCAGTGAAGGGCATTTAGGCCCTTTAGAGGAGTGAGTGGTTTTCCCAGCTGGGCCAGGAACTATACAAGGGGAGCCTACAGTGCCAGAAAGCAAGAAAATTGCTCAAAAACTTACGCATGAGCATGATAAGGAGGGTCTGGGGGCCATCTTGAAAGAGTTCCCCATGGCCAAATTCAGAACCATTTCAGCAGCAAAGTACGGAGTAGTAAGTTATAACCCCAAGAACAAAATAAGCTTCTATGAGTCCACACTGATAAAAATAAATGAATAAATCTGAGGGAGGACAGATCTTTCATACAGAAAAATTCCAAGTCATAAATGTGTGAAAAATGAAGGAACTAGAAAATCACCATTGGAATATCACATTATTTTAGACAAAATCCACTGATTCACTGATGAATGCTAAAATTAGTGGCAAAACTTTAAGGTGTAAAACAGAACATTTGCTTCACCCCAAAATATTTTCCTCAAAATAACTGTGGTGACTTAACATGCCCAAAATTCTTTAATGTTCTTTCCTCTAGGAAGTAGAACTTGCTTATCCTCCTCTTAAATAGTGGCTGAACTCACTTCAAGGAAAGGAATAATGCTATAGATGAGAGTAACTTTATAGTGGAGAGGCCAGATGGACCCCAAGTGACCAAGGCTAATATCAGTAATGAGTTGTGTTGATTTCATGAACCTCTGGCATAATGTGATGGGAAGTGCACCTCTCTGTAGTCCTCTCTAAAACCAAGGCTTTCAAACAGTTCAAACCAGTTTAGTCAGGGCTAGTGGGAAATCAGAAGAGACCTCTGGTATACCCACATTTGCAGTCTGTTGTTTTACAGCCAATAGATTAAAGTGTGGGTGTGCCAGAATAGTAATCGGAATGAGAAAAATTACGGGTCAAAGCTCTGGACTGGGTGACTTGGCTGAGACGTAGTGAGCCCTTTTAGAAGCCTGGCGCAGTATCTTGGGTTGTTGCCCAGACTGTGGAGAGCCACACACATTCAACATCCAAAGTACAAGGTCACTTCCATCTTTTAGCCAAGGACCATTGTTTCTGGCTCTTCTGGATAAGAGATTATGTTGCTATGCAACATGTATGCTGCCTTTTTTTTCCTAAGAGAGAGATTAAATTTCTGTCAGGTGATCAACCTGTCATTTTTCCTCCTGGTTATGATTCCATTACACCAACATTTAAAGCAGTCTGGTCCATGACAATTTCACTTCGTTAGCCATGACTGAACTGGAAAAACTAGTTCATGGCTCTGTCCATAACCTGTGTTGTTAGTGCCTTTGAACCTATTTTTGGTTTATAGCAGTGCCACGTGGTATAGTAGAGCTGCACCATGACATTTTCTAGTCCATTATGTTAGGCAAAGCAAGGTGAATGATAAACGTGAAGTCTTTGCACCATCTTTGCAACATTTCTGCAAGTCTACAATCAGAATACATAGATAAAAAAATAACAGAAAGAGCGAAAAGGACCAACATGTAGGTCTTTTCAAAAGCCTTACCCTTTGATTCTTAATTTTGAGGAACACTGTCTTCCAGGGTTTATTCCTTTACCATTTTGTGTTATTCTACACTTCTCTGATTATAAAAGCAATGCAGAAAATGTGGAGGAGGAGTAAAAAGCATAAAATACAAAACAATCTACTTTCTCAGTTTTATAGAGATAGCCACTGTTTACATTTGGTGTAAGTTTTGTTAGTATTGTCTTAATGTATATGACTTTGTAATCAAAATGGAATCATGTTTAAAAAGTGAAAGGTGGAGCTTTGCATCCAGACAGGATTAGATTTCCAGCCCAATTCGCCCTCTTTCTAGCTCCGTGTTTCTGTGCCAGTTAACCTCTTGGAATATGTCTTTTACTTTATTCTTCTTCAAATATTTGTTGAATATGTACAAAACGCTGCTTATTATTCTAGGCTCTGAGGATACAGCAAAGAAAAGAGCAAAACTCCCTCTCTCCTGCTACTTACATTCTGATTGGGGGAGATAAACAGTACACACACTACATAGAGTGTTGAGTTTTTATGAGTATCACTGAGAAGAGTAGGGTGAGGTAGAGGGATAGATAATGATGGCCAGAGAAAGGGGTGTGCTGACTACTTTCTAGAGGTGGTCAGTGAAGGCCTCTCTCCTGATGACATGTAAGCAAGAATCCAAATGCACCCTATGGGACAACCTTCCAGGCAGAGGGGAGAGCATGCTTCATGTGCTCCGGGAACAAGCAAGCAATCAAGAAGTGGTAGGGTTTTAGATGAGGTAAATGGGGATCGGATCAAGAAGGTCTTGTAGACCATGGAAGTGCTTGGGATTTTACTCTGCAGTTGAGCATAGAGCTGATGTGTTCAAGTAGAGATGAACAGATAAGAGTGGTGAATGGGGTGTGTCAGGGAGAGCTCTCAGAAGCCTCTAGGAATTGTCCAGTCAAGAGACGCTGGTGGTGTTGTTGCTGTGCTATGGTTTTCCTAGTGGAAATAATGGAAAGGTCATAAGGGTCTAGATAAGTAGAACATGATTGCTGTCAGTAAGGTGAGGACCAAGAAATGACCTCTAGATTTGGCAATGTGGAGAACTCTGGTAAATTTGGGGAACATTTATTTCACTGATACATTAGGTCTTGAAAGATGGATTGAAGTACCTGGAGAGGGTCAGATGGTTTCCAGTTTTTCTGTAAAAAGGAACAGAATGATTTCTAGCTGGAAAGAGACGTTATGTACATATTTAATTTTGACCATGGCAATATTCTGATAAGTTGGCATCATTTTAGTAAATGGACTTTACATTTAAGGTGGAGAATTAAAAGAATAGAATTTTTCTGTGAGCTTTTTGAAGCCCCTCATATGTAGTTAAAGAATTGTTGTTGTTGTTATGTGCAGTGGAGTCGGTTCCGACTCATAGCGACCCTGTACAGGGTTTCCAAGGCTGCAAATCCTTACGGGAGCAGAAAGCCTCATCTTTCTCCCGCAGAACAGCTGGTAGTTTCGAACTGCTGACCCTGAGGCTCACAGCCCGATTCGTAACCACTATGCTACCAGAGCTCTTAAAGAATTAGATGTTGAAATACCCCAAGATTTTAATTTGGACCAACTGTTTTATCATTATCTTACATGAAGGAAAAGTTTCTCATATATTTTGAGTCTTGATTTCTTCTTGTAATTAATAGTGGGTGTGATGCCTTCTAAAGAGGAACTGGAGTTGTGTTTCTAAAAAGCATGATGCACAAGTGTTGTACTTTTTGGTACCCACTCTCTCTGTCTTGTTGTTGTTGTAGGTGCTTTCGAATTGGTACCAACTCATAACAACCGCATGCATAACAGAATGAAACAGTCCCGGTCCTGGGCCAACCTCACAATTGTTGCCATGCTTCAGCCCATTGATTCTGCCATATTGCCAATACATCTTGTCTTCCTCTCTGACCCTCCACCTTACCAAATATGATATCCTTCTCCAGTTACTGATTCTCTCCTGACAATATGTCCGAAGTATGAGAGACGAAGTTTGGTCATCCTGGCCTCCAAGGAGCACTCTGGCTGTACTTCATCCAACACAGATCTGTTTGTTCTTTTGGCAGCCCATGGCACTTTCAATATTCTCCTCCAACACCATAACTCAAAAGCATCAATTCTTCTACAGTCTCCCTTATTCACTGTCCAGCTTTCACATGCTTATGAACTTATTGAAAATACCATGGCTTGGGTCAGGCGCACCTAGTCCTCATGCTGACATCTTTGCTCTTCAACACTTCAACACTTGTGTAGCAGATTTGCCTAATGCAATCTGTCCTTTAATTTCTTGATTGCTGCTTCCATGAGTGTTGATAGTTGATCCAAGAAGAATGAAGTCCTTAACTTCAGTCTTTTCCCCATTGATAAGAATGTTGTTTATCCAGTGGTGAGGATTTTTGTTTTCTTTAAATTGAGATGTAATCCATACTGAAGGCTGTGCTCTTTGATCTTCATCAGTAAATGTTTTAAGCCCTCTTCACTTTCAGCAAGAAAAGTTGTTATCATCTGTACATCGCACGTTGTTAATGAGTTTTCTTCCAATCCTGACGCCACGTTTTTCTTCATAGAACCCAGCTTCTCGTATTATTTGCTCAGCATACAGGTTGAACAAGTATGGTGAAAGAACACAACCTTGTCGCACATTTTTCCCAATTTTAAACCATTCAGTGTTCCCATGCTCTGTTCGAACAACTATCTTTTTGTCCATGTACAGATTCCTCATGAGCACAATTAAGTGTTCCAGAATACTCATACTTCGCAATGTTGTCCACAGCTTGTCAGGATCCACACAATCGAAAGCCTTTGTGTAGTCAATAAAGCACAGGTAAACATGTTTCTGGTATTCTCTGCTTTCAGCCAAGATCCATCAGACATCAGCAATGATATTCCTCATTCCATGTCCTCTTCTGAATCTGGCTTGAACCTCTGGAAGTTCTCTATCAATGTATGCTTGCAGCCATTTCTGTATTACCTTTTGTAAAACTTTACTCACATGGGATATCAAAGAGATTATCCAATGATTTCTGCATTCTGTTGGGTTACCTCTCTTTGGAATGGGCACAAATATGGTTCTCTTCCAATCAGTCGACCACATAGTTGTTTTCCAAATTTCTTGGCATAGATGAGTGAGTGCCTCATTTCAATTCTTGAAAGATTTCAATTTTTATTCCATTAATTCCTGGTGCCTTGTTTTTTGCCAATTCCTTCAGTGCACCTTGGACTTCTGTTGGGGACCCGCCTCGACATAGGGGTTCGGTTCACGAGGAGAGGATACCTGACAGCGATTCATATATATCAAAAATACACAGAAAGAGACAAAGAGAGAGACAATGAGGCACCCCAAAGCCAGGGTGGATACATCACTGTGGGCAGGCTTGGGAGCACTGCCATCTTTACCACATGCCTACCAACCAGTAATGCACTGCCATCTTTACTCCATGCCTTCCAACCAGTAATGCACACCTGGGGAGGCCCGGGCCTCTGTTTTATTTAGGGGAGGAGCTTCACACTAAGCTGGGAGGGACTTAGGCAAGGTACAGCTAACATCAGTACTTTTCCATACATTCAGGTAACTTTACATCGTACTTCGCTGGTTTGAATCTCAGGCCAGCAACTTGGTTTCTCAGGCCCAATTAACATATCTATAGCCCCTGAGCTAAGTTGGGGGAAGGTGAGAGTAATGACAAAAGCTTGGGCGGAGTCCTGCTGTTTCGTCTTCCTGAGCCAGGTTTTCAGGAGGACTCAGGATGCCCAGGTGAATGGGCTGCACCTGGAAAAGGATTAGGGAGGATGGGTTCTTTGTCTATAGAACAAAGAACCGTGAAGTAGCTAAGATATTTTTAGTTAATCCTTTGGAGAAAGGCTTAACCTTGCAACCTTTAGTCTCGGCTTTAGGAAAATATCACATTTATCTGTGGATTGTCAAAGGCTCCGTGTATTAATTTAATATATATAACTGAATATTAATATGAAAGCAATTTGCCATTAACTGCCAGTGGCCTCATTTATTACACTCGGCCCTAGAGGGCCTCGAACCTCTGACTAGTCTTACACGGTCTGCAACAGACTTCTTCCTTCAGTATCATCGGCTCTTGATCAGATGCTACCTCTTGATATGGTTGAACATCAACCATTTCCTTTTGGTACAATGACTCTGTATTCCTTTCATTTTCTTTTAATGCTTTCTGCATCATTTAATAATTTCCCCAGCAAATCCTTCAATAATGAAAGTTGAGGCTTGAATTTTTTCTTCATTTCCCCCAGCTTGAGAAATGCTGATTCCAGATCTTTGCACATTTCATTGCAATATTTGACTTTGTCTTCTCGAGCAGACCTTTGAAATTTTCTTGTTCAGCTATTGTAACTCCTCATTTCTTCCATTTGCTTTAGCATCTCTATGCTGGAGAGCAAGTTTCTTTGGGTCTTAGAAGGAAGGAGTACATGATCATCCTATATGACGTGTGTGTATTAAACATCTTGTTTTCCCTTCCTTTTGTTAATCCAGGAGACAGGTAAAATCTTATAAATTTGACAAGAAACAGTTTTGGGAGGGTGCAGTGCTGAGTCATCGTATTGATAGGCAAAGGAGAGGGCATTTCACTTTATCCACCAGAAGGAAGTAGTTTAATATTCACATAAAATGTACTCCCTTTTCCCACTGGTGTGTTTGGGTTTCCCCTTGACTGACTGGGTGAACACTGAAAAAGCTCAGTCTTGGAGCATTTCACATCGGTTGCAGGTTGAGTTAGGTCATTAAATAGAAAGTTACTTATTGTCCTCATTCTTCAGTCAGACTTTATTTTTATTGGTTGTCTAGAATAGATATAGTACATTTTTGGAGCTGCCAAAAATAAATGTAATAGGTGTCCTGAGGCTACAGCTAGGCTGGATTGGCTCTGATCCAACATGTTACCTTTGGCAGGCCCTTTAATGCTACTTGCTAAATTCTCATGCCTGGTTTGTTTTCTTAAGTTCTTAGAAGTTCTGAATATTGAGCTCATTTAGTAAAATTCTTTGATTTAGCCTAAATCTATAGGCTAGTTTAAAGATGATTTGTGTTTTGAGAACAACAAAAAGGGTGAACATTTTTGTATTTTATTTATTACTATGCCTAATTTTCAGAGTCAATGACCCTAATCCAAAGAAGTTAAATACATTTCTGGCCTATCTGCTACCTGTATATTAATAGCAAAGCCTGTGTAATTAAGTTAATTAAGAAAAAGCCCATACATAACCTATGAAGCGTAAGTATTTGAGCTATGTATAGCTTCCACTTGCCCACACTCCTCTTTGGGCAAATAGCTTTGCTGAACATGAAGACTGAGACCAGAGGACATTGTTTTAGGTCGTCTAGAATTTGTTTTTGAAAAATTTTAAGGAAATGGGCAGAGATTACATTTCGCTAAGTAACAGATCTTGGTGGGGGATGGGAGACTGTCAGCTTTTATTTTTTTGATGGTTACATGATTTTTGTCTTAGATGCTTTTCCATTCTGTTTCAGAGTCTGATAAGGAAGACAAACCACACAGTACTGTCATACCCAAAGAAGTGACCCCAGCCCTGTGTTCACTGATGAACAGCTATGGTAGTCTCTCAGGGTCCGAGAGTGAGCCTGAAGGTAAATCCTGACTTAGCTTGTTAACAGATGTTTGTATTGTTGCTCTTCACATTTGTTGGCATACTGTGCACATTTCTTTATTTGATCTCCAAATTCCTTTTTATTTGGTACAGAACCTTAAGTCTTCTCATGTTGTGGGCATCTGGCTCTGCATGCTAATTTCATTTAGGGGTGACCAAGCATTAAAGGATTCATGTGTCTCTTATCTCAAGACAAGAAATATAAAGGAAAGCTGAAGGAATGGGGAAATCTGTTGCTGCAAAAATACCATATGCATAACATAATAGGAAGAAGAGAAAATATTCACTGATGGACTGAAAAAAAGAAAGAATTAAAACATAGAGCCAAGAGTTCATGTCTTCTGTCTGCTTCCAAGAACCTTTAACATGTTTTCCCCTTAGGTAGGTAAAGCGAAATCCTTAACGACAAAAGTGATGATGGAATTTCTTAAATGTATATGTAGTGCATTGTTTATAGAACACATTTACATAAATGACCTCACTTGGAGAACCTGCAGCCTTGCACTTGTGGTTGTGTTAACATGTGGATAATGTCACAGGTGATAATAATGTATGGGTCTTTATGTTTAAGTGTGTTGCTACGGTAAACCAACTTAATCTCTTTTGCTGTTGTTGTTACGTGCCCTCGAATTGATTCTGACTCATAGCAACCCTTGTATAGAGTTTCTGAGGAGCAGGTGTGGGTTTGAAGTTTTAGGACCACCAACAAGTACCCCAAGTAGGTTACTGATCTGGTGTAGCATGGCAGTTCTTAATCCAAGGTTCTTAAGGGCTCAGTTACATTAGAATGCCCTGTGAATAATCCAGCATATGTTTAGTAAATAAGCCTTCCTCCTATTAGTGTGAGGCTTCAAAAAAATTACTACGTAGAGCCAGATTCCTACAACATGAGAGGGCTTTAAAAAGTTCATGGAAAACTCCCAGTATCTTTTAATTCCATTTTTTCACCAACTTTTTGTAGTTCTCTTATATTGTAGGAATCTGGCTCTGCATAGTAATTTTATTTAGGCTTAGCCAAATCATAGGAGAAGCTGGATTATGTGAAGAAGAGCTTGGCATCAGTATTGGAGAAAGACTCATTAACAACCTATGATATGCAATGATACAACCTTGCTTGCTGAAAGTGAAGAAGACTTAAAATACTTACTGATGAAGATCAGAGACCACAACCTTCAATATGGGCTACATCTCAATGTAAATAAAACAAAAGTCTTCATCACTGGACCAGTAAATAACTTTATGATAAATGGAGAAAAGATTGAAGTTGTCTAAGGCTTCATTTTGCTTGAATCTACTATCAGCACACTTGGAAGAAGCAGGAGTCAGGAAATCAAATGATGTATTGAATCTGCTGCACAAGATCTCTTCAGAGTGTTGAAGAGCAAAGATGTCAGCTTGAGGACTAAGGTGCTCCTGACCCAAGCTGTGGTATTTTCAGTAGCCTCATATGCACATGCACAAGTTGGACAATGAGTAAGGAAGGCTGTTGAAGAATTGATGCATTTGAGTTATGGCTTTGGACAAGAATACTAAAAGTACTATGGTGTGCTAGAATAACAAACCAATCTGTGTTGAAAGAAGTACAGCCAGAATGCTCCCTAGAAGCCAGAATGGCAAGACTTTGTCTCTCATCCTTTGGACATGTTATCAGGAGGGACCAGTCGCTGGAGGAGGATATCATGCTTGGTCAGTGAAAAAGAGGAAAACCGACAACGAGTTGGATTGGGCCTGTGGCAGCAGCTTCAGCTTAACAATGATTGTGGGGATGGCACAGGACTAGGGAGTGTTTGGTTCTGTTGTGTATAAGGACAATAATGAGTTGGAACTGACTCAACGGCACCTAACAACAATCATGAGAAAATTCATATGTCTCTATTGCAGGACAGAAAGTGTTATCAAAACAGGAACTGCAAAGAGGGTAAAAAATAGAGTTTATAGAACGAAGGGAAGATTTTAATGTGATTGGATAAAAATGGCAGCACATTTAGCATTGAATAGAAATAATTAACAGTAGGTGAGTGCTAAATAAGGAAGAATCGGGCTTTAATATGAAAAGTTATGGGAGGATTTACAGCAAGATGGTAGACTAGGCAGACGTACTATACATACCCTTTACAATAAAGATACAATAGACAGAAAAAAACAGACACAGATAAAAATTCTGACACCCTGAACTTGCAAAGAAAGGTTAGAGAGATGGATGGAGTGCTTGCAGGGAGGAGAGGCTGGGCCGGGACTGTGAGAGGGAGACAGACTGATGAACAGCTGGCCAGACGCAGCTCCGTCATCACGTGACCAGCTTTGGCAGTGGAGGGATGTCTGGCAGAGCAGATTCACATAGGTGGTAGGAAAGGTGCAATTCCTTCTTTTTCCCCACACTCCCACCCTCATCCACCCCAATGCAGACCCTGTTCTCCAGGAGTTTGGAGCCACGTGGTGGGGTGGCACACCAGTGTGAGGTGGGGGCTGGCTGTGTGTTGGAGTAGTGCTTTGGTGCCTGGATTCAGGTGGTCTCAGCTCCAGACTGAAAAAACCTGAAGAGCCACCAGACCAGCATTTAACCAGTCACCTTGACCTCAGCTTCCATGTAATCCTAACAGACACTGAAACCAGCTCCACCAAGGACCCCCACAAATTACTTCCAGATTGAATGCCCAGACCATCTAACACCCAGGCCAATAGGAATTCCATCTAGGGCCAGAAACTCTGCTCTGTTACATCCCTCCTATAACCACTTCTTGAGTCCATGAGTTGCAGGAGCCCCCCAGAGATTTGTCCCCTTCAGGTCCAACAAATGCACTCTTTTGTTTTTACAAAGATGGCAACCCCACAACTCCAAAGATGACAGACAGTTTTAGCTCCTTCAGAGAAACAAGAGAAAATGGCTTGAACAGTTGACCAAGATGCAGACAGAAACATTTCTGACGAAACAAAGATAATAGAACTAATTGTAAAATAACTCAAAAGAATAATTTAGTACCTTTAACAGATTGAGGAAAGTAAGGAGAACATAGAACAAACTTTTGAAGAATTCAGGAAAAAAATGTTACAAGAACAAACAGGCAAAATAAATATAAATTTTGAAACAATACAAAACCTACAGTTAAAAATACAAAGATTAATACGAAGATCTCAGAAATGGACAATGCAATGAAAGGGTAAAGGAGTAGATGTGAAGTAGTGGAAGCCAGAATTAGTGGGCTTAACAATAAAATCTCTCAATGCTGGTATGCTAGAAGAACATTCTGAAAATAGAATGGAAAAAATCCAAAAAGAATCTTAAGAGTTAATATGGGACACTATGAAGAGGAACAACTTATGGATGATCAGAATTCTAGAACAGAAAGAGACAAGCACAGAGAAAATTGTCAAAGAGTTGTTGGAAGAAAACTTCCTTGGAATCATAAAAGATGAGAAGATTAGCATGCAATAAGCCAAACGAACCCCAAACAGGATATACCCAAAAGAAAATCACTAAGACATAACTTTCCAAAATCCAAGATAAGGAAAAAATCCTGAGAGCAGCTCGGGAAAGATGAAAAGTTACTTACAAAGGAGAACCAATGAAACTAAGCTCAGATTTCTCAGCAGAAACCTTTCAGGCAAGAAGGCAATAGGATGACATATATAAAAGTCTGAAAGAACGAAATTGCCAACTAAGAATCCTCTACCCAGCAAAACTGCCCCTCAGATAAGAGGTGAAATTAGATATTTCCTAATAAACAGAAATTAAGGAATTTGTGATGATGAGACCAACTTTCAAAAAGTGCTAACTGAGAACCAACAGCAGGTAACACCTGAGATTACCATACATAAAAGCACTACCCAGAACTCAATCCTGATGTATTGTTGTTATTAAGTGCCGTGGCAACTCATAGTGACCCTGCATAGGGTTTCTGAGGAGCAGCTGGTGGCTCTGAACTGCTGACCTGGTTCAAAGTCTAGTGCTGATTTAAAGAAAAACACAAGACTGAAACTAGGGAACCAGAGATACCAAAGTATGGTGCAAAAAGAGGGAATAGTATAGATATAGAACTTCCACGTGGTAAGGAACTCCCGTAGATTTCAAGATAAAACAGACTTTTAAGCTGGAAAAATTTAGTAAATTGCAGGGTAATCTCAAAGAAAAATGGTATACCTGCACGTTAAAAGAAAAAAGAAAAAAATCAGAAAGATTTAGTAAACATTAACACAACAGAAATGAAATTGTAAAGTGGAACAAAGAAGCCAGCAGTACCATAAAAAATACACAGAAAAATGATAATAATCAATTCATACCCATTGATAATTACACTGAATGTAAATGGATTGAATGTACCAGTCAGGAGACATACAGAGCAGAGTGGATAAGAAAACAGAATCCTTCAATATGCGGTCTACAAGAGACATCTGAAAAGATGGAGACAGCCTAAATGCTCATCAACAGAAGAATGGTTAAATAAAGTTGTACATACACACAGTAGAATACTACCAAATGTTGAAGAATAATGATGAATTTGCTAAACACCTCACAGCATGGTTGACCCTGGAGGACATTTGCTGAGTGAAATTAGTCAATTACAAAAGGACAGATATTGTATGTTGTTGTTGTTGTTGGAGTACTGTGGAGTTGGTTCCGACTCATAGTGACCCTGCACAGGGTTTCCGAGGCTGTAAATCTTTACAGGAGCAAAAAGCCTCATCTTTCTCCCATGGAACTACTATAGGACCAATGTAAAAAAAGTTCAGGAAAGTTTTTCTTAGTAATAGAAACTCTCTATGATAGTTCTGGTGAGGTGGGGGGAAATTACTCACAGGCTAGTGTGTAGACACATGTTAACATGGGTGACAGGGTAGGCAGTATAAAACAAGAGAGAGGTCAGCAGAAGAAAGATGAAGGTAGAGGGAGATACAGGGAGGGATGCAGGTAAATGCTGTTACCTGTTGCTATATGAAGAGGATTGAATATAAAATTGATGATCTGCTCTGTAAACTTTTACTCAATTCACAATAAAAAACAAAAATATGAAAAGTTATGTTTAAAACTATCTGTAGAGGAGTTTTTTTTTTAAATTTTTTTAAACAAACTATGGCTTACCCATAGTAGCTTGTTCAAAACAACTTGAATTTTGAAATATAAACCTTGACTTTATCAACATACTCCTTAACAGGTGGTTGTCTGTCCTGTTTTAAATTTATTTTTTCTTTTAAGAAAAACAGTGTTCATTTCTTTTTTTGTTTCTAATACTTTGAGATGAAAGCAGAGCTGTTCTTTAAACGCGTATTAGCTTTCCTGCTTATCAGTTGTATTTCTAACAGGTACAGAGGTAGCTGTTTGTCAGATTACTGAATCCTATATAAATAGATTGTGCAACAATTTTGTTCTCTCAGTGTTTTTAATACTTATGTTTTCATTTTGAGGCTCTCACCATCATTTTAGATTTGAAGTAAGAGCAAATTGGATGGGATCTTTGAGATCACTCCCCTTCATTGTATAGAATCCTAAGCTCGTGGGTTAATGTGCTAGACTCCAAGGTTATTTTGAGTTGCAAGATCAGTGGTTCAAATCACCATCCACTCCTCAGAAACCCTGTATAGGGTTTGCTGTGAGTTGGAACCAGCTCTAAGACTCTTAACAACAACAAAGCTTAGAGAAATGTTTGCAAAGCTGGTATGTTACAGAGCTCATGTAAAACCTAAGTTTACAGACTTAATTGACTAAAGAACCCAATCAACCCACAGTGACACTAAAAGTGTATAAAGGTCTTTAAAACAGTAGTAGTGCTTTTCTGAAGAGAAACTTTGACAAAGAAAGAGTCCCTCAGAAAGACTGAAGAAATGGTAGTGGTTTTGTGTAGATATAGGGCTCTCAGAGTCATTGAAATATAAATGTTATTTTTGTTAAGTACTGTTAAGTTGGTTCCAATTCACAGCGGCTTTGTATAGGGTTTCCGAGGAGCAGCTTGTGGGTTTGAACATTGACCTTGCAGAATATCTAAAAAATTTTTTGAATTGATGAACATTAAATTAAAATTAAGTAAACCTTAAGAATTAGAAAAATAGACGAGGGTGTATCAAATTTTATCCGCACTCTGGCTGTAGAATTTATTTTAATCAACTTTTAGAAAAGACCAGTACTATATTTTTCAATATCATCTCCTAGCTTTTCAATACACTTTGTCCATCTGTCAACAAGCTGTCATAGTCCCTTATTTAAAAATGTTTTAGACTGACCTGCAAGCCACGAATGCACCACTGCTTCACTTCTTCATCAGAGGTAAATCTTCATCCTTGAAGGGCTGCTTTCAGGGGAGCAAACAGGTGAAAGTCTGATGGAGCAAGATCAGGACTCTAGAAAGGATGCTTTAACACCTCTAAATGACGTTTTTGCAGTGTGTCAAGAGTGGGCAGAGGTGTGTGGACATGCATTGTCATGCAAGATGACAAAACCCTTGGATAGCAGTCCTCTGCATGTAATCTGAAGTTTAGGTTTCAGCTTTTCAGTGAGCGTCTTACTGTAATGAGGACTGTTTACTTGTACCTGAATGTGTTCCAGTATTGGCCCTTGAGAATCCCAGAAAACTGTAAGCATCAATTTTCCAGCTAGTAGTTGACTTTTGATCTTTTTCTTGGTCAGAGATTGAGGATGTTTTCATTCCATCTCTGCCGTTTACTCTCAGATTTGTAGTAATGAATCCATATCTTGTCACCAGTTGCAATTTTTTAAAAGAAACTTTTACCTTCCTTCAAGTATCGATTCCAATTTTTTTTTTTCAGATGTCCAAACACTTCTGGTTTTGCTCTTCTGTGAGTAATTTTGGTATCCACCTGACACAAACTTTTTGAAATCCAGTGTGTCATGGAGTATTTCATAGGCAGAGCCATGGCTATTCTGCAGATGATTCGCCACATAATCCACTGTTACTCATCTGTTCAACAGAATCATTTCACGTGCACGCTCAATGTTGTCATCAGCCGTGGATGATGTGGATGGACGTTTTAATATAATCAGAGTGTAGATAATTTTTTACTCATCCTTGTAGATGGTTCCTTATGGCTGCTAACTGCAAGGTTAGCTGTTCAAATCTACCAGTTACAGTAGGAGAGAAAAATGAGACTTTTTGCTCCTGTAAAGATTTATAGCCTCAGAAACTCTATACAGGGTCTCTTGGGGTCAGAACTGACTCAAAGGCACCACACCTCCAGCCGTAAGGAACCATCAGGTCATTGACAAGATAAACTCTGATTTATTTGGTTTATGTGTACCTGGCTTGCATTTGGATGATTAATACTTGAAGGGGAAGGGAATAATAGGATCACTATGAGTCAGAATTGGATTGTTTTTTTGGGTGTGAATGTCCTGGGTTTTCTTTTGGCCTTTTATTATTATCCCATAGTTTTGTTGTTGTTGTTTTATCCCCATAGTTTTGAACTTGACATTCTGTTTGGGGAATTCTTAACTTTAATCCTTGTCTTTTTCCTCCTTTTATTTTCTGTGCCACGTTGAAAACACATCATCATTACTATTATAGCTAACACTTGTACGAGGGGACTTCAAAAGCTTGTGGGAAAAAAATGGAATTGAAAGAGAATGGTATTTTTCCATGTACATTTTGAAAACTCTGTTAGGAACCCTGGTAGTACAGTTAGACTGCCAGCCAAAAGGTCCACAGTTTGAATCCACCCTCTGCTCTGACTGAGAAAGATGAGACAATCTTCTGTAAAGCTCTGCAGCCTCTGAAACTCTAGGGAGCAGTTCTTTTCTGTTCTGTAGGATTGGTGTGAGCCAGAATCAATCATGGCAGCGGGTGTAGGTGTGTTAGAAACCGGCTCGGGTGTAAGACTGGTACTGTCAAATCCTAGTGTCAATACTTACAAATTGTGTGCTCTTCAGGCAAGCTGCTTAAGTCTACCTGAATTTGCTCATCTTTAGAATGGGAATAAATTATGAGGTCATTAAATGAGTAAAACACATAAAACAGTACCTGGGACACTTAAGCACCATACAGGTACGTCCTCTCACATGTAGTTTCTACAGTGAGTCCTGATGGAATACTTGAATGGTGACAGTTTTGGGGGGGCTATGATTGAACTCCCACAGCTCCATTTGTGTAACTGAACCCAATCGCCCAACGGTTTGAAGCTCTCAATATTCAGTTGCATTAGCCTGTAACCAAGCGTGGACTTCTGGTGTGACACTGTGGGTTGATGTGACAGACTGAAAAGCCATTTGAATTGCAAAGTCGATGGTTCAAGCTCAGCAGCTGCTCCTTGGAAACCCTATACAGGGTTGCTGTGGGTCGGAATTGACTCAATGGCACTTAACAAAAACAAACATGTAGAATAACACTTGGGGGTGGGAGAAGATTCCTATCTTAAAACTTGCAAATTTTAACAGATCGAATGATTTTTCTTTATTATTCTTTTGGGGTACAATGGCACCATAGCATAAGCACTGGTCTACAAACCACAAGGACTGTGGTTTGAGCCCTCTAACCACTCTGTGGGAGAAAGATGGAACTTTCTTTGTTTCTTTCAGCTTGAAAAATGCTGAGTGTTTTTGTCCCTTTCAGCTTTTACTTCCGTATTTCTCCTTTTGCTTTAATTGTACATTCAAGGGCACTTTTCAGTCTCTTCTGACATTCATTTTGGTCTTTCCTTTTTTTTTTTTTCTGTATTTTTAGTGATCTTTTGCTTCCTTCATGCATAATGCCCTTAAACCATGACTTATCTGGGTTTCCATCATTAGTGTTGACAAAACTTTTCCTTTGATTGTTTCTAAATTAAGATGGGGTATACTCAAAGCTGTACTTTGGCTCTCGTGGACTTATCTTAATTTTCTTTACCTTCAACGTGGGTTACCATATGAACAATTGATGGTAGGTGTCACAGTTGGCCCATGGCCTTGTTTTGGCTGATGGTATTGAGCTTCTCCCTTGTTTGTTCACACAGATGTAGTCAATTTGATTTCTGTGTATTCCATCCAGTGAGGTCTGTGTATAGAATCACTGTTTATGTTGTTAAAAAAAGGCATTTGCGATGAATATATGATTGGGCTTGCAAAATTCTATCATGTGACCTCCAGAATTGTTCCTGTTACCAAGGCCATATTTTCCAACTGCAATCTCTTCATCTTTGGCTTCACTGGTTGCTATGTAAATTTGAATAATAGTCTTATTAACTGGTCCTTCTTGTAGGCATATGGGTACTAGCCTATCAAAGACAGCGTTGTGTTTCAGGATAGATCTTGAAATGTTCTTTTTGACAAAGAATGTGACATCATTCCTCTTTGATTTTTCATTTCCATTATGATTGACAGATTCATAATGGCCAGTGCCAGTCCATTTCAGCTCACAAATGCCTAGGCTATCACTCTGTCTGCATTCCATTTCATTTGAGACATTTTCCAATTTTCCTGGATTCATACTTTATTCATTCAAAGTTCTAGTTATTAATGGATGTTTGCAGCTGTTTCTTCGCCTTTTGAACTCTGCCACATCAGCAAATGAAGGCTCCAGAAGCTTTGCCTCATCCACATCATTTAAGGATTTGGGCAGCTGTGTTCATGAGGGACATGTGGTTTTCTTATCTTTGTCTGGATTTGGTATAAATGGTTTCCTTTTTTCTTTCTTAATTTTTTTTTTTTTTAGTTGTGTGTGTAAAGTTGCTACCATTTTGTTTTTGTTTTCTTAATGTGTTTGCAGAATTCAGTAGTGATGCCATATGTACCTGACATTTTAAATTATTTAAGTTTCCTTTATGACAACTTAAGGACGTCTGGTAGCGTAGTGGTTATAATTCAGGCTGCTAATCGCACAGTTAGCAGTTTGAAACTACCAGCAGTTCTGCGGGAGGAAGATGAAGCTTTCTGCTTCCATAAAGATTTACAGTCTTGGAAACCCTGTACAGGGTCGCTATGAATCAGAACAGACTCCACGACACACTACCACCACCAGTGACTACTTTGTTGTTGGGTAGCATCAAGTTAGTTCTGCCTCATAGCAACCCATATAGCCTCAGTGTTTTGTTGGTTTTACTCTTTACAGAAGCAAATTCCCAGGTCTTTCTCCCAAAAAGGGGCTAGGTGAGCTTGGTTCATGACCTTTTGTGCTACCAGGGATCCTTTTAGAAAGAAGCTCTAACCCATGGCTGTGTAGTTGATTCTAACTCATAGTGACTCTGTGGAACAGAATAGACATCCACAGTGTTTCCAAGTTTGTAAATCCTTACAGAAACAGACTTATCTATCGTTCTCCTGTGGAGTGCCTGGTAGATTTGAGCCACCAACCTTTCTGTTAGCAGTTTAATGCTGAACCAAGGACGCCTTTGGAAAGTAGATCTTTTTTTGCATCCGTTTTGGTAATTTGTGTTTTTCAAAACAATTTGTCATCTAAGTTGTCAAAGCTCTTGGCTTAACTGATCATAATATTCCTTTGTAGTATAACTACATATACCATTTTATTCTTGATATTATGTATTTCTCTTTTTTCATACACAGACTTGCTAGGTGTTTATTATTTATAAACCTTTTCAAGGGATCAACTTCTGTTGAAGTCTGCTGTTTCGTTTCCAAATATTTGGGGGTTTTAAAGAAATTTTTCATTACTGAATTGAATTCTGTTGTGATTAGAGAACATATTCTGTATATTTTTGTTTTTTAAAATTCATTGACACCTGTTTCATGGCCCAGCACATCGTGCATGTGAACGTGAAAAGTGTGTATTGGGTTGAGTGGGGTTTGTATTGATTGGTAGTGTTTAGCTTTGTAGGAGGGGGCTTTAAAAAGTTCATGAGAATTTTCATTATCCTGTAATTGCATTTTTCCATAAATGCTTTGAAGGCCTCATTTTCTGTATAATTGTTCTTAAACTATTAATAGTGGAGTGTTCAGGTTTCCAACCATAATGTTGTTGTTGTTGTTGTTAAGTGCTGTCAAGTCGGTTCTGACTCATAGCAACCCTCTATAGGGTTTCCAAGGAGCGGCTGGTGAGCTTGAACTGCTAACCTTGCGGTTCAAGTGCTTGTCTTATTTCCACTTCCAGTTCTGTCCGTTTTTGTTGTGTATACATACATGGAAGCACTTTTATTGTTACTGTTTCTGTGTGCTTAATAAATTGATGTCTGTGTCATTCTGAACTGCCTCTTTTTGTCCTTGGTGTTCTTTATTCCCTGGGGTCCTGATAATGGCGTTGTAGGTTAAGTACTGGATTGCTATCCAAAAGGTCGGCAATTCAAACTCAACCATCTGCTCCTCGAAAACCCTATTCAGGCCTTCTGTGCGTTGAAACTGACCCCACAGTGTTTAACAACCACAGTATTCCCTGTTCATATTTACTTTGCCTGATGTTGACATAACCATTCCAGCTTCCTTAGGACTAATGTTTCACCTGGTATCATTTTTCATCCTTTTACTTTAACCTGGGACTTTACACAGGCAGTCCTGGCTGTGCAAGGTTCCTTGGCAACTGAGATCTAATCTCAGTTCAAGCCAAGCAAAACAAGGACTACCTGCATTTAAAGTTGCTTTTTTTTGTAGATGTCTTGCTCTTACTATTCATTTAACCGTCTCTGCTTTCTAATTGGAATATTTAGACCACTTATATTTAATGTAATTATTGATATGATTGAATTTAATTTTACCATTTTACTACTTTTTTTGTTTATCTCATTTTTCTTTTGATTGAATTTAATTTTACCATTTTACTACTTTTTTTGTTTATCTCATTTTTCTTTTTCTGTTTTCATTTGGATGAATTCTATATTGTTAGGAAAGGAAAGATATATTGACTTATTAGCTGTACTTACCACAGCCTACCTTCACATCATATGTAACATAGTTTATTATTTTTATCTTATATGGTAGTTTCTCTCGCTTTCATTTAAATGAGGAAAAATGGCTTGTGTTTATTCACTATATTTATTGCTTCCAACGCTCTTTATTCCCTTTTATTGATCCAGATTTTTTATCTGGTGTTATTTCCTTTATAGGGATAATCTGTAACTCTTTGTGGTAGTCTCCTTCATTCTTGGCAGTTGTAACTCCCAGTTTTAAAAGCACTGTGATCTATTGTAAATGCTTTATTAAATGATGCATAGTTTTTTTTTAAGTTATGAAGTAGTTAATATTCTACCTGGAGTATTATTATGGAGTTTTTTGTTGTTATTTTTGGGAGTTTTACCAATTTTGTTTGTTTGTTTTTGTTATTATTTTACCACACTTAGAAACTCCTATAAAGAAGGAGGAAGATTTTACAGAAAACCATGTCCTTGGCTGTACTCTTGAGAGTCCTAGTCAGCCTGTTACAGTACCTGTTACGGAAGCCAAACCTAGTCAGCCTGTTACAGAAGCCAAACCTAAGAGCCCAAGGAAAAGTTTTAACAAGACACATCCTAAGCAGAAAAAACATCACAACTATCAGACATTATTTCAACCAAGAACACACCATCCAAATCTTCTGGAAATGGTAAATAATTTTTCTTTACATTCTAACCTTTTTGTTCTCATATCATAAAAACGTGAGTTTTCCCCCATATGTGTGTTGTACGTATAGCTGCTGTTCAGAAAATGTGAAATAATTGTACTTTTGTTCAAAAGACTACTGTGGAAATACTGAGATTTAATATTCAAGTTTTTCATGCAAACACAATAAAATAAAATGGAAGACAAAAGAGAGAAAGCCATTTGTAATAGAAATGTCTGTTCAGAAAAACAAAGTCATGGAAAGAAAATCCTATGGGTTTGTGATTTTTTTTTTTTTTTAATTACTATTTAAGTTGCGTGAAGGTTTACAGAGCAGCTCGTCAGTTTTACACCCAGCAAATCCTACACTTGGTTTCCTCTCAGTGACTCCGATCCTCTCACTGTAACACCGCTATCCCCCCTTCCTCCCTGGGTCTCTCTCCTCATTTCTCCTTTCCCAGTCCTTCTGAATTTTGTCCTTGGTAAATGCTGCCTTTGGATTTCCAGTGACTGACCATTCTACAGTGTGCATACCTCACTAGTGTTGTTGTCCCTTTTCTGTACCTGTCTATATACCTGAAAACTGGGCCACAGAGGTGAGTTCAGTTCCAGACCTGAAGACTGACCAAGGGCTATAGTCTCAGACTTCCATCAATCTGTAGTTGACTAGTAAGCCTGGTCTTTTTTATGATTTTGAGTTTGTTCCACATTTTCTTCCAACCTATCCAGGACCTTCTAATGTGATCCCTTTCAGACCAGTAGGTAGTGGTTGTCAGGTACCATCTAGTTCTGGTCTCAGAGTCATAGACACTGATGTTCACTTGGTTCATTAGTCCATTGGACTAATTGTTTCCAGACGTCTTCAGTCTGGTACATCACTCTTCTATACTCTGGACAAGGAGACACAATCTCTTTAAGAATTCAAATATTTTTTTGTTTTGTGTGTGCTTTGTTGGTTTTATTTTCAGTATGATGTTTCAAAAGGTAGACTCTTTCTACAAATTATAAGGAGGAAGCAGTGCAGTCTTAGATTTCTAAGTAATGGACTCAGAGATTTTCACGTCAAATGATAGGAGTGTTCGGAACAAATTTAGTGAAGTTGCAAAAGTATTAAAACGTTCTGTTGAAAGTCTGTTCCTCAGCAGGTAAGTACTAGTGCTGTTGCTGAAATATGTCCCAGGATTACACTTTGTGAGTCGTAGACACTTCCCTGTCTTATGGAAAAGCAGCTGACAGATGATCTCTGGGTTGTCATTTCCATACTGTTTAAAATAATTGCATTTTTAAAGTGGTCATCATGCTTCATAATTAAATCATCTTTTTTTCTGCACTGTGTTTTCAAACTATATTAATGACATCAGAAATTCAGTTGAGTAGTTGGTTTATCCTTTTTGGCAAATATATGATTCCCTGGTCACACACTTGCTCTACAATGCAGGGATTTAAATTTTTCTCTCAATTACACTAAGCACAAAAACGAAAATCAAGGACTATTTAGGTTTTGTTTTCTTATTATTTTCATCATTGCTATATTTAATAAACCGATTTAATTTCTAGAGTGTTTCTAGATTTAGGTTTAAAGGTCCTTTTTAAAAAAACTTTGATTATGAATGAAGAAGGTTTTCAGAGTAAGTCATCAGATTTACATTAAATAATGTACTTGATTTCCTTTCACTGGTTACAATCCCCTCAAGGTAACACGAGTTATCCCAATTCCTCCCTGTGATTCTTACTTCCTGTCCATCTTCTTTCCCAACCCTTCAGAATGTCCTTCAGTAAACATTATTCTTTTTGTTTTGGATGGTTGACCGTTCTTTGGGGTACATACCTCACTAATGTTGTCCCCTTGTATATTTACTACTTGGCTGAAAATTGAATCATGTGGATGATCTCAGTTCCAGACGGGTCACCAAGGACCTTACTGTAGGGTCCCTCTGGTCTTTTTTATGAGATTTTAAAATTTGTTCCGGATTTTCTCCGACTCTCTACAGGTCTCTAATGTGATCCCTTTCAGGGCAGTTAGGTAGTGGTAGCCAGACATCATCTAGTCTTCCAGTCTCAGGGTCATGGATACTGATGTTCACGTGGTCTAATCGTTAGTCCACTGGACTACTTGTTTCCATGAGTCTTTGATTTTCATCACTCTTCTTTCCTCGGGACGGGGAGAGACCAATAATTTCATCTTAGATGGCTGCTCATGAGCTTTTAATATCTCAGTGGATCCTCACCAAAGTAGGATAATAGAACATTGTCTTTGTGGACTGTGTTATGCAGATTGACCGTGGTGTCCTCTGAGGCTATGGTCCTGACTCCCTAGGTCCAGCAACTCCTTCCCTCAAGTGGTTTGGTAATGTCTTAAGAATTTTTCATAAGTTTGCCCCCTATATACTACACCATGGAGTCCTGGTGTGGAGCTGCAGCATAATGCATTGGACAGCAAGGTTGTTGATTCATACCTACCAGCCACTCCTCAGAAACCCTAAATGGGGCCACTATGAGTTGGAACCGATTTGTCAGCACTTAACAACAACACATTACCCCACATTCATGGCACCATCTATAGTTGCAGCACAGGTAAATGCCCCCGTGCAGATATCCTGTGTTAAACCTTTGTCTCCTTGTGGGTCTGCTCCCACTCTTGCTGCCACACCTCTTTAGCCTGTGCATCTGTCAGGGTATCGACCTGCAGAGCACGGTTATCTCAGGATTGTGTATACAAACAGTGTTTACCTCTGTTCCCTTTAACTCTCGCATTCCTCCCGTGCCTTCCCCTACCGTCATCACTCTTCTGCCAACCTCTCCTTGTACATTGCTCTCCTTGTCATCTGAGTTAACACCTTCTTCCCTTTAGCCAATAAATTATTACCCTCCCTACCCTGTTAACCATCAAAAATGTTTCTTTTCGCATGAAAACCTTTTCTTGACTTTTGTTTTAAAGGTCCTTTAAATTATGATTTTTAAAATAAAGAATTGTAGGTTTTCAAAGTAAGTATCATACAAAGAAAAATGAAAGATAATGGAAATTTTCGATGAACTTTTCAAAGCCCCCTCATATCTGCTGTTGTCCCATGTTCTTTATGTGAGGAAAGCACACTTAATATTTTCGGTTGTGTTTTTTGGAATGTATTTTATTTCCTAACTGATTTTTATTTTTATGTTTTAGCTTTTGGCTCCAGACATCAGACATGAAAGAAATGTGATTTTGCAGTGTGTTCGGTACATCATCAAAAAAGACTTTTTTGGACTTAACACCGATTCTGTGAAAACTGAGGATAGATTAATGTCTGATGTGTCAGCATGCATAACTGAAGCTGTAAAATAGTGCCATCCTCAAGTTAATGGGGACAAACCTTTTTTTAAAAAAGGAAAAAGTCTGTACTAGCAATTAAATTGTAAGCCTCGTAAGACATTATGTTGGATTTTTAAGTCACTTCTTTGAACACATGCTAATAAATACATAATTGATTTTTTAAGGACTTGTCTTTATTGTTGAAATCACATGTAATATTTGCAGGCAGAGTTTTGCTTTTACTTGTATTTATTTGTATGTATTGTGACACTGTAGGATAAGCACTAGACTGTGAACCTCAAGGTTCAAACCCACTAGCCGCTCCTTGGAAATCTTATATGGGTTATCACATAAGGAAGTCTGTTGCTGGATCAGTTAAGATTTTGAAGATACTGGTTTAGTAGAAAAACATAAAGCATTTACAATGTTAATTCAGCTAAACAAAACTACAAGTTGAGTAGAGAGACACAGCTATTTTGTTTTCTTAATGCAGATATTTACTTTTTGACAGAAAAGGAAAAATTGTTCTTTAACTGTAGCAGAGTGGGATATTTAAAGAAATAAAACAAAGGTCAAATTATTGCAATTAAAATGTCTTGAAATTTAAATTTTCCTTGTTTATTTCAAAGGGTATGTTTCAATTTATCACTGAACAACAACAGCAAAGTACCACTCCAAGTAGCTCAAAGATTGGACGTTAGAAATGTTAATATAGGTATAGCCTCTGTTTAGGTTCAGTTTTCATTGAAGTGCCTCCTTTTTAATCAGGCCTTTTTATCTCCTGTGAAAAAGTATATGAAATAGAATACTTAATAAGGTCAGCTCCTTTCTTATGGCAGAAACAGTGATCAATGAAATAATGTTAACATGGTTTTAATGTTTGCTACTTTTTAAGAGACAAAAAAACTTATCTAAAAACTTTTTAAAGGGCTAAAATTACTACCTTGTGGGATGAGTTTTTAATGACCATTGTTGTTGTTAAGTGCTGTTGAGTCGGTTCCAACCCATAGCAACCCTGTATAGGGTTTCCAAGGAGCTTGAACAGCTGACCTTGTGGTTCAAACCGACTTTGCAGTCCAGCACATTAACCCACAGCACCACACCAGGACTCCACATTTTTACGCAAATAACACGAACCTGCTACATTTGTTTGTCAATAGATGAAATACGCCCTGAGAGGTATTTCATAAGCGCTGTTATGCCAGTTTTTTTTATTACATGTTCCTGTAAAAAACAAAAACAAAAAAATTAACAGTGCTAATTTACTTGTGTGTCGGGATTGCAAGCAGGTTGTCAAACAAACTTAAAAGGAAGGAGTATGTTATTTGTGTAAACACATGGTAATTAAAAACTCATCCCATGAAGGTAGTAATTTAACCCTTTTCTCAATTTTAAGTAAAAGCAATTTATATTTTTTGTCTCCTATAATATCAGAGATTCTGATTTTATGTTCTAAACACTTGTGCTAGCTAGAGCTCTGTTCTATTGACACAGCTAAAAAAGGACTCGGGTTTTTATATATATATGTATATATATATTTATATAATTCTCAGTTCTTAATGTGGGTGTAGTACCGTAGGATAAATAATAGATGGCTAACCTAAAGTCCAGCAGTTCAAATCCACCAGCTGCTTCTTAGAAACTCTTACAGGGTCACTATGAGTCAGACCCGATTTTGACGACACTTAGAAACAATGACAACACTTTGAAAATTAATTTTGTCTGACACTGCGACTATTAAGTTGATAAATCTTTCCCACAAGAAGGAAGACAGAAAGCTGCTAACAGCTATGAAGCCCTCTCACTCTTCTACCAGCCAGATCCAGAATCTCGGACCCCTGGTACAGGACACTAGTCATGTCACAGATTTGAGATTAAAATTCACATCTAGATCAGTGTTCCCAAATCTTGTAGTAACCACCGTATTGTGGTTTCATCTTGAGAAATAGAGTGAGTCAGTTTCACGCAGAGTGACCCAGCTTACAGCATGAAGAAGCCCTGCCCATCCCGTGCCTTCCTCACAGTCCTTGCTGTATTTGAATCTATTATTGCAACCATGGTATCAGTCTGTCTCATTGAGTGTCTTCCTCCTTTTTGCTGACCCTCTGCTAAGTCCTTCTCCAGGGACCGGTTCCTCTGGATAACATGTCCAATATACATGAGGTAAAGTCTCACCAGCCTCACTTCTAAGGAGCATTCTAGCTGTATTTCTTCCAACGCAGATTTGCTTGTTCTGCAATCCATGATCTATTCAATCTTCTACACAACATCATAATTCAGCTATCAAGTTTTCAATCTTTCTTATTCATTGTCCAGCTTTGACATGCATATTAGATAATTAAAAATATCATGGCATAGATCAGGAGCACCACCATAATTCTCAAAGTGACATCTTTTTTTTTTTTTTTAATTTTTTATTGTGAATTGTGTGGGTTTACATGGGAGAACATCAGTTTTACATTCATCCTGTCTTATTTTGTTTCATTGCAATGATTACCATCCCTTCCATACATCATCAAATAACCAAAGGGTATACCACACAGGCCTGCTCCCTGGCCGTAAGCACACAGCCCCTCTCTCTCCCTGGGTCCAGTGTTCCCATCTGCTCCATCTGTCACATCTCTGTCTCCATTTCTGGCATCACTGCTTCTCTGGGTAGGGTCCTGCACTCTGTTCTTACTTGATGGTCCCAGGGACTTCTACTCCTGGACTGCAAAATCAATCATTCCCCTGCTTTTGTTAAAAAACATCTACCTTTATATTTCCGACCCTCACAGTCAATCCTGATAAACAATTATTCATTATTGTACCACTAGAGTCTCATCTCCATTTCCTTTCATTAGCTCCATCCCAGCAGATTTGAAATCATTCAGTGAAGAGTCTACCTTCCCCCATACC
>NW_006408540.1:19408672-19427122 GCF_000296735.1 Chrysochloris asiatica | reverse complement strand
TTTTTGAGCTACTACATCCATAAGTATAGGTAACGTTCATCAAATTGTAGTGGGTCACTCTTTTTTCCCCTCTGCCCCGTTCTTTCTTCTAGTTGAGTTCTGATCATACAGCCATTGAAACCAGGTCAAGTAGGTACTATCTGCAAGTATGGGTGTTCTTGTGCATCTCCCCTCACTTCATATCAGGTGGATGCTTCACACTCTGCTTTAGTCCTTTGTGGTCATGTTGCTGTCTCTAGGCCTAGTAAGTAGTCTCTGGGTCTTGCCATACTGCTGGATATCCAGGTCCCTATCGGGTCCACAGAGTATTGAATGTGGTTGGACTTAGCTCACCACTTCATTGCTGTTTTTCCCCCTCTCCCCCTTATCAGTGACCAGTGTGTTCACCAGCCAGACCACATGCCTATTCATGTATTCCCCATGAGTCTTAGTCTTGGAAGGGCATTTGCTCTGAGGGGACCCGACCACTTGCCTTGATGGCTCCCAGGTGAAAAGCTAGCTTGTTCTTCTAATAAACAATCAGACTGCCCTTATTGTTTTTGATTTTTCCTGCTGGCCTTTCACGAAGTTTCTTCTGTTCTTCTAGTCGCTCCAGGCTGGTCTGCTTGTCCTTTCAAGTGGAAATTTCCCACCTCAGACGATTCTGAATGGGGTTCAGGATTCTACCTATGGTCTTATGCAGTGCAAAGGCTCCACAGGAAGCCTTCTTGACTGGGATATTTCTAGCCCCCTTTAAGGTATTCCAATCAGTTATAGGCTGAAGACGGACTTACAAGCTTTCTATTGTGATGTTTCTGGCTATTCCTTTCTCTCCCCCTCAAGCGTCTATTTTACAATGGTGGGCAAGGGAAACCAAGATTCAAAAGACAGTCAAGCATCTTAACATTATTCCCCTTTTTACCCAACATCTTTACTTTTTTAACACTTTAAAGATGTCTTTTTCAGATTTGCCCAGTGTAATAAGTCATTTTATTTCTGTGGATCCAAGCAAAATGAATTCCTTGATAACTTCAATATTTTCTCCTTATCATGATGTTTTTCATTGGACCAGTTGTAAGTTATATTTTCTTTATATTGATGTGTAATCCATATTGAAGTCTGTAGTCTTTGATCTTCTTTGGTTAAGTGCTTCAAATCCTATTCACTTTCAGCAAGCAAGGTTGTTAATGAGTCTTTCCCCAAACCTAATGCCATGTTCTTCTTCATATAGCCCAGGGTTTTCAGATTATTTGCCTAGTTACAGATTGTCTAAATACGGTAAATCCCCTTGTTCTATTCTTGGTCTCTGTAGAGGTTTGTGCATAATTAAGTGTTGAATTTCCATTCTTGACAACGTTAATCCGTAATTTATTTGCTATAATCCACACAGTGGAATCCCTTTGCATAGTCTATAAAAGACCTTTTTAAGATTTCTCTTCTTCCTTTTTCCTATCACCATCATCCCCCATCCCCTTTCACCAGATTCATCAGGAAACCGGAAAACTATTCAGTAAGGATTCTACATTACCCCCTCATTCTGAAACTAAGCACACTCATGAATGTTTGCAAACCAGCCACTACATGCCTTTATAGCCCTCCCCCCACCATTTTTGATAGTCAATGTCTGAATTGTCTGTCCCTAGTAACCCAGTACACTGAGGAAACAAGCTTGTTTCTTGATATGAAGGCCCCTTCATTTACAGTTGGAATTTTGAGCAACTGCATCCATAAGCAAAAGTCCAGTTCAGCAGATTGTAACAATTCACACTTGTGGTGCCTTGTTTTTTGCTAGTGTCTTTAGTGCAGTTGGACTTCTTTCTATATCAGCAGCTCGTGATCATATGCTACCTCCTGAAATGGTTGAACGTCAACCAGTTCTTTTTGGACTGTGTATTTCTTTCATTTTTTGATGCTTCTTGTGTTGTTCAATATTTTGACCATAAAATCCTTTAATATAGTAAGTTAAATCTTGGATTTTTCCTTTAGTTCTTTCATCTTGAGAAATAGAGTGTGTGCTTTCCTTTTGATTTCTAACTCCAGGTTTTTGCATATATCATTCTAATACTTTACTTTGTCTTTTTGAGCTGACCTTTAAATCTTTCTGTTCTTTCACTTCGGTTCATTCACTTTAGCTCCTCTACATTCAGAGCCCTGGTGTGCTGCGATAGTTGATAGACACTGTTCTGTTAACTACAAGGTCAGCAGTTCAGACCCACCAGCTAGTCTCAGAAACCCTATACAGGTTCTCTATGAGTTGGAATCAACTTGATGGCATACAACAACAACTCAACATTCAAGAGCAAGTTTGAGTCTCTTCAGGTATTCTTTTTTTCCTTTCCTGCCTTTTTTTTTTTTCTTTCTTTCCTGCCTTTTTAATGACCATTTGCTTCATGTATGATAATCTTGATGTCATCCCACAACTCCTCTGGTCTCCAGTCATTAAAGTCTAATGCTTCAAATCTGTTCTTGAGATTGTCTCTAAATTGAGGTAGTGTGTGCTCAAGGTCAAGAGTCATGGTGAGGTGCTGTAGGATGAGCACTTGACCACAAGGTCAGTTTGAACCACAAGGTCCGTGGTTCAAACTCACCAGCTCTTCCTTGGAAACCCTATGCAGGATCGCTATGAGTTGGAACCAATGGCACTTAACAGCAACAACATGTTCAAGGTCATATTTTGGCTCTTTTATAGTTTGTGTTGGTCATCTTGCTCTGGTCTGGAAGACTTCTCAACTTATCTTTCATGTCACTAATTCAGCCTTCAGGCATGCCCATTACATTATTACTCAGTTTGCCTATTTCATTTTAAGGAACCTCAGCCATGGAAACAATTGGCAGTTCAAATCTATCCAGCAGCTTCTCAGTGAAAAAGGCCTGGTGATCTGCTTCTTTAAAGATTACTATAAGTGCTGTTCAACTCACAGTGACGCTGTACAGGGTTTCCAAGGAGCGGCTTGTGAGTTTGAACCGCCGACCTTGTTCAAACTGACCTTGTGGTCTAGTGCTTTATCCCACAGTGCCACACCAAGACTCCAAGCAAAGTGTATGAAGCAGTTCTACTCTAACATGTAACAACAACAACAACAACACTAGTAACAGAATCCTGGTGTGGTGCTGTAGGATAGATATGGGACCACAAGGTCAATTTGAACATCAAGGTGGTGGATCAAACCCACCAGCTGCTCCTTGGAAACTCTATATAGGGTCGCTATTGAGTTGGAGCCGACGCAACGGCATTTAGCAACAACACGAACGTGTGGAGAGTAGCGTAGCCACACTCCTTTTGCAACTGTAGTGCAGCTTCAGAAGGTAACTTGTGGCCAGTCTTGTTTTCATCTGCACCTCCACCCATTCCAACCCCACTATCCCACCTACCACTCCACATTGTTCGGAACCTAATACTTTGTGCTGTTTTTTCCTGTGTATTTTCACTGTAACCCTAAGAGATAAGGACACCAAACGACCTTATCTTTATAAATTAACAATATTATGTTGATACCATTAATTATCCAGTCACTGTCCAAATTAAGAATCTATAACTTTCAAAAATAGCAGGGTTAAGATCATTAAGTATATTCCACTTTGCATTTTGTTTTACATATCCAAAGTGCCATATCAGAACGCTGTATTTTAAAAGCACAACCCACCTGTTCACTTTACCATTACCACCATCTATTTTTTCCTTTAAAAAAAGAGTTTAAACTTGGAAATGGAGTGTGAGAGGCTGTGCACCTTGTTTCTGTTTAAATATGAGAATGGTTATGCCTCACACTGTAGAGTTCACAGGCTATAACTTGGTGACCAGATTCTCTGTTCCATGATTCAATCCCGAATACGACATTGTATTAAGTCACCAGATCTCTTTGTTACCTTCTTTTTCAGTTAGTTTTGTTGCTTTATTTTAAATGACAAAAGTAATATACTTACTGTAAAGGTTCAAATAATACAGTAAAATATGTAATGTAAAGTGAGGTTTGTTCTGCCTTATTCCCTTCCCATCATTCCCCAGACATACTGCTGTTAACAATTTGATGTGTATTAACAGATTTTAAATTACATATATTAACAAGTATATCTAAATATGCATGCATAAATGTTTTTAAATTAAAAAAAGGGTAGTGTCATCTGGCACCACCTAATTCTTCAGGTCTGAGTCGTAGAGACTGATGTTCATGTGTTCTATGAGTCCATTGGACTATTAATTCCAAGTGTCTTCAATTTTCATCAGTCTTCTTTCCTCCCCACTGGTTGCGACTTAGATAGCTGTTTGTGAGCTTTTAAGATCCCAGTTACTACTCACCAAAGTAGGATGTAGAACTTTGTCTTTGGGGACTATTTAAGTTACAAATGACAAGTGTTTTTTTTTTTTCTCATAGGAAAGAGGTTACAGTTTTGTTAGCCTGGTAGCACATTTACCAACCAGTTTTGTATCTAACTTTGTAATGCTATTCCATCATTCTCTTCTTGTGTCCTGTTTTGGGCTCCTGCTGGGTCCTTTAACAATCAGTTACATAAATCTTTTGATCTGTGCTTACTATATATGAGGTGGCTTCAAAATGTTCATGGAAAAAATGCGATGAAAAGATAATGGAATTTTTCCACAAACTTTTTAAAGCCGCCTTGTATTTGTATGAGACTAATGTTCTAATGTTTTAAAAAAGTATTCTTGATCAAGTACACGAGAATTCTTTTTACTCACACTCTTACTGATATTTCACAAATCCTTTTACTTATTCTGCATATGCATGAGATATCCCAGTTTGTAAGACTCGTCCTGGTTTTAAAAGGAAATTTTAAATGTTTCCACAGAGTTCAGTTCAGGCCTACCATTCAGGTACTTCAGGGAGGACGTGAGACTAGGAAGAATCCGATTGTGCCCAGACCTGTTCTCATGACATGGACATTACTTGGAGATCTGGCCAGTCCGCAGCACCCAATCCAGAGCAGTAGTATGGGTCCTTCCATGGTAGAGCTTGTAAGTGTAACACAGATGACTGTTCAATGACCTTTTGAGAAAAGAAAATGTCCTGAGACAGCAAATATACTCAGGAGAGTAACCAACAAAAGAACTTTGTTACTCTGTCAGGGGAGAGAATGGTGTGTATATATATATATACTTCACATTCCTTGACCATAAAAAGGCTAAACAGTTTTTTCATTTTTTTTTCGCCACTGTATTTTATAAATTCAGAGTCCTGGTGTGGCGTTGTGGGTTAATGCATAAAACTGCAAAGCCGTTTGAACTACAATTTAGGTCGGCTGTTCAAGCTCACCAGCGGCTCCTCGGACACACTATACAGCTTCACTATGGGTCAGAACTGACTTGATGGCACTTAACAACAACAGTTTTATAAATTGCCTGTTTTAATCCTTTCTCTATTGTCCTGTTAGGTTGTGTTATAGATTGAGTTGTGTCCCCAAAAAAGATGTGTTGAAGTCTGGGCACCTAGGTGCCTGTGAATGTGACTTTGTTTTGAAGCAGTCTTTGAAGATGTTATCAGTTAATTTACCAAGCGTTCATGATGGGGGTCAGGTAAATCCTAATACTATCTGAGTGCTGTTCTTATGAAAGAAAACATACAAAGGGAAGATAGTCATGTAAAAAATCATCCACATGCCAAGCAGTGCTTGGGGCTACCAGATACCGAGAGAGAAGGCTGTAGAAGATCTACATTGGTAGAAGGACAATAAGGAGAGCCTCAGAGAGAACATGGCTGAGCTCCTCAGGTTGGAAGAGGTTTGTGTGGGCCACTAGTTCCATAGATTGCTTTCTTTGGTCTGTCATTCTCTTTTGCTCTGTACAAGTTAGATACAACATAGTTGTATCTTAGATAGGTACTTGAAAATTTGAATACCCAGATGATATTTAGCACTCTTGGTTATAGAACATTATCTTTGTGAACTATGTTATGACAACTGACTAAATTATCCCTAAAGACTATGGTTCTGATGCCCTCGAGCCAGTAAATCAATCCTGCACGTTGTTTGTGTCTGGGAAACTCTGGTAGCATAGTGGTTCCAAGTCAGACTGTTAACTTCCAGGTCAGCAGTTCGAAACTACCAGCTGTTCCACAGGAGAAAGATGAGGCGTTCTGCTCCCGTAAAGATTTACAACCTCAGAAACCCTGTACGGGGTCGCTATGGGTAGGAACCGACTCCACGGCACATAGCCACCACCACCAAACCCTGTACAGGATCACTATAGGTCGGAACTGACTCCACGGCACAACCACCACCACCAAACCCTGTACAGGGTCACTATGGGTCGGAACCAACTCCACGGCACATAACCACCACCACCACCAGGAAGGCTTTGTAACTATGTAATAGTGATGTTTCGAGTAGACGCTAGGGGAAGAATGAAGAGATTTATTTCTTTAAACTAGGTTAAGAAAGGAAAAATCTTAATTTATTTTTAAACAATTGTGAAGGAGGTGTTATTTCTGAAAATGGGGAGATGATGAGGGAGAGATCTCTCTGTATCATTGTCAGCGTCAGTGAAGTTCTAGATCATGAGATGTTTGTGTTCATTCACTTAAGAAGAGCCTCTACCATCTCCCTCACTCTTCTCTGAAGATGCCAGCTGGATGCTGTCATTGTTACTGAAGATGTTGTTATCATTAAGCTCAATGATAGTCCTCTATTTAATGTAATATACAGGAGCTCTGGTAGCATAGTGGTTACAAATCGGGCTTCGAACCTTAAGGTCAGCAGTTCGAAACTACCAGCTGCTCCGCGGGAGAAAGATAAGACTTTCTGCTCCTGTAAAGATTTACAGCCTCGGAAACCCTGTTCAGGGTTGCTATGGGTCGGAACCGACTCAACAGTACATAACAACACCCACAATATAAGAAGGAATTGGATACTAAGAGCTCAGATTCTGGAATCAGAATACCTGGATTTGAATCTTACATCTACAGTTTGTAAATTGTAATACTTTGAACAACCTACTACTTACCCTCTCAGCTTCACTTTCTAATCTGTAAACTGAGGATATTGTGAGTGCCTATCTCAGCCGTATTTATGAGGAATCTGTACCTGGACCAAGAAGCAATTGTTCGAACAGAACATGGAAACACTGAATGGTTTAGAATTTAAAAAGGTGTGCGACAAGGTTGTATTCTTTCACCACACGTTTTCAACCTGTATGCTGAGCAATTACTCTGAGAAGCTGGGTTCTATGAAGAAAAACGTGGCATCAGGATTGGAGGAAGACTCATTAACAACCTGCGATATGCAGATGATACAACCTTGCTTGCTGAAAGTGAAGAGGACTTAAAACATTTACTGATGAAGATCAAAGACCACAGTCTTCAGTATGGATTACATCTCAATGTAAAGAAAGCAAAAATCCTCACCACTGGACCAATAAACAACATTCTTATCAATGGAGAAAAGATTGACGTTTTCAAGGACTGCATTCTTCTTGGATCAATTATCAACACTCACGGAAGCAGCAGTTAAGAAATCAAAGGACGTATTGCATTAGGCAAATCTGCTGCTCAAGACCTTTTAAAAGTGTTGAAGAGCAAAGATGTCAGCTTGAGGACTAAGGTGCCCCTGACCCAAGCCATAGTATTTTCAATAACTTCATATGCATACAAAAGCTGGACAGTGAATAAGGAAGACCGTAGAAGAATTGATGCTTCTGAGTTGTGGTGTTGGAAGAGAGAATATTGAAAGTGCCATGGGCTGCCAAAAGAACCAATAGATCCGTTTTAGAAGAAGTGCAGTCAGAGTGCTTCTTGGAGGCCAAGAAGGCCAAGCTTCATCTCTCATACTTTGGACATATTGTCAGGAGGGAGCAGTCTCTGGAGAAAGATAGAGGGACAGAGAAAAAGAAGAAGACCCCCCCAACAAGATGGATTGGCCAAGTGGCAGCATCGATGGACTCAAGCATGGCAACAGTAGTGAAGTTGGCCCAGGATCAGGCAGTGTGTCGTTCTACTGTGCATAACGCTGCTATGGGTCGGTACCGACTCGATGGCACCTAACAACAACAACATCTCAATGGATCAAGGAGCTCTGGTAGCGTAGTGGTTATGAATTGGGCTGCTAATCTCAAGGTCAGCAGTTCAAAATTCCCAGTGGTTCCACAGGAGAAAGATGAGGCTTTCTGCTCCCGTAAAAATTTACAGCCTCGGAAGTCCTGTACAGGGTTGCTATGAGTTGGAACTGACTCCACGGCACACCACTACTACCACCATCTCAATGGCTCATTATGAGAATTAAATTTCTTAATATATTAAAAAGTTTAGAATGTGCCGAGCACATAGTGAACACTATATGTTATAACTATCATTACTTTTTAATTCCTCATCCTCCCTTTAACTACTCCCTCATAACCACTAACCTTTTGTTTTGATGGACATACCTATTCTAAATATTTTATATATATGAGATCATACAATATTTGTCTTTTTGTGTCTGGCTTATTTGACTCAGTATAATGTTTTCAAGGTTCATCCATGCAATGGCATGTCTTAGACCTTCATTCCTCTTTATGACTGAATAATATTCCATTGTAAGTATGTACCACATTTTGCTTATCCATTGATCTGTTGGGTTCTTTGGCTATTGTAAATAATGCTGCAGTGAACATTGGTGTGCGTGTGTCTGTCTGCACCTCTGCTTTAAATTCTTTATGTATATATTGAGGAGTGGAATTGTTGGGTTATGTGGTATTTCTTTGTTCAACTCTTTGGAGATCCACCAAACTGTTTTCCAACTGTACCACTTTACATCGTACCGGCAATGCATGTAGCCCCAATGTCTTCACATGATAGCTATTATTTTTATGCCAAGTTTTGTTAAATACAGAATATGTGCCATAATGAGCATCAGATTTGACATAATCCCTGGCCACAGAGATAGTGATTATAATTTAAATAGATTATATCACAGGGAACGAAGAAAATGAGTTTAGAAAGCTCACTCAACTCAAGATTGCTGGTGGGAACTTCCAGACATGAACTGCACACGTTGACACCAACTGTTTTAATCTCCTAAATCCAAGGTCCTGCAGAAAAACTAGAAAAACTCATCTCTGCCAAAGGTGTGAGCCTGGTGAAAGCAAGTGAATCAAAGGGATGGTCTGGAGAAGCGCCCCCTTCTGGTGCTATCAGTTCAGAAAAAGGGGAGGTATGCAAAGAAAGAAAATGTGTGTGAACTGCTGAGTGTGCAGTATTAGAAGACAGTGGTGTGGCTCTACCTGTCTCAGACGTTGCAGTTGTTCAGCTATTGGAATGATAGCCTGGTGCTGTGGGATAATGTGCTAGACTGCAAGGTTGGTTTGAACCTCAAGGTGGGCAGTTCAAACTCATCAGCTGGTCCTTGGAAACCCTATAAAGGGTTTCAAGGAGTCAGAACCTACTTGATAACACTTGCTATCAACAACTTCAGACCCTTAATTATGGAGCCCTGATGGTGTTGTAGGAAAAGCACTGAACTGCTAACCATAAAGTCAGCAGTTCAAATCCACCAACAACTTGTTGGAAGAAATGACTTCTCTTGCAAAAATTTACCGTCTGGGAAACAATGTTTGAGTTGAAATTGACTTGATGGCAGTGGTGTCTTTTTTTTTTTTTTTTTTTTAATTTTTATGCCCTCAATTAGTTTGCTTTGACATATGGGTCATAGTTGAAAAACAAGACTGTTCCTTTGGGATTGATTGAAACGAATCAATTATTGAATGAATGACAGAACCAAACAATCACTCAAGCAGTACTGAGTGCTAACTATGCATTGTGGGACAAAGATGATGCTGTCTGCTCCCACCAGGATTTACAGCCTTGGAAACCTAAAGGAGCAGTTCTACTGTGGCCTAAAGAGTCACTATGAATTAGAACTGACTCGATGGCAGTGGGTTTGGGATTTTGTTGTTGTTGTTGTTTTAACTATTTAACTATGTATTAGGAAAGCTACCAGGCTCTGACCTATTTCTGCCTAATTGAGGGATATTCATTTTTGTTGGAATCCCTGGATGGTGCAAATGGCTAAAATGCTTGGCTGCTTACTGAAAGGCTGGCCAGGTTTGAGTCCATCCAGGAGCACCAAGGAATAAAGGCCAGGAGATTACTTCTGAAAAATCAGTTATTGAAAACCCTGTGGAGCACACTAATACTCATGTACACCATGAGTCATTGAAAACCCTGTGGAGCACACTTCTACTCTAATACTCTTGTACACCATGAGTTAGATAGAACCAACTCAAAAGTGACTCCTCCGCCTTTGCTATTTGCTGATTGAAGTGGGGAAGAATGGATTTTTTATATGTGTCCCTAAGGAAACAAAGGAACTTTAGGAAATGAATTAATTCACAAAATAATGATCTGTCCCACACATTATGCTAGATCCTGGGATATAACAGAGAAAAGACCCAGACTTAGAGAGTCTACTGGGGAGAGGGAACTGGGGAAGGCCCCACAGGTGGGTCCTCAGAACAGGCACCTAACCCAGTTTGGGGAGTTGAAGGATATTTCCTGAATCATAAGGATGTTGGGCAGATCGGAGGCAGAGGTGAGGGTCAGAGTTATGCAATCTAAACACACCTTGAGGAGGTATTTCACCCCAGTGGCCTGAGATCAGATCCAATATTATAAAGTGAACCAACTGAGTGTGAGGCCACATGCAGATCAACTCCCCCAACTGGCAGGCAGGTGCTGTTGCTCAAAAGAGGTTTGAGGTTAACTTTGTGCCCTAGGCTGGGGCGTGTGCTGGGGAGAGCTCTCCAAGGCAGAGTGGAGTTTTGATTGGAACCTGTTTTTGATGTCCTTATAAAGGATGAGTCCTGGGCCTACTGCAATGGAAAGCATGCAAACTCCTCAGTGACTGGCAGAATGGCCTTGAATCACACCCACATCACTTTGACTAATATAGATGCTTGGCAAGTACAATGTGTTTGGGGCTTTTTTCTAGGATCAAATGGTGGCTAAAACAGGAGAACTGCCCGGTGAGAGTCAGCCGTAGATGCCTGGGAACAGGCATAGCTGTTCCTTGTGTCGGCAAGAAGGCTTTTTATGTATGTGTGGAATTAAAGAAATGCAGCTTACTGGCTGGCCTGCCCAAATGTCAAAAGTGTGGGTTCATATTGTTCATGCTGGTGGTGAAAAGGTGGCTGATTTCCTATAGAGGTATGTTGTTGTTGTAAAGTGACGTTGAGTCAATTCTGACCCATAGGGATCCTGTATAGGGTTTCCAAGGAGCAGCTGGTGAGCTTGAACCACTGATCTTGCAATTCAAATGACTTTGTAGTCTGACACATTAGCCCACAATGCCACACCAGGACTCCTATAGAGGTATGTTGTTGTTGTTGCTAAGTGCTGTTGAGTTGGGATCTGACTCATAGCGACCCTGTATATGAGGGTCTTGTACAGGATTTCCGAGGAGCAGCTGGTGAGTTGGAACTGTGGCCTTTACGACCCAAACCGACTTTTGTAGTTTACTGCATTAACCAGCAGCGACACACCAGAAGTCCACGGAAACAGCAGACAAGAAATCAAACACCGTATTGCATTAGGCAAATCTGTTGCACAAGACCTTTTAAAAAGTGTTAAAGAGCAAAGATACCAGCTTAAAGACTAACGTGCGCCTGACCCAAACCATGGTATTTTCAATAACCTCATATGCATGCAAAAGTTGGACAGTGAATAAGGAAGACCGTAGAAGAAATGATGTTTTTGAGTTATGATGTTGGAGGGGAATATTGAAAGTGCCATGGGCTGCCAAAAGAACCAACAGATATATGTTGGAAGAAGTGCAGCCAGAGTGCTCCTTGGAGGCCAGGATGGCCAAACTTTGTCTCAGACATATTGTCAGGAGGGACCAGTCACTGGAGAAGGATATCATGTTTGGTAAGGTGGAGGGTTAGTGAAAAAGAGGAAGACCCCCAGTGAGCTGGATTGGCCAAGTGGCAGCATTGATGGGCTCAAGTGTGACAACAATAGTGCGGTTGGCCCAGAATTGGCAAGCGTTTCGTTCTGCTGTGCATAGTGTCGCTATGGGTCGGTACCAACTCAGTGGCACCTAACAACAACAACAATAATTTAGCACTGCATTATGGAAAGCTTAGTATGAGAATTTTTATTCAATAAACAACTAGAAGCATTTTTAAAGGCTTTTGAGCAAGAAAGGGAAATATTGGAAACTGTGTCATGGAATTTGAGAGACTGATAAAAAATGTACAGATCACATAATTCAGGGTTTTTCAAATACTAGTGGTATTAGAATCATTTAGTGTGCTTGTCAAAATTCAGGTTTCCTGGCCCTGTGCTGAGAAGGGATCACTTGGAAGTTCTGGGTGGGGCTGGGAATCTGCAGTTAAACAAAGCCACAAGTGAGCTTGGTCTGAGAACCATGTTGGAAGATCACTGATCTATCTGGGCCATCTTCCCCAACTCCCAGGCTTCTTTACCTTTCAGATAAAGGGAGGGAGGCCCAGAGAGTCAGCTGATTCAGAATGCACCATGGAGTCCCTGGGTGGTGCAAACAAGCAACATGTTTGGTTACTAACTAAAAGGCTGGAGGTTCAAACCCACCCAGAGGTCCTAAGGAAGAAAGGCTTGGCGATCTAATTCCAACAGGTCACAGCTTTGAGGATCCACACATATGGGGCTGCCATTATTCAGAAGCAGCTTGATAGCAGCTGGTTTGGGCTTTGAATACTGTCTTAGGCGGTTTGTATCAAGCCTAAATTATATTGTTGTTGTTAAGTGCCGTTGAGTCATTTCTGACCCATAGAGACCCTGTATAGGGTTCTGAGGAGTAGCTAGTGAGCTTGAACTGCCAGCCTTGCAGTTCAGATGGCTTTGCATCTGGCACATCAACCCACAGCATCACACCAGGACTCCTAAAATATATTGTTATGTGCCATGTAGTCGATCACAACTCATAGTGACCCGGAATAGGGTTTCCCAGGCTGTAAATATTTACGGGATCAGAAAGCCTCATCTATCTCCTGCAGAATAGCTGGTAGTTTCGAACTGCTGACCATGGGATTAGCAGCCTGATTTGTAACCACTACACTACCAGAGCGCCATTAAGATACATTGTTGTTGTTGTGTGCTGTGGAGTCGGTTCCGACTCATAGCGACCCTGTACAGGGTTTCCGAGGCTGTAAATCTTTACGGGAGCAGAAATCCTCATCTTTTTCCGTGGAACAGCTGGTTGTTTCGAACTGCTGACCTTGCGGCTCGCAGCCCCATTCGTAATCACTACGCTATCAGAGCTCCTTATTAAGATACATTGTTGTTGTTGTTGTTGTTGTGTGCGGTGGAGTCAGTCCCGACTCATAGCGACCCTGTACAGGGTTTCCGAGGCTGTAAATCTTTATGGGAGCAGAAAGCCTCATCTTTATCCGTGGAACAGCTGGTAGTTTCGAACTGCTGACCTTGTGGTTCGCAGCCTGATTCATAACCACTATGCTACCAGAGCTCCTTGTTGTTGTTAAGTGCCGTCGAGTCGGTTCCGACCCATAGCGACCCTGTACAAGGTTTCCGAGGGTGTAAATCTTTACAGGAGTAGATAGCCTCATCTTTCTCCCGCGGAGCTGCTGGTAGTATCGAACCGCTGATCTTTAGGTTCGCAGCATGATTCATAACCACTACACTACCAGAGCTCCTTAGAGAAGTTTATGTCAAGGAAATGGCTCACACTGTTGTAGAGGTGGCAAGTCCCAAGTCCATGGGTCAGATGAACCAAGATCAGCAAGTCAGAGGATGGGCAAGCAGGTCAGGCAGGAAAGATGGCTGGCTGCTCATAGCTCCCAAAATCAGCGGGATTTAGAGCAGGCCATTGGCTCAAGTTCAAAGGATCAGAGCATCCAAACCCAGCAGAAAAGTAAGCAAGCTTTGTCCGAGTGTCTAACACATTGGAAGCAGGCCACACTGCTGAGTAAACTTCCTTTCAGTTGACTGGCTGCTCATAGCAGACCTCATCATAGAAGAAGATGCATTATATTAGATCTCATCAGGGGAGATTACTACATCTCAGCTGCTAATCCACCGAGAATCCTGGCCCACACAACCTTAATGATCACAGGTACTAATATTTAACTTCTCTGCATTACTGTGGGGAGTACAGTGTGTATATAAAGTACTAAGGAGCCCTGCTGGCGCTGTGGATTAGGCGTTGGGCTGCTAACCACTAGTCACTGGTTCAAAACCACTAATCTTGGAGGGTCCTAGAACCTGAAAGGGAGGAGAATCAGAGAAAGAAATGAGGAATGGATCACACCCTTTCCCCCGGATAGCAGTCCTGGCTCAGTGGCATGCCAGTGACTATTTAAACAACGCACCAGTATCTTTCAACCAGTACTCCAGCTTGCCAAGGGAAAAAGACCTGGTTTGTAGCCTATTTGCCTAGTTTAAATACAGTCAAACTGCACTAGTCATGTTCTTGCCTACTCACTAAAATTCATTTGGAAACCCAAAATCAATACTTGTGGCATTTTGGGTAAAAATGCTGAGTCATTAGATGTGAACATTCCCAACTGAGGTCAAACAAAGCAAAACTGACTTTTTGTTATAACTCTCCTATTGTAATTTACGCAGCTATCCTTCTTACAGCATAAAGGGGCTTCAAAAAGTTCATGGAATGAAAAGATAATGGGATTTTTTTTCCATGAAGTTTTTGAAGCCTCCTCGTATTCAGTGCATTTTTTCACGTTTCTGTTCATTCTATTCGAGATTTTACTGTTTCAAATGACTCCCAAGCAGAGTGCTGAATTGTTTCTCAGTTTCTCCTAAGCATGAGAAAGCGCATGTGTGAGCTAAATTTCCTTCAGGCATAAGTTATGTTGCTGTTGGCTGTGAGTTCAGTGTTAATGAATCAACAATCTGGTACATCCAGAAAAGGAAGAGGAGAGCTGGTGATCTGGAGGAGGCCTTTCCAGAAAGTGAGAAAGTAACATCTATAGTGCACGATGAAGCTATGGAAAAGTGGCTAAATATGAGGGCTCATGAGATGATTGTCAATTACTGAATTGTTGTTCCCCCCATTTATATCATAACCCCTAGAGGATTCCTGGTGTGGCACTGTATAATAAGCACTGGGCCACAAGGAAGGTTGAACCAAAAGGTTAGCATTTCAAACCCACCAGCTGCTTCTCAGAAACCCTATACAGGGTCAATATAAGTTGGAACCTACTCAATGGCACTTAACAACAACAAAACGGGTAGATATAATATAATGTAATGTGGTAATGTAGTCCACAATGTAATTACTTTTCATCACATCCTGGTGGTGCTGTGGATTAGAGATTGGGCTGCTACCCACATCACCCACTCTGGGGAGAAGGAGGAGACTGCTCCATTAAAGATTTAGTCTGGAAAACCACATATAGAGTCGCTATGAGTTGGAATTGATTTGATGACAGTGGGGGTTTGGGTTTTTGATTTGTAATCACCTTCCATAATGCAATCTGATCAATTAATCAGTTGAGGTCATACCATGTTGTTACGTGCCTTTGAGTCGGTTCTGACCTATAGTGACCCTGTATAGGATTTCCGAGGAGCGACTGGTGAACTACAGACCTTATGGTTGAAATCGATTTTTCAGTCCAGCACATTAACCCACAGTGCCACATTTGTTGTTGTTGTTATTGAGTGCCGTCGGGTTGGTTCTGACCCATAGCTACCCTGTATATGGTTTCCAAGGAGCAGCTGATGAGCTTGAACCACCAACCTCACTGTTCAAGCCTTGCAGGCCAGCACATTAACCCACAGTGCCACACCAGGATTCCAGCGCCACATGGCAGATCCTAAACCTAATTTTCTGAGTTAAATCAAAGGCAGCACAAACAGAAAAACATGCAAACACAGGGACAGGTAAATATCATGGGAAAAAATAAATTTCTGTTCTTTAAAGCCATCCACTTGTGGTATTTCTGTTACAGCAGCACCAGGAGACTAAGACAATGACTGAGGTGGGGAGGGGACAGGGGATAGGTTTTTGTTGTTGTTGTTAGATGCCATTGAGTCAGTACCGACTCATAGTGACCTTATGCACAGCAGAACGAAACACTGCCCGATCCTGGGCAACTTCACTATCATTGCCATGCTTGAGCCCATTGATGCTGCCACTTTGCTAGTCCATCTCACTGGGGGTCTTCCTCTTTTTCTCTGACTCTCCACCTAACCAAACATGATATCCTTCTCCAGTGACTGGTCCCTCCTGACAATATGTCCAAAGTATGAGAGATGAAGTTTGGCCATCCTGGCCTCCAAGGAGCACTCTGGCTGCACTTCTTGCAACACAGATGTTGGTTCTTTTGGCAGCCCATGGCACTTTCAATATTCTCCTCCAACACCATAACTCAAAAGCATCAATTCTTCTGTTGTTGTTGTTGTTGTTAAGTGCCGTCGAGTCGGTTCCAACCCATAGCGACCCTGTACAGGGTTTCCGAGGGTCTTCCTTATTCACTGTCCAGCTTTCACATGCATATGAGGTTATTGAAAATACCATGGCTTGGGTCAGGCACACCTTAGTCCTCAAGCTAACATCTTTGTTCTTCAACACTTTAAAAAGGTCTTGTGCAGCAGATTTTCCTAAAGCAATATGTCGTTTTATCTCTTCTAGTGGATAGTATTTCTGTGAGGCTGGAAAGACAAAGAAATGTCATCATGTTATCCAGAGTCAGGAAAACATTAAGTCCTGTTCAGCTACAGCCAAGTTGGCTGGCTCACACCTTCAAAAGACATATGGTGAGAAACTTGCAGGTGAGGCAGAATCTGCAGATCATTAGGTTGTGGAAGAACTTAAAAAAATACCTGCTAAGTGTTATGGAGGAATAGAGTTATTTGGAGGAGCAGGTGTTCAATACTCCACCAGCCTCTCTCTTGGTTTCCACAGGGCGAGCCAAGGTCAGGTGGTTTAACCACACAATGCCCTGTTCCATTAAAAGTAAGACTTTACTCTTTTTATAAAACAGTAAATGCTTAGTCTGTTTATTTATTTATTTATTTCCTAGACCTTGATTTGCATTACTACACTGAACAGAAAACGTGACCAGAGACCTGGTCCTATATTCCCCTATGAGCAATGGGTCAGTATTCACTAATTTAGTGGCTTTGATGATTTTATAGAACATACCCCTTTGCTGTCAGAGTCCTGGTGTGGCGCTGTGGGTTAATGCATCAGACTGCAAAGCCGTTTGAACTGTAAGGTCGGTGGTTCAAGCTCACCAGCTGCTCCTCAATACCCTATACAGGGTCGCTATGGGTCGGAACTGATTTGACGGCACTTAACAACAACAACAACAACCCCTTTGCTGTCAAGTCAATTCTGATTCATGGAGGCACCATGTGTTACAGAGTAGAACTGTGCTCATAAGGTTTTCAGTGACTGATTTTTCAGAAATACATGGCCAGGCCTTTCTTCTGTGGTGCCTCTGAGTAGATTCAAACTGCCAACCTTTCTGTTAACAGCCAAACTCTTAATCACTTATGCCACCCATGGGCTGTTTTTAAGACATGTTGCTGTTGTTCTTGTTAAGTGCCATTGAGTTACTTCCAACTCATAGTGACCTTGTATAGGGTTTCCAAGGAGTGGCTGATGGGTTTGAATTGCTGACTTTATGGTTAGTTAGAATTGACTCTACTAATGTCGCCATCTCAGGCTACCAATGTGAAGTAACTGAACAAAGAGTTGGCTATCATTATAGACAATACACCAAGGCTCCTAGCCTGAAATTATGCCCAACTGGGTGGCAAGGAGCAAGACCTACCTTTGAATGAAGGTTGAGGAATTGACCAGCGTATTGTTCTGTACTAAATTTTATTACTTGAAATAACCATGTTGTTGTTAGTTGCAGTTAAGTTACCATATGAAGTAAAGTCAGTTCTGACTCATGGTGTTTACATGTGCTCAGAGTAGAACTGCCCTACAAGATGGTCAAAGCTGCACACTCAGGAAACAGTTCACCATCCCTTAGAGTTTTCTGTTACTGATCAAGTATTCATCCATAGGGAGGCAAACCGGAACAAATTTCAGTTTGGGAAAAATGAGAGAGAAAAGTAGCTGTGTTGATATGTATTGAACGGTCTCCAAAAGATATGTGCTGTGAATCCTAACCTCTGTATCTATGGAGTCCTGGTGTGGTGCTGTAAGGTAAGCATGGAACTGCAAGGTTGATGGTTCAAACTTGCTAGCTGCTCCTCAGAAAACCTATACAGAGTCACTATGAGTCAGAACCAACTTAAGGACACTTAATAGCAATAAAATATCTGTGATTATAATACCATTTAGGAATTGGTTATCTTTGTTATGTTAATGAGGCGGGATTCATATTGGTTGTGTTTTAAATCAGTCTGTTTCTACAATTTTTTTTAATTTTAAGTTTTTATTGTGAATTGAGTGAAAGTTTACATGGCAGATTTTTTTTTTTTTTTTTACATGGCAGTTTTACATTCAATAAACCATATTTTGTTTCATTGCAATGATTACAATCCCCTCCATGTACCCTCAGTCAATAGCATT
>NW_006408540.1:19403260-19408441 GCF_000296735.1 Chrysochloris asiatica | reverse complement strand
TAGTTAGGATCCCACATTCTTGTCACGCTCTTCCATCTTGCTGGTCCTAGGATCCTCTGTTCCTGAAATGGAAGATTAACTACTCCCCTTTTCAGTTACATACCGTCTACATTTATCGTTGTGACAATCATGATTAATCCTGCTAATAATTACTCACAATTTAATCATAAAATTTTGTCCCCATCATCCCCCACCCCCTTTCACCAGACCCATCTGGACAAGAGGAAAATTATTAAGTGGGGATTCTACCTTACCACCTCATTCTGAAACTAAGCACACTCATGAAAGCTTGTAAGCCAGCCATTTTGTGTCTTAATTGTTGTTGTTGTTATGGTGGCTGGTGAGCTTGAATCCCTGACATTGCAGTTCAAACCAACTTTGCAGTCCAGTGCATTAACCCACAGCACCACACTAGGACTGCTCATGCCTTTATATTGCTGTTGTTGTTGTTAAGTGCCGTCGTGTCGGTTCTGACCCATAGTGACCCTGTATAGGGTTTCTGAGGCTGTAAAGGGTTTCTGAGGCTGTAAATCTTCACGGGAGCAGAAAGCCTCAGTTTTGTCCTGCGAAACCACTGGCAGTTTCGAACTGTTGACCTTGAGGTTAGTAGCCCAACTCGTAACCACTATGCTGCCAGACCATGCCTTTATAGCTCCCCCATTTTTCATAGTCAATGTCTAAGTTGCCTGTCCTTATCAACCCAATGTACTGAGGAGGCAAGTTTGGTCCTTTATGTGAAGAGACCTTTCCTTTCAGTTGGAATTTTGAGCCATTATATCCATAAGTATAGGTCCAGTTCATCAAATGGTAGCAATTTACGCTTATTCCCTGTATCAAACTTCTTTATCTTTATCTGGTTGAGTTCTGGTCAGCCAGCCATGCAAGCTATGTCAAAAGGGTACTATCTGCAAGTTTGGGAGTGATTGCATGCCTCCCTCTACTTCATACCAGCTGGCCACTTCACTCAGTTTTTGCCTTTGGCGGCTACATCTGTGTCCCTGGGCTTGGGAGTTCACATGCCTCCCTAAACATCAGACCAGCCAGCCCTTCTTAAAAATATGGAATGCTTCATGAATTTGCGTGTCGTCCTTGCGCAGGTGCCTTGCTAATCTTCTCTATATCATTCCAATTTAGTATACGCGTTGCTAAAGTTAGCACTAAATCTATCTTTTTTGAGATATAACCAAATAAGAGAGGCAGAGATGGAGGAAGAGAAATGCGTGAAGATCATCCAGGAGCAGAAACTCAAAACAAGGACCTTCCCCCAGAGCCAACAGAGAAAACCTTCCCCTGGAGTCAGCACCCTGAATTTAGACTTCTAACATCCTAAACTGAGACAAAGTTTCTTTTTGTTAAATCTATGCCCTTGTGAGGTGCTCCTTAGAAGCCAGGAGGGTCAGACTTTGTCTTTCACACTTTTGACATATTATCAGAAGGGACCAGTCCCTGGAGATGGACATCATGCTTGGTAAAGTGGAGGGTCAGAGAAAAAGAGGAAGACCCCCAGCGAAATGGATTGGCACAGTGGCAGCAGCAATGGGCTCAAGAGTAACAATGATGGTGAGGTTGGCAAAGGACCATGCAGTGTTTTGTTCTGTTGTGCATATGGTCGCTATGAGTTGGTACCAACTTGATGGCTCCTAACAATAACAACAACCAGGTAAGTATGACATGTGGTTTACTGACATCCTAAGCATGATGCCTGCCTAATGGATGGCTAACAATAGAAAGTGTAAAACGGGCAAAATGCTTTTTTAAAGGAGATGTTCATCAATTGAAAATACAAAACTGATAATGTCTGTAAGTCTCGGCACCCCACGTTGAGAGCTACCAGTGTAAGGTTTTATATAATTCATGAGGTTGGTTTGGACGAGTTTTCTTTGGTGCTCTAAAGCATAAGTCCCTGGAAGGAAGGTGTTCAAAGATAAAAAGATAATAACCAACAGCCTCCTAACTATGGATAAGACCTACCTTAGAGGTACGTTGTGGGGATAAATGAGCAAACAGCCGCTGGAGTGAGGACAACACATAGTAGGTTTGTAGTTGATGCTCATAGTTTTACAATTTCGATTATGTTCACTCCCTGTTTTGGCTTCATCTGCATTAATAAATATCAGGCAGAATAGCTTATATTTTGATTCTATTTCTGTCCCTCCCCTCTTGCTGGTGAATGTCATCAGTTAATCTGAAAGACAGAGAGAGAAAACTTGAAAGTCGCTGGGACACGTGGAGAGCATGGAGGAAAAATTCAGAGCCGCAATCTTAGTTTTAAAATGGTCTCCACAGTGTCCACTGTTGGTTAAAAACACACACAACAAAAACCACTTCTATGTAGCTTAAGCCACAAGGAGAACCTCAGAAGCATAGCTCTTCCGGGCCCGCTATCTCATTGTGCTTTTTAATCCAAAGAGTATATGTCCAGGCACAAATTGCTGCTGATGAAGTGTCCCCTGCAAATCGAGGGCGGATTTGGTACCTACAAGGAATTTCCATCAGTAATGAATGCTTGCAGGAAGGGATTCTTTCCAGTTTTATAAGCTACATTTACAAACCATTTCTGTTAGTGACACAAATCCTGCCTTTAGTCATTGAGTCAACAGGAATATTTCAGCGGCGGCGGCAGCGTCCAGGGATGTCCTTACTTGTGTTAGTTTCTTCATAGGAAAATCATCACCTTTCCGGAGAATGGCTGGTGCCTGTGTCCAAGGCGAGAGGACAGGGGCAGGCTCAGGGTCAGGGACACAGGTTTGCTGGGCGTGCAGTCAGTGACCTGGGTCTGGTGGACTCGCAGAGGAGAGGAAGAGTCCCCGTTCCATTTCAACCTCTACTGTGGCGGCTTTCTGACTACACAAGGTAGTTGTTTCCTATTAATGAATCTGTAAGACTCAAAACACCTGTCATTTTGTACTTTGCAGAATGTCTTGTGAGGAGCTATGAATAATGAATCATCCGATCTACGACTCGTCGGTATATATGTAGTATGTAGAATCAGGAGGCGAGATGAGGTCACAAAGGGAGAGAATGTAGAAAGAAAAGAGTCTCAAAGATTCGCCTTCAGAAATGAAAGAATAAACCACAGGCTAAAAGGGCTAAATGGCTGCAAGAGACCCACGCAGGCGCAGAAGAACTAGGACAGCGAGGGATTAGTGGGGCGGGGCAGACGGAAGCTGACAATAACGACTTAACTTACTCAACTTTGGCGCTCTACTCGTCGTCTCCCACATGGTCTAGCGGTTAGGATTCCTGGTTTTCACCCAGGCGGCCCGGGTTCGACTCCCGGTGTGGGAACGCCGTCTGTTTTTAGGTCTTTTTTTCTTTAAGACCTTCAGCAAGGAGAAACTACTATGTTTGGAAAAAAAACTATAATCCTGTTGCAGAAGCAGACGGGGAAGTTTCAGGTTGGAGACTGTGAGGATGAAGTACTCCTAAACCCAAATCCGGTTACCTCCGTCTGAACACAGGGGAAGGGACAGAGGTTGTATGAAATAGTTACCATTTGGAATAAAGAAATCAATCTGAGAGGAAGGAAAGCATGGAACCAGCCGGCCCTGTGCTGAGATACCATAACCTCCAGTTGATTTTTCTACTCTATTTTTGACTTGTACTGTGAACATGAAAGAAATCACCAAAAGCAAAAAACAAAAAACAAAAAACAAAACCCTTTTTAGAAAGAAAAGACGAATTCTAGGATATTATAGGGCTTTTAAGCTGTCTAAGCCACTTAAACTGCAAAGTCGTTTGAACTGCAAGGTCGGTGGTTCAAGGTCACCAGCTGCTCGTTGGAAACCCTATACAGGGTCGCTATGGGTCAGAATCGACTCAAGGGCACTTAACAACAACAACAAGCCACTTAGTGGAGGACAACAAAGTTGCCAGAAAAGTCCTATTAAGGACAGTACAATTCAGTGAACAATCTATTGTTTTTACTATTCAAAGAGCTTACTAAACAGTTGTTTGGGGGTACCAGGGAGGGGGAAGGGAAGAAAGAAATTTAGGTTGCTACAAATAATGAGGAGAGAGGCAATGGAAAAACTTTTCTCACTCCCTAAAATATATATATATATATAAAAGTCAAGACTTCTTGATATGTTTAAGTAGAATTAGAAATCTTAGTATTGATGTGTATGTAACCAAGACAGCTTCCAACTGTTACCCACATAAGTGCATCGTCCATTCTAATCTGTTTATATCTATGTTTGCCGGTAGGAAAAATCTCAAGGCATTTAGAAGCCACACTTTTCCCCCCACTGGTGTTGAACTGTTTGAAGCTCTCCCACTTTGGTTCCAGACTGATATTAACACTGAGAAGGGACTGTGAACATGACTTGGCATCCATATGACATTGTTTCAAGGGTTTCTGTGTGAAATGTGTATGTGGTTTTTATTTTCGTAAGACTTTTGGGATCTTAAAGTACCCCAAAATGGTAATGATCCTTTATGAGAAAAATCTGAGACTAAATATATGCTAATTAAAAATTCTTAATAAAGAGCTTGTGGGAGAAACTGATCAATCAGTAGGTTGTTTTTGTTAGGTGCCGTCAAGTTGGCTTCAACTCATGGTGATCCTACCCTATCGGCAACAGAATAAAACACTTCCAGGCCCTGCGACATCCTCACAATCAATGCAATGTGTGAGCCCAGTGTTCAGCTGTTGTATCAATATTGCTGAGAGTCTCCCTTTTTCCTCTGACCCTCTACTTTGCCAAGCATGGTGTACTTTTCCAGGGACTGATCCCTCATGATAACATGCCTTGCATTTATTGAGCCAAATGGTGGCAGAATTGACAGCTGAGAGTTTAATAACTAGGCTATCTTTTGGATTTCTTTAGGGTTTAGGGAAATCTACAAGGGATAATGCAGTCTGAGGGCTCCAAGGGAAGGAAGGGCTCTGAATGGAGAAGGAATCAGTGATTGGGGACTTCAATGGAAGGAAGCAGCAAACTTGGATTTCCCTCCTAGCTCCTGTGCCTTTTGTTTGCCGAAACTAAACTGGATGCCAGAAGACAGAGGAGTTGCTGAAAGGGAAGGGAAACAAATTTAGTGTAGCAAACAAAAGAACCAGTGCTGTGTCCATTTTACCCTTGAGGTTAAGAGCCATGGTGCAGCAGGCCAAAGTTAGAACTGGTCAGATGGTAGAGCTGAAAATCCAACCCTGGCCAGCTGACTTCAGATTCAGACTCT
>NW_006408540.1:19383678-19402914 GCF_000296735.1 Chrysochloris asiatica | reverse complement strand
AACATAAACCAGTTCAATAGTTTCTACATGTGCCACTCAGTGACAGTGATGACATTGTTTCAGCTGAGCCATCATGCTCACCTCCTTTTCTGAGTTGTTCCTTCCTGTCTTAGTTATCTAATGCTGCGATAACAGAAAGACCACAAATGGGTGGCTTTAACAAACACATTTTGTCCTTGTAGTTTGTTGTTGTTAAGTGCTGTCAGTTCAATTCTGACTCGTAGTGACCCTGTATAGAGTTTCTGAGGAGCGGCTGGAGAGTTTGAACTGCCGACCTTGTGGTGCAGTGCTTTATCCCATAGTACCACACCAGGACTAGAAGTCTGATTTCAGGTTCTAGGGAAGCCATCTTCTTTCTGTTGGCTCTGCAGTAAAGAGTCCTTATCTCTTTAGCTTCTGTTCCTTGGTTCCTGGATGATCTTCACGTACGTAGCCCGGCATCTATCTCCCCCACCTCTGCTTGTTTGGTTGCTTGTTTAGTGTGTTATATCTTAAGACACAACCTCCACTAATATACTCTCATTAGCATAGCAAAGAAAACCCATTCCCAAAGGGCATTACAGGTATATTTTTGATGTTAAGTACCAGCAAGTCCTTTCTGACTCATAGTGACTTTGTAGGGTTCCTGAGGAGTGGCTGGGTTACCTTTGGGTTACAGCGTTATAACAGGACTCCAACCACAGGTATGTTGTTGTTATTAAGTGCCATCAAGTTGGTTCCGGTTCGTAGTGACCGCGTATAGGGTTTCCAAGGAGCAGCTTGTGGGTTTGAAGTGCCAATCTTATGGTTTGCAGTCCGGTTCTTATCCTACAGCTCCCTACCAGGAGTCCAACCACAGGTATGCTATTGTTACGTGCTGTCGAGTCAGTTCTGACTCATAGTGACCCTGTACAATGTGTTTCTAAGGAACAGCTGGTGGATTTGAACTGCTGACCTTATGGTTTGTAGTCCAGTGCTGATCCTACAGCGCCACAACAGGAGGGTTTAACATTTACAAAACATAATTTTTAGCTTTGTAATTCCACTCACAATACTTATCCATTAACATAAAGTTACTACCCCTCAGGTTCCTAATCTTTTGATTTGTCAGTTTTATCTCAAATAGTGCTCAAGGCAGGCATTCTTTACTAGTTAATCTAAACTGTTGTTTGGTTTTAAGAAGAATTCATGGATTATTTTTGGTTACAGTTTTAAAGATTATTTTAGGGCAATAGTTTCAGAAGATCATCCAGCCTCCACAGCTCCAGAAAGTCTGGAGTGCTGAGAATTTTAAATTCTGCCTTGTCCTCCTTTGGATCTGGATTCTTCTATAGACTCTTAGATCATTATGTTCAGTGATGACAGCAGGGCACCATTCAGTTCTTCTGGTCTCCTAACAAAGAAGGCAGTTGTTCACAGAGGCAATTTGCCACCATTTCACTTACTTTTATTTTTGACTCTCTTTCTCCCATTGTTGCTCCAGGACAGTAGGGAACAATTGCACTTGATTTGTATTGTTGTTAAGTGCCATCAAGTCAGTTCCGACTCATAGAGACGCTATATAGGGTTTCTGAGGAGCGGCTGGTGAATTTGAACTGTTGATATTGTTGCTCGAGGACCTTGCGGTCCAGTGCGTAGCCCATAGTGCCACACCAGGACTTGGATGGTGGTGGTGGTTATGTGCCACGGAGTTGACTTCGACTCATAGTGAACTTGAATAGGGTTTCTGAAACTGCAAATCTTTACAGGAGCAGAAAACCTCATCTTTTTCTAAATGAATGGCTGGTAGTTTCGAACTGCGGACCCTGAGGTTAGCAGCCTGACTTGTAACCACTATGCTATCAGAGCTCCTTGTTGTTGTTGCTGTTACGTGCCATTGAGTCGGTTCTGACCCACAGCGACCCTGAACAGGGTTTCCAAGGCTGTAAATCTTTACGGGAGCAGAAAGCCTCATCTTTCTCCCGCGAAGCAGCTGGTAGTTTCCAACTGCTGACCTAGAGGTTCACAGCCTGATTTGTAACCACTACGCTACCAGAGCTCCTTAGGTTTCACTAATTTGACAAAAATTTGCTTTCAATGCCTATAATATATATGGGACTTGAAGCCTAGCAGATACTTTTAAAAACAAGTACTTAATATAGTGATCTGAAGTATATTTGGCATTTGTATGGCCTTGCATTTTTAGAAAACATTTTGCCACAATTTTAACTAATCATCCTTATCATTAGTCTAAAATTCATAGACTAATTTGAGCTGAAAAGATCCTTGGTGGTGATAGTTATGTACTGCCCAGTTTGTTCTGACTCACAATGACCCTGTATAGGGTTTCTGAAGCTGTAAATCTTTACGGGAGAAGAACCTCATTGTCTTCCCTTGAGTGCCTGGTAGATCAAACTGCTGACCTTGCTGTTAACAGCCCAGCTGCACCCAGTACACTAATGAGCTCTTGAAAAGATCCTTTGTTGTTAAGTGCTGGTTCCCTAGCGACCTGGTATAGGATTTCCTAGGAGTGGCTGGTGAGCTTGAACCGCTGACCTTGTGGTTCAAACAGACTTTGCAGTCCACGGCATTATCTCAAAACGCTACACCTGGACTCTGAAAAGATCCTTGGCATTCATTTAATCAACCCTCCTCATAAACCTATAAAGCATCCTCTGGTTCCCTACTATTGGACAATGTGCTGTGTCCTTGCATGATGGTTGGGTACAACTCTTTCCAAACCCTGGTTTTAAAAGCGGAGGGTGAGGGACTCATAGAAAATGTATGTCAAAAATTCTGTTGTGCTGATATGAAGTGAGGGGAGATGCATAAGAATACCCACACTTGCAGATAGTACCCATTTGACCTGGCATCAATGGCTGAATGATCAGAACATAACTAGAGGAAGAAAGAAGAGGAAAAAAAAAAATAGTAACCCACTATAAGTGGATGAGGTTGACCTATGCTTGTGGATGCAGTATGACAAAGGAGCAGACAAATCTCTACAGTGAGGATCATTCCCACCCCCTTGGTACACAGGGTCAACAGGAATGGGGAACTTAGACATTGGCTACCCAAAATGGGGGGACTACAAAGGCAAGAAGTGACTGGCTTACAAGCTTTCAATAGGGAACCTAGCTCCAGAGGATACAGGGAAAGGTAGAATCTCCACTGAATTGTTTTCAACCTGTCTGGATGGGGTTGATAAAAGGTGAGGGGGAAAGGACTCCTGTGGTTCAGTGGGGAATGATTGCTATCAGGTCTGACAGTGAGTGTTGGAAAGGTAAACATAAATGTTTGGTAACAAAAGGAGGGGAGTGGCTGATTTTGCAGTCCAGGAGCAGAGATCCCCAAGGAAGAAAATGAAGTGTGAAGTGTGAAGTGCTAGACCCTGTCCAGGGAGGCAGTGACACTAGGAATAGAGGCAGAGACAATGACATGGACAGAAGGAGTAGCTGGGGACTCTGGATTCAGGGAGGGAGAGGGGCTGTGTGCTGGTGGCTGGGGGGCAGATGATGCATGCAGGGGATTGTGATCATTGCAATGAAACAAAATATGATAGAATGAATGTAAAGATAATGTTCACCCATGTAAACTAACACATAATTCACATAAAAACTTAAATTAAAAATTCTGTTGTATCTTGTTTTGGGGAATGTGGTGACTCTGTACAATAAGCACTGGACTAAGGTTGTCGGGTAGAGTCCATCAGCTACTCCATGGGAGAAAAATGAGGCTTTCTGCTATTGCAACAATGGACAGCCTCGGAAACCCCATACAGGATCTCTGAGTCAAAACAGACTCCACGGCGCTTAACAACAGGATTATAGCTTTTGCTTAGTGTTCACATGTTAGCTACATGAGCACAGTTGTAACAGCTTTTTTGTTTGGAAAATTTTTTTTTAATTCACTACATAAACAATTCTAGAAAATGATGACTAATTTATTTGGGATATTTGAACATGTCATTTGTTCTCAACCTATTTCCATTTCTGTGTGCAGTCAAAACTCTGAGGGATTTCGCACGAAACTCACTCTGCCCCATTCACATGTGTAAATAGAGTCACATAGATTTGTATGTATACTCTCTCAGATACATATGCTGCATGCAAAAATATCCTAAATAACTACAGCATTAAAACTTCATATTAGTATAGGAAAGGGAAGGCCAGTATGAATTTTAAGTCACCTACATTGTAAAGCTGAGTAACCTGGAAAAAACCTGAATACTTGGAAAATCACTGGAACAAATCATCAAAAAATCAATTTGCAAACACCTGGAAGACCACAGGGTACAAGATAATCATCTCACATAGCTTTGTGAAAAAAACCAGTTTATCAGATGACTCTAATTTCCTTTTGTCACAAACTGATAGGCTTAGTGGATTGGGGAAAGCAGTCAGGATAATCAATCCAGATTCAACTGCGTTGGATTTTGCACCTTGTCATGTGCTCATTAAGGAAATGTAGCTAAGACTTGCTGTCTGACAGGGACACGTTCAAACAGACGTTCAGAGCTCAGCTTCAGGCACACAGGCAACTTAAGCTCAGTCTATGCAAAAATGACCTCATGCTCCTCTCCAAATCTCCCGTCAGCATTCCTTTTTTTCTCTTTCCCACTCTCATGCTATCAAATCATATAAAATCTTATCATTCCTACCTTTTCACAGGTGTTCACATATGTTCTTATCTCTTTCCTTGGCCTCTGTGCTGGTTCAGAGTATCTTGATCCCTGGACTATTGCAGGGATCACCAAACGGACTTCCTGAAGTCCTTCTCACCCCATTTCTCGATCTGACATTCTCTTCCTGTCACAGCATGGAGTTGAGCATGCTGCCCCCCTGCTTTTTTTTGGCCAGCCATGTGCTCGTAGCCTACCTCTGCCCTCCCTCCCTTTACTCAAGTCTGGCTCATTTTTCACTCTTTCCTATAGCTGACTTTTTTTTTTTCCCTCACAATTATTCCTCTTTCTGAAATGCGTTTAGGCCTTTTCTCTAAATGTGTTGTTGTTAAGTGCCGTCGAGTTGTTTCTGACCCATAGTGACCCTGTATAGGTTTTCCGAGGAGCAGCTGGTGAGCTTGAACCGCCGACCTTGCGGTTCAAACGGCTTTGCAGTCTGGTGCATTAACCTGCAGCGCTACATCAGGACTCCTTTCTCTAAATACATCTTATTCATCCTTTATGGAGTCCTGGCGTGGCGCTGTGGGACAACGTACTGGACTGCAAGGTCAGTTTGAGTCACAAGTTCAGCAGTTCAAACCCACCAGTTGTTCCTTGGAAACCCTACACAGGGTTGCTATAGATCTGAACTGACTCCATGCTACTTAACAACAATAAATGAGGAATGGAGTGGTGTGATTGGCCTTGGAGGCACTGTTTCTGGGTGTTAGATTATTTTTCACCTATTTTGGACAAGCTGCTTCCACAGGGCAGGGGAGCTATTTACCATTACCTTTGTACTCATTCCTCACAGTTTTCCCACCTGAGAGGGGAGGCTCTCTGCTTAGTTTTGTACGAAAATGCTGGGGAGGGATGTGGTCTCACCTGGGCAAAGGATCCTTGGTCATCCCTGTGGTTGATGTGTGTGGGTTATTTTGATTGGCAACCTGTAGTAGAGCCAGCTGGTGGAGAGGAAGAAGGAATCATTGCTAAGAGAACCGTGGCCTATACAAAGTACTGGGCTTGGGTGCTGAACAAAATGAATCGCATCTAAAAGTGGCATGTCATTTTGTTGGAAGGTAAATGACTTAGTTTAGTGATGCTATAACAGAAAGATCAAAGGTGGGTGGCTTTAAGGAACATGGATTTATTTTCTCGTAGTTTAGATGAGAAGTATGAATGAAGGGGACTGGTACCAGGGGCAGGCTTTCTGTCTGCTCTGGGATCAGATGTTTACCTCAGTTTCTCTAGCATTCTTCCCGGGGTTCCTTGGAGATATCCATGTGATATCTGCATTTCCCCAATTAGCATTTGCTTCTCTGTGCCTAATCTCCTTTTTTAATATCTCAAAAGTGATTGGGTCAGATCATGCCCTACACTGAGAAAGTCTCATTAACATAATGAAACATCAATTCCAAGTGGAATTACCTCCACAGGACCCCAGCATATAGTTTTTGAGGGGGCTACAATTCATTTCATAGCAGTAAATAATATACATGTTAACATGCATGCTTCTAACAACAAATATTTATGATGAGCCTTTTAGGAACCAGACACTGTGTCCCGTGCAGGGAGTCCATAAGAGAAAGATGTTTATGGATTGCATTCTGCCCTCCCCGAGCATGGTTTCCACCTTGGGTCCACTCTACACCCCAGACCAGAGGAAAGGAAGGCAGAAAGGAGTTTGTTTTTCTTTTACAAAGGAGCTCGCTGAGACATTAAGATATAGTAAGGCTCCAAATCAAGCATTTGGAGTCATAAGTTAGAGTGTTGGGGATATTTGATTTGATTATGCCCACTCAGAAAAGGAAATAAGGAGGTTATTTCTTTACCATAACCTGGGGTGGAATGGTGACTAAGAACACCTTAGCTCAGAGCACTTCTGTAAGTTCTGTGAAGCTTAAAAGTTAATTCTAATCTATATAGGGACGCTAGCAGTTAGAACTGACTTGATGGCACCTAACCACAACAACAATGGGGCAGGTGACCTTTTTGGACATGGATGACTATGTCTTAGGTGGTGGAGATATAAGAGAAATGAATGAGTTCTGAAAGTTCCTTCTAGCCCAACGTCCCATGACCAACTCCATTGGAAAAAGAGTGGTTTTGTCTTCATAGGATGGATGGATTTATTTCTTTATTCAAAAATTTTATGTTTTTCTGATTAAAAAAAAAATGAATTCTTGCCCACTGGGGGAAATTTGTAAAGTACATTGTAGCAATTGGACTGAAATGAGTTTTAAACAAGTAAGTGTATTTGACTCTTGGAGGGGAAGTTCAAATGTGAGGTATCTTCAGAGTTGGTTGATCCAGTGGCTGAAAAATGTCTTACAATCCCAGGCTTCCATGTCTCTGTTCTGCTGAGAAGTGCTGACTTCATTCCACGGCCAGTCTCCGTGTGGGCAGAAGAGGGCCGCCATCAAGACCATGGCCACCCTGTTCTGGTTCTGTAACCATAAGGAGCAGGACAGAGGCTGGTGTTCCCAAAATAGTAATCAGGAAGCTTCCCAGACTTCCCTGTTGCCTGTTGGCTCATTTACATCCAACAATGAGCTCTGTCACTAGGAAAGAGGATAGGATTTTTCTGATTGGTTTAGTCTAACAAGAGTCCACCCAATGACTGAAGTTGTGATCTATTTCCTCTGAGTCATGAGGGAAGAGAACGGACAGGTGAATATGTAAGCCTGATTCTTTTCACAATATAGAAGGAGGTGAATGGATGCTGGATTAAAAAAAAATATATTGTCTATTATATACAAAAAATATGAAGAAGGAATGAAAAATGATCCAGTCTTTTCTTATCATCATTGCAATCTTCTGTATTTTATACAAGCAACATCCTACTCTGTGTGCAATGACTTAGGTTTCCAGAACTGGGGATAAGGTGGTTTGGAATGGGCATGGTATCAATTCAGTGTGGGTAAGAGAGTAGATAAATTCTGGACATTCCTTCAGGTCCTATAGCTCCATGAAACTATGTGCCACTGAACCTGTTGTTCTTATTGTGCCGTGGAGTCATTCTGACTTATAATGACCCTGTGCAGGCCTGGACCTAAAACCCCAAACCCAAAGCCACTGCCATCAGGTTGCTTCCGACTCTAGGACTCTATAGGACAGAGTAGAACTGTTCTGTAGGATTTCTGAGCTGTAAATCTTTTTTTTTTTTTTTTAATGTTTTATTGTGAATTATGTGATAGTTTACATGGGAGAACATTAGTTTTACATTCATCCTATCATATATCGTTTCATTGCCATGGTTACAATCCCCTCCATACATCATCAACCAACCAAAGGGTATATACGACAAGCCTGCCCCCCTGGTTGTCAGCACACAGCCCTTCTTCCTCTCTGGGTCTAAAGTCTCCAGCTGCTCCATCGCTCCACGTCATCATCTCTGCCTCCATCTCAGGCATCACTGCTTCTCTGGGTAGGGTCCGGCTCTCCACTCTTCTCCCTTGATGGTCCCAGGGACCTCCGCTCCTAGACTGAAAAGTTAATCACGCCCCTCCTTGCTACAAAACGTCTACCTTTATGTTTCCAACCCTCACAATCAGTGAGCTATAAATCTTTACGGAGGCAGACTGGCACATCTTTCTCTCATGGAGCATTTGGTCGGTTCAAATCACCAACAAATGCTCAGCCCACTGCATCATCAGGGCTTTAACAGAGACTTGACCGGGGCCTAATTTTAATAGGCAGCACCCTCATTTGTAGCTTAAACTGCAGAGTGCTTGGGTGGGATATGGTTTCTATCTGAAACAGAAACATTAACTATGAGACTATGTTTTGTTTCAAAGTCCCATGGAAAATGTTTACTGTTAAATGCTATTCATTCAGGGATTAAAATTAAGTTAGAGAAATTAGATAGTTGTGATGCTTGCACAAACCTGGTGAGTTATAATAGAAACCACTAATTGCACTGAATTATACAATGCTTTACTTTATGGTATGTGAGTTACATCTCAATTAAAATTGATTTTGGAAATTAAGCCAGAGAGGAAGTTTTTTGGGCAAAATAGACACCTCATATTCTTTATATTTGGGAAATTCATTTATGCAGCAAATATCTATTGTATGCCTACTGCTATGAGTCAGATCTGACTAGATGGCACTTAACAACAACAAGTGTATGCCGGCATGCTCCAGATTTACATTTTAGTTGGGGAGTCACACACACACACACACACACACACACACACACACACACACAAGAAACAGGGTAAGAAGTTTGACTCTAAATGTGATGGAAAACCTCTGGAGACTGAGTTCCATCCCCAGGATGTAGCTTGGTTCTCAGCTTGTTGTCAGTATCAGCCACACTTTGACAGGAAGACGAGAATGCTTTAAGAGCATTCTTGAGAAGGAGTCCCGACAACTTTGTTATAAAGAGAGTTTCCTTGTGGAGTATCCTAGCTCAGGCCACCCTCTAATTTGCTTCTGAACAGGATTCCCCTGGACAGTATAAAGTTAATGCATTGGCCTGCTAACTGACAGGTTGGAGGTTCAAGCTCACCCCAAGGTGCCTAGGAAGTAGAACCTGCGATCTATTTGTGAAAAATCAGCCACTAAAACTCCTGTGGGGCGCAGTTATACTCAGATACACCTGGAACTCCATGAAGCAGACTGGACTCAAAGGCAACTGTTTTTAAATTGGTTAGTGTACATGAAAGAGCTTGGATTGGTTATTGCCTCAACTGTTTGCCAACAAATAGATAAATGCTCGGGGCAGCAGCTCAATGAGTATCTAGAGATACTGGCTCCAGTCTCCCCCATCTTTTCGCTAGACTTTCTAAGGGGCAGGTCCACAAACAGAGTGAGGAAGGCTCAAGTGGACGTTTTCCCAGGGTTTGGCTGGCTGCCTCACAAATATATGCTCTGAATATTAAAAAGGAAACTGAGTACTGAGGGTGGGTTGGAGGCGCTGAAGTTGGCATTTTGCCTTGTCAAAATTTAGGCTAATTTAGTGTGGTGCTGTGGGCTAATGCGTCAGACTGCAAAGTCATTTGAACTAAAGGTCAGTGGTTCAAGCTCATCAGCTGCTCCTTGGAAACCCTATATAGGGTCACTATGTTTCAGAATCAATTCAACGGCACTTAACAACAACACCACATTAGGATTTCCACTGGAAACTCTTTAAGTGAAGGAATGGAATTTGAAGGCTCTTGCTGCTGCTTCGGAAAATGGGGAGTTGTCTGTAACTGCCTTGTTTGACAGTGGAGCTGGGGAGTTCAACTCTATTCTCAGGGAATCCCTCCCATGGGTTTTAGCTCCATTAGCATAATACACTCAGCTTGTCTTGTGGCTCCACTTACTTCTCTGACATCTTCCTTGTTTATAAATTTCGCAAGTCTATTTGGCAAAGGAGTCCTGGTGTGGTGCTGTGGCTTAATGCGCTGGACTGCAAAGTTGGTTTGAACCACAAGGTTGGCAGTTCAAGCTCACCAGCTGCTCCTCAGAAACCCTATACAGGCCTCGGAAACCCTGTGAAGGGTCACTATGAGTCGGAACTGACTCCACGGTACTTAACAACAACAACAATGGGTCAGAAGGGACTTGACAACACTTAATAACAACATTTGGCAAAGGCGGAGTCGCTGAGTTGTGCAAAAGCTTAATCCACTGGGTTGCTAACAGGTTAGATTTCAAGCAGAGGCTCCTTAGAAGAAAGACCTGGAGATCTACTTTTGAAAAACCAGCCTTTGAAGAACTTACTGAACACTGTTCTACTTTGATACACTTGAGTCTTCGTGGCAGGATTGACTTCTTCCCAACTGGGTATTTGACAAAGACAGTGACCCCACCATTGAATTCTTGCCTCTGGGGTGCCTCCCTACCCAGTGCCTTCTCCCATTCAAAACTCTAGTACAGATAAGAGGGTGGGGAGGGAGAGGGCGGTGTAGAGGAAACAAGAGATTCTGTAAGCATTAAATCTGAGGTGGGAACTGTGAACCTCCCAGTTCTCAGAAGCTGGAGTATTTTTCCATAGCCTGTGCATGGTATTGTCCTGATTGGGGTTAATGGATTCAGGGAGGCGGAGTGAGCTCAGCACCGGAGAGAAGTGAAGGAGGAATCATCAGAGTTTGGCAATAGCTCACGATGGGGTGTGAAGCAAAGGCATGATTTGTTGACAACCCCAAGATGATAAGCATCTCCAGAGACCAGAAGTGGGGCAGAGAGAATGAGATTTGCCTCCTTTGACAAATCAGAGGCGCTGCAGGAACAGCAAAATGGAGCAACCTACCTACGAGAGCAGAAAACGCAAGCTGTAACACCTGTGAAAGCAGATACCTGTGAGGCACTTGTAGTCCTTAGGCAAACTGGAGGCTGAAGGGTGATAGGGAGAGGGGAAAGAGAGCAGATATGGGAGGCCAGGAGTGAAAGAAGCAGGGATTTTGAGCAAGAATCTCTAGGCCCACAGGGGCACGTGTCTCAAGAGTACCGATGTGCACTGCGCAGTTCAAGGGCCCCGATCCCTTCGCAGTCATCTCAGATTTGATACTGATCACAGTGACTTTTGGAGTCCTGGTGTGGCGCTGTGGGTTAATGCGCCAGATTGCAAAGTCCTTTCAACTTCAAGGTCGCCGGTTCAAGCTTACCAGCTGCTCCTCTGAAACCCTGTACAGGAACGCTATAGGTCAGAACCGACTCAATGGCACTTAACAACAACACACTGACTTTTGGCCACTGACAGTAAAGCACTTAGAGGGAAGTGTGACTTTTTCTAATTTGTGCAAAGGTGTTGTATGAACTGGGAGAGGCCCTGGGGTGCTTATTAAACTATTTTTTAAAAATTGCTTATGTTTTTAAACTTTTTATTGTGCATTGAGTGAAGGTTTACAGAACAGATTATCAGTTTTACGTTGAACAAATCATATACTTTGCTTCGTCACGTATTTGCAGTCCCCTGCGTGTACCAACAGTTAACAGCATTTATTTCTATTCACTTGTTAAGTACCGTCAAGTCAGTTCTGACTCCTAGTGCCCCTGTATAGGGATTCCAAGGAGCGACTGTTGATCTTGAACGGTTCAAGACCTTATGGTTCAAAGCGACTTTGCAGTCCTGCGTGCATCCACAGCTCCACACCAGGACTCTACCCACTTAGCTATTCCATTCCTTTCTGTGTCTCCTGCTACCTTCATCTTTCCTCTGCAAACCTCTCCCTTGTTCTATATTGTCTGCCATGTCACCTCTATCAACGTGTATCTGCTCTCTAGCCCGTGAATAGTTCTTTTTCCCTCCCCCACATCCCCACCTTCCCAGACCAATCATAGATTTTTTTTTCCATACAACATCAGATTTATTTTGGTTTATGAAAACCCCATGTGTATCAGAGTAGAACTGTTCAACACAAGGTTTTCCATGCTGATTGTTTGAACAATGATCTACTTCGCAGTTTCAAAGTATCAGTGGCACACACTCTTCCCTCCTCCCATCCCAAGCCTTCACTGGTATCAAGTCTCTGTCTTGAGGTGTGAATTTTTTGTTTTTCTTAAGGTTTTTATTGTGGATTAAGTGAAAATTTACAGGGCAGATCATAAGTTTTACATTCAACAAGTCATACAACTTGTTTCGTTTCAATGATTATAACTCCCTTCACATACCATCATTTAACAGTATTTCTCTCTATTCACTTTAGCTTTTTTTTCTTTTTCTTTTAAAAAAAAACACACAACAAGACAAAACAAAACACTCAGGCATATATCATAATTTATACCTCCAAAGGGCACAAGTCTTTGCAAAATGTGCCCTTTGGAGGTGTAAATTATTACATATGCCTGAGTGTTTTCTTTTTTCCCTTTCTTCCCATGAATCTAGAGTCCTCAGCCGCTCTCCCTATCCATGACCCCATCTCTGGCATCCATGCTTCTCTGGATAAGGTCCTGCATTCTGCTTGTGCTCTTCTCCCTTGATGGTCCTAGGGTCCGCTGTTTCTGGACTGTAAGATTACAGTCCCACTCCCCTGTTTTTGTTATAAAACTTCTACCCTTATAACTGTGACAGTCACAATTAGTCATGATAACAATTATTCACTATTGAATCATATGAATCTTACCCCCTCTCTTTTCACCAGACCCATCTAGACAAGATGAAATCTATTCAGTGGGGGACTCTTTCTTCTCTCCCACCCCATACTCTTAAACTAAACTCCCTCTTGAAACCTTGTAAGCCAGTCACATTGTGCCTTTATCACCCCCTCATTTTAGGTAGCCAATGTCTAAGATGCCCATCCCTGTCTACCCTGTGCACAGAGGAGATAGCATTGATATTTGATGTGGAGACTCCTTCCCTCTCTGTTGATATTTAGAGTTACTACCTACATGAGTATAGGTCAGGTTCATCAAATTGTAGCAATTTACCCTTCTTTCCTTTATAAAAAAATTAATTTTTTTTTTTTTTGTAATCTTCATCTAGTGGAGTTCTGATGATCAAACCATTGAGGTTAGGTCAAATGGATACTGTCTGCAAGTTTGGGTGTTCTTGTGCATCTCCCCTCACTTCATACATATCAGCTGGATGCTTCACTCTCAGCTCTAGCCCTCTGTGGCTATGTCCTTATCAATGGGCTCAAGTATCCCCAGGTCTCAACACACTTTGGAGCAACCAGCCCTTCCTCTTCTCTCTCTCTTCTCCAGGTCAACGGAAATCAATGCACCGTGGTTGAACTCAGCCCATTTCTTCATTGCTGCCTTTCCCCTTCTTCCACTCACCAGTAGACCAATGTGGTCACCAGCAAACTTACATGCCTGTTTGTGTGTGTTCCCTTTGAGTTTCAGTCTTAGAGGAGAGTTTGTCCTGATGGAACTTGATTGCTTGCCTTGATGTCTTCCTGGTGAACAGCTTGCTTATTCTTTCAGTAGCTAGTCATGCTGACATTTTTGTTTTAGGTTTTTCCTGATGATCTTTCTTTGAAGATGTATCTTCTGTTGCTTTAGCTGTTCCAGGCTGGTCTGCTTGTCCTTGCTAGTGGGACTGTCTCACCTCATAAGTTTCTGGATGGGACTCAGGATTCCATCTAAGGTCCTATACTCTGCAAAGCTTTGCAAGAGGCCTATTTCAATGGGCAAGTTGTAGAAGCTCTTTTAGGTATTCCAATCAGTTATAGGCTGAAGACGGGCTTACAAGTTTTCTGTAATCATGTTTCCCAACATTACTTTCTATCTCACTCAAGTGTCTATTTTTACAATAGTAGGCACCATCCCCTGAGGCTGCTTGGGCTGTATTCTGTGTTGTTGTTGACGGAACTCCTCACTGCACTTCTACCTGATCCTCCATCTTGTTTGTTCACAAGGTGTGAAGTTTTGAATATGCTTCCATAATTCTTCTTTTGTTTGGATATCTGGACTTCTCCTGTGTGGTAGTTCACCCTGAGCCATAGCACACCCAGGGCTGGGACCCTCACAGCTCACCTGGGTGGTAGCTCACCCAGGGCTGTTGCTCGCTGGCAGTATCTCACCTGGGACTATCACTCATCTGGGGTTGAGACTTTCGTAGCTCACCTGGGGCCATAGTTTACCCAGGGCCATACTTACCTTACCCCAGGCTGCATTCTTTTTCTTAAATAGGTTCTGATTAATAAAGCTGGGAAAATATACAACCCTGTGATTTTGCTATGTTACAGTTATGTGTGGAACCAGTTGAAGACAATGAGCTAATAATAATTTTGTGAAGACACAAAAAACAAATGTGTTGCTGTCAGGCTTGATTCGTGGCAACCTCATATGTGTCAGAGTAGAACTGTGTGCCATAGGATTTTCAATGGCTGTAATTAAGAGGTCCCTGGGTGGCACATGTTTTGCATTCAACTACTAATCTTAAGGAGATCTGGTGTGGCAGTTCAAGTTCACCAACTGGAAAGCTTATACAGGGTCACTATGAGTGGGAGCTGACTCGACAGCACTTAAGAACAACAACTAATCTTAAAGGTTGGCAGTTCAAACCCTAGGGTGTTGCCCAAGAAAGACCTGGAGATTGATGGATTTTAAAAAATCTTATGGAAGTAGCTCACCAAACCTTTATTCTGTGGCACTGATGGGTGGATTTGAACCAATTAGCGGCTGAGCTAGTAGGAGAGTGAAAACTGTACACCATATACGGTGGTATAGTTTTGTGGCTCCATTGTGTGTGTAATTGTGGCACACTCTGGGAACGTGAGTTGGTTCCCATTTCATATTTCACACAGAATACAGATCAATAGCTGCAAACCTGTTTGTTCATTTTACCTCATATTTCCACTTCTAGAACTCTGTACCAAAGGAATAATCAGAGAAGGGCAAAGATAAAGATTCACGAACAAGGATGTTTTTCCTTGCAGCATCATTTATAATGAAATATATTTGAACAAAAAAAGTCCCCACATGATATCATAAATATAGCCCATAAATATCCTGTTTTCCCAGATTATCTAATAACAAGGGAAAAAAAGCAGGATAATTTGAGTCCAAGTTTGCATAGGTATACCTTGGAGATGTTGCAAGTTTGATTCTAGACTGCCTCAGTAAAGCGGGTACTGCAATAAAACGAGTCACATGTGTTTCTGAGTGCATAAAAAATTATGTTTACCTTCTACTTTAGTCCATTAAGTGTGTAATAACATTATTAAAAAGTTTGACATATTGTGAGAATTACCAAAATGTGACACAGAGACATGAAGTGACCATGAAATCAAACCAAAACAATCCCATGGTCACCTACCTGGTTCCAACTCAGGACAGAGTAGAACTGCTCATTAGGGTTTCTGAGACTGTAAATCTTTAGGGGAGCAGACAATCTCATTAGTGGGTTTGAACCACTGACCTTTCAGTTAGCAGCCTAATGCTTAATCCTCTACACCATCATAACTGCTGTGATAATTAAGGTTTTGTGTCAACTTGACTAAGTCAAGATTCTCAGTGGTTTGACAGTTGTTGTTGTTGTTAAATGCTGTCGAGTTGATTCTGACTCACAGTGGCCCTGTATAGAGTTCCTAGGAGCAGCTGGTGGGTTTGAACTGCTGACCTTGTGGTTCGCAGTCCAGTGCTGATCCTATAGCACCACACCAATGAGATGTGATATAATGAAATCACTTCCATGATGAGATCTGCTGTAGGCAGCCAGTTCATTGAAAGGAAATTTCCTTGGGGACGTGGCCTGTTTCCAATATATGTGGATGCTGTGGAAAAACTGGTTTGCTTTTTGCTGGGTCTATATCCTTATCTGTCTCCTCATCCAACCTCTAGTTCTTTGGACTTGAGCCAATGGCCTGCTATACTGCCTGCCAATTCTGGAAGTCATCAGTAGTCTGCCATCTTACCTGCTGATTTAGGATTGGCTCACCTCTGCAGCCAGAAGCCTGCCATCTTTTCTGCCTATCTTGGGCTCATGAGCTATGAGTCAAGAGGACATCTGATCTGCCTGGACATCTGATCCACGGGCTTAGAATTTGCCCAATTCTGCAACTGTGTGAGTTTCAGGGGGAATATATTCAAGGTCATATTTTGGCTTTTGTGAACTTGTTTCAATTTTCTTCAGCTTTAGCAGGAACTTGTATATGGGCAATTGATGGACTGTTACAAAGTCAGTCCCTGACCTTATTTAGACTGATAATACTGAGCTTTTCTATCATCACTTCCCACACATGTAGTCAATTTGATTCTTCTGAGTTCCATATGATGAGTTCCATGTGTGTAGTCACTGTTTATATTGTTGAGAAAAGGTATTTGCAATGAATAAATAATCATTGGCCTTGCAAAATTCTATCACATGATCTCCAACATTGTTTTTATCACAGAGACCATATTTTACAATTACCTATACTTCCTCTTTGTTTCCAAGTTCCATATTCTGATTTAAAATATGTGCCTTTCACCATACATATTCAATCCATATGTTGAGCAAATAATGCAAGAAGGTGGATTATATGAAGAATGTGGCATTAGGATTGGAGGAAGACTCATTAACAACCTGCAATATGCCGATGATACAACCTTGCTGAATGGGATGAGGACTTGAAATATTTATTGATGAAGATCAAAGACTACAGTTCTCAGTATGGATTGCACCTCAATGAAAAGGAAACAAAAATCCTGACAACTGGATCAGTAACTAATATCATGATAAACGGAGAAAAGATTGAAATTGTCAAAGACTTCATTTTGTTTGGATTCACAATAACACTCACAGAAGCAGCAGTAAAAAAAATTAAACGGTGAATTGCACTGGCTAAATCTTCTGCACATGACCTCTTTAATGTGTTCAAGAGTAAAGATGTCACTTTGAGGACTCCTTAGGTATGCTTGTATTATATATTATACTTATACAGATAAATATTTGTTATATATATTTATATATGTGAACATACATATATATAAAAGCAGAAAGGTAATGCACTAAACTGTTAACATTGGCTGTTTCGGAATGGTTGAATTACAAAATATATTTAGAATTTTTGCACTTGACCCAAATCATGATATTTTCAATAGCCTCATATGTATGTGGACATTGAAGAATGAATAAAGAAGATGGTAGAAGAGTTCACATATTTGAATTATGGTGTTAGCAAAGAATACTGCAAGTACCATGGACTGTCAGAGGAACAAACAAATCTGTCTCGAAAGAAGTACAACCAGAATGTTCCTTACAAGTAAGGATGACTAGATTTTGAGTTTTGTACTTAGGACATGTTGCCAGAAGGCACCAGTTTCTGGAGAACTACATCACACTTGATAAAGTGGAGGGTCATAGAAAAAGTTGAAGACCCCAATGAGATGGATTGACACAGTGACAGCAACAAAGGGCTCAAACAATTGTGAGTATGGCCCAGGACCGGGCACTATTTTGTTCTATTTTGCACAGGGCGACTATGAGTCCAAGCAACAACTGTCTGAGCCCTTTCCTTGATATAAACCTTTCTGTATGAGTCCTGGTGTGGCGCTGTGGGTTAATGTGCCAGACTGAAAAGCCGTTTGAATTGCAAAGTCAGCAGTTCAAGCTACCAGCTGCTCCTCAACGGCACTTAACCACAATAACAACAAGCTACACTGGTTTTCTGTCTCTAGAGAACCCAGCCTAACACAGCCCCTTAAAGTGAGCACTTGTTGTTGGAAAAATGGTGTCAATGGATTTGCTGACTCAGGGTAGCCACAAACACTCAACTTGTAAAAAGATTCGGTATCTGCAAAGCACGATAAAGTGAAGCACACTAAAGTGAGGTATGCCTGTATTAGATATACTATGTGTAAGGAGCTCAGGTAGCGTAGTGTTTACGAATTAGGCTGCAAACCGCAAGGTCAGCAGTTCGAAACCACTGCTGTTCCGCAGGAGACAGATGAGGTTTTCTGCTCCCGTAAAGATTTACAGCCTCGGAAACCCTGTATAGGGTCGCTATGAGTCAGAACCGTCTCCACGGCACACAACAACAACAACTGACTCATAGCTCTCTCTCTCTCTCTCTCTAAACACCTATATATACCCACATGTTGTTTTTAAGTGCCGTTGAGTTGGTTCCAACTCATAAGGATCCTGTAATGGGTTTCTGAGGAGCAAGGTTGGTGGGTTTGAACCACCAACCTTGCAGCTCAAATTGACCTTGGATTCCAGCACATTATCCTGGAGCGCCACATCAGACACCCACACACATACTTCACATGCATATATGTGTATGTGTATATATATCTCAGTGTTCTCTTTCTCTAAGGAACCATGATTGAGATAAATTACTTTCATAATAAAGATGTTTAAAAAGTTCTATTCAGTGAGGGAGTCTATGTATTACAAAGTAGGAAGGCTTTTGTGATGTGCTCTCAGCTACCCTCAAACATGAGCTACTTCAGAGACTTCCACTCTTCTATTGGCCTTTGGAGTCCTGGTGTGGCACTGTGGGATAAATCATCAGACTTTACAGTCAGTTTCAACTGTAAGTTCAGCGGTTCAAACTCACCAGGTGCTCCTTGGAAATCCTATACAGGGTTATTATGAACTGGAACCCACTTGACAGCACTTAGTAACAACAAAAACAGTTAGTATTTAGTTGCCCTGACCCCTTAGTATTGGGTTGTAGGGTTGCTATAAGAGGGTAGGACTGGCGGTAAAGGGACAAGGGTCACACTTCTAGCTAGACCACACCACCTCCTTAACTCACCCAGGACAGGTGGTTCATTTTCTTCACCTAAAAATAAAACCTGAGTGCCCTGGGCCTCATGTGGGAAATACCATTTCAGATGTACTCTGAAACCAACACTCTGTTCATTATTTGCTAAAGCTCTTCTATAGAGTTTGAAGACTTTACAAGTACATCATTTTGGTCTCTTTAGGTCCTTTTCATTTGGGTAACTTCCCCCTTGTCAGAATGCTCCCTTTCCTTACAGTTCTTTTGCGAATGAAAATCCAAGTGTGTGTGTGTTTTTATTATTTTTACAGTAGAGTTTTGATCAGCTATTTCTTAGCTCAGTGTGGAAGACCCTGGGGGAGGAGATTTATCAAAATGAATTTCTATATTGAGAATCACCATAATTTGAGTTCTTATTTAAGTGATAAAGCAGCAATTGGCACTTTCACAAGCTGGAAAGAAGCCAATGTCAAATATGACTAGTAAAATAATAATCATAATAATAAACACAACACATTCTATATTGTTATTGTT
>NW_006408540.1:19379903-19382618 GCF_000296735.1 Chrysochloris asiatica | reverse complement strand
AGGGTCGCTAGGAGTTGGAACTGATTTGATGACACTTAACAACAACAATAACAACAATATAGTATTTAGTTGAGTCCTGGTATGGCACTGTGGGCTAAGGTGTCAGACTGCAAAGTCATTTGAACTGCAAGGTGGTTCAAGCTCACCAGCTATTCCTTGGAAACCCTATACAGGACCACTATTGGTCAGAATTGACTCTATGACACTTACCAACAATAACAACAACATAGTATGGTGTGGCACTGTAGGATAAACACTGGGCTGCTAACTATAAGGTTGGCAGTTCAAGTCTACTAGCTGCTCGTTGAAAACCCTGTACAAGGTCACTATGAATGGGAATGAACTTAATGGCACTCAACAACAACAACATCATTCTATGGAGCCCTGGTGGAGTGGTGGGATACACATCTGCTGTTAACCAGAATGTTGGTGGTTCATATACATCAGAAGGAAATTTTCAGGAGGAAAGGAGGCTTTCTGCTCCTGTAAAGATCTACACACCTCTAGAAGCTGGGGTGATATGCCCGGCCACTGACCCCAGGCAAAGCCGAGGTAGGGTACCCTCAGAAACCCTACAGGGAATCACTATGAGTTGGACTTGAATCAGTGGCTTTTTGGGGTACTTTTCTATGCATAAAAAAATTAAAGAAACACTTCCAGATACATTAAAAACATAATGAACACAGTAATACAATAATGGAGGGTCCAGAGAATGATGGTGGAGCAAGCAGATACACTGAACCAACTTTCTGCAACTAAGCTGTGATAGACTGAGTGAGACAGATGCAGATGGAGATCTGAGCATCAGAGGACAGGACAGAGAGGTGGGCTCAGTGCCGACTGGAAGAGGAGGCTGAACAGGAGCAGCGAGAGCAGGAAATAGGTGGGTCGTGGGCTAGCATGCAGTGGCACTGTGGACATCTTGAGTTTTTAGGAACGACTGTCAACATAACAGCCTTCAGACACAGGATGCAGCTGGAGGTTAGTGGCAAGGAGGTGAAGTTCTCCCTTGCTCTTGTACCCTCCTAGTTGCTGGGGGCATGACCATTTCCTGCCCTTGCTAACCCAGCAGCCAGTGGCATTCCCTTCTGTGAAGCTTTTGCTAGGCCTGGGGTTGGGCACCAGACTTAGTACCCTTGCTTTTGGAGGCACATGAACCTCCTCTGAACTTTGCTACATAAACAGTGAACAGAGAACTAGCTGAATTCACACTTCCAGTCTCTGCCACATCCACTGGGAGACAGGTGGTTGAGTGTCTGAGAATACACCAATATGTAATCATCAACTAAATAAAAACACAACAGCACGATGTCTTGGAGAAAACAGAAAATTTCAGTTTACACAAAGAAATACAACAGAGTGTCTCAAACAAGTGATCAAAATACCGAGTCAGAAAATGTAACATGAGAAATGGTATTGGAACTACCTGATATGGAATTTGGTGGTGGTTGGGTGTGTGCTCTAGAGTCGATTCCGACTCATAGTGACTCTGTGTAGAGTTTTGAAGGCTGTAAATCTCTGTGGGTGCAGAAAGCCGCATCGCTCTTCTGTGGGGTGGCTGCTGAATTGGAACTGCTAACCTTGTCCAATGTATAATCCATTCTGCCACCAGAACTCTTTGATACGGAATTTAAGAGAATGTTAATCAATGGATTGAAAGAGAATGACTGATAAAACTGAAGATGAAATAGAAGAAAACATAACAAAGTATGGAAAACTTCAGGAAACAAGCTGACAAAATAATTGAGAAAATGTGAACCCTCCAAAAAGAGCAGTTACAAAGTCAGAAGATTAATACTAAGACATCAGAAATAGATAATACACTGAAAGGGCAAATAAATAGAATTGAATCAATGTAAAGTCAAATTACTGAGCTTAAAGAAACATCTCTCAACATTTATCTGCCAGAGGAACAATCAGATAAAGAAACAAAAAAATCTGAAGGAAGCCTAAGATTTATGCGGGACAATCTCAAGAGGAATAACTTACATGTGATAGGAATTCCAGAACAGGAAGAGACAGAAAAACAAAAACAAACAAACAAAAACCATAGAGAATATTATCCAAGAGTCATTGGAAGAAAACTTTCCTAACATGATGAAAGACAAGAAGATAGCCATTCAAGAAGCAGAATGAGCTCCAAATAAGATAGACCCCAAAAAGACATATTATAATCAAAGTTTTCAAAATCAAAGACCAGGAAAGAATCCTGAGAGCAGCTTAGGAAAATGAAGTGTTACCTACAAAGGAGAACTAATAAGACTAAGTTCTGATTTCTCAGAAGAAACCATGAGGCAAGAAGACAATGGAATGACACATAGAGAAGTCTGAAAGAAAAGAAATTGCCAATCAGGAATCAAATATCCAACAAAATGGTCTGTCAAACATGGTTGCGAAATTAGATCATTTTCAGACAAGCAGAAATGAAAATAATTTGCAAATTTTTTTTATCATTACCGTACAAAAAATACTATAGGGAGATCTTTGGACAGGGAACCAACAACGGCAGAAAACTACTTGAGCTGACATACATGACAATATCACCTAGCCTCAACCCAGATATAGAAGTATCAAAGTAAAACAGAACTATAAGACTGAAAGTAGAGAACCAGAGATACAGTTATCACCAACAACAGCAAAAGCATAAAATAAAAAGGAAAGTGATGTAGCTACAGAACTTCCAAATGAAGATGAAATCAAATAGATTTCAAGGGG
>NW_006408540.1:19377946-19379458 GCF_000296735.1 Chrysochloris asiatica | reverse complement strand
AACCTAGATCTAACCATAGTCCCAACACTAACCCTCACTCTTTACTTTGACTACCCCAAATAATACAAAGTTAATAATGTTCTGATGTATATTGCAAAGTAGCACTCATTTGTACCTTGGATTTTTAAATGTAATTTGATTTACAGGGGTTGGGACCACAGACCAGACCCAGTACAGAGGGTTAGACATTGTTATAATGGATATTATGTGGCACAGCTTGTTTTGAGTTGGTTCCGACTCATAACAACCTTGTATAGGGTTTCTGAGGCTCTGTGGGAGCAGAAAGCCTCATCTTTCTTCTGCTGAGCAACTGATGGGCTTGAACAACCGACCTTGTAGTCCAGTGCTTATCCTATAGAGCCACTGTGCTCCCAGATAGGTAGATATATAGACAGATAGATATAGATGATATCTCTATGTGCAATTATTGTGCATCCAAGAAGATGAGAGCCCAAGAGTTCATAATTTCCAGTCTCCAATTCAGTTGTTCTTTTTGTGAGGCTATGCCTCCTATAGGACAAAGTACCCTATAGTGAAGGGGACATACCAAATAAGATCACAGCTCCTTTATCAGGTAAATTATTTAAAATGTAAATATTTTCTAACTTCTATGAGTGTACACTTATTTAAAAATAGAAAGCTAAATATTGAGAATGCTAAATAAAAGGAATCTGGTGTGGTGCTATGGGTTAATGCGCCAGACTGCAAAGACATTTGAACTACAGGGATAGCAGTTTGAGCTCACCAGCTGTTCCTTGAAAACCCTATACAGGATTGCTATGAGTTGGAACTGACTTGATGGTACTTCACAGCAACAGCAAGAAAGACTACATAGGAGTCCTGGTGTGGTGCTGTGGGTTAATACATCAGACTGCAAAGTCATTTGAACTGCAAGGTCGATGGTTCAAGCTCACCAGTTGCTCCTCGAAAACCATATACAGGATCACTATGGGTTGGAACTGACTCGACGGCACTTCACAACACCAACAAGGACTACATAAGGAGCTCTGGTAATGTAGTGGTTACAAGTCGGTGTGCTAATCTCAAGATCAGCAGTTCTAAACTACCAGCTGCTCCACTGGAGAAAGATGAGGCTTTCTTTTCCCATAAAGATTTACAGCCTTAGAAGCCCTCTGCAGGGTTGTTATGAGTTGGAACTGGCTCCATTACACACCACCACCAAGGATGACATAGACTCACTATAGAGCCAATAACAATTTGCCAACACACACAAGACACAAGGTAGAGTTGGATCAGTGGTGAATTGAGGGTATTTGTTGGGAGTTAAGGGTAGACAAGAAGCCCTGGGAGTCCAGTGTTAACATACAGGACAACAGTTTGAACCTGTCAGCAGCTTAGTGGGAGAAAGATCTGGTGGTCTGTTGCTAAGGAGATTACAGCCTACAAAACCCTTTGGGGTGATTCTGTTCCATCCTGTAGGATCCCTATGAGTCAGAATGAACTCAATAACACCTAAAAACAACAGAAAGTAGACAGAGGGTGAATGAATAA
>NW_006408540.1:19374885-19376471 GCF_000296735.1 Chrysochloris asiatica | reverse complement strand
AAGTACCATGGACTGTCAGAAGAACCAACAAATAAATCTGTGTTGGAAGTACAGCCAGAATACTCCTTAGAACCCAGGATGGCCATACTTCGTCTCTCATACTTCAGACAGTTATCAGGAGGGACCAGTCCCTGTAGAAGTACATCAAGCCTAGGTAAGGTGGGTGAAGAAAAGGAAGACCCCCAAGGAGATGGATTGATACAGTGGCAGCAGGATTGGGTTCAAGCATAGCAGCTGTGAGGATGGCACACGACTGAAGGGTCGCTATGAGTTAGAACTGAATCGATGGCACCTAACAACAACAGTTACTGGTTTTGCCCAATTTTGAATTGGGTGAAACAAGTTCAATAAGTTTTTGGGATGTTCTGAGAGATTAAGTGTGCAACTAATAGATGACATGAGTTCATTCTCTAACTTCTCCCTGGACTGTAACCCACTGATGATTAAGATGAGGGAAATGACCAGATGCTGAACCACAGGCATTTGCAGGGAGACATTGTAACTTCACTGATTCTGACTGCCTTGGCCAATCCAGCCAGACCCAACCATCTCCCACAAACTTCTCAGCCCTCTGGAATTTTCTCAAAAATCAGCTAGTCTTGTCAGAGACTCTTGTCTACTTCCAATAACCTTTCTGAGCACAAAAGCTAGTTCTATATTGTAAGCGGTTGCCTGGCACATGCAAATCCTTTTCACTTTGACTGGTAACTTGAGCTCATGGTCCTTTCTTGGCATGGCACTGTGGAAAATTCCCTGTATATAGAGAGCTGGCTTCATTGCCTAGCAATTCTACGAAGTTCCATCTCTGTTATGGTGAAAACGAAGCAGCCTACACGTCTCCATAGCCCTGTGATCCCAAACAGAGAGCACCTTGAGTTCTGATGTCATGGAGCAGAGTTCATGGAGTGTTTAGAATTTAGAATGAATGGCTTAGTCATAGTGACTGCTTCCCTTGGAGCCTGAGGTATCATTAGCAGGCTCTCAAAATTTTTGAATTTCCTGGTAAAGCTATCTCAGACCATGTTACCTTTCTTTATTTTGTCATCTGTAATCATATGAAAGCAGTGGCTAGTGGTTTAGAGAAATAACGTTTGGGATGAATCAGATAGCTCCGGGAAACAGCTTCACCTTGGACGCACGAGTTGGGTTTGTTTCTGCCATCTGTTACCTTGGGGGACATGCTGCATCCTCTGTAAATCCCAATTTCTTCCTCTAAAAAAAATATAAAATGCCTACCTAATAAAGTCAATATGAAAATGAACAAATAAGTCCCCCAATGACTTGCCTTCTCCCTAGCCTCATTCTCCTTTTGGTCTGCATCAATCACGCACAGTCTTGAGAGAAGTGGTACATCCCTCACTCAATGAAAGAGGGCTGGGAAAAGGATTCTCCCCCTTCGCAACCAACCTCTTTGCTGTGGCATCTATGCTGACTTGTGTAGACCACGTGTGCATCAGAGTAGCACTTTGCTCCATAGGGTTTTCAGTGGGGAATTTTTTACAGAAGTAGATAGCCAGGCCTTTCTTCCAAGGCACCTCTGGGTGGATTCAAACCTCCAACCTTTCATTTTGCAGCTGAGCAGTTTA
>NW_006408540.1:19359845-19372314 GCF_000296735.1 Chrysochloris asiatica | reverse complement strand
CATTTTGAGTGCCTTCCAACCTGATGGTACTCATTTTCCCACACTATATCTGACAGTGTTTCTCTGCTATTCATAAGGTTTTTAGTGACTAAAGATTTGGAAGCAGTTCGTCACTCTTTCTTCCTAGTCTGTCTTTGTCTGGAAGTTCATCTGAAACCTGTCCACCATGGGTGACCCTGCTGGTATTTAAAATACCAGTGGTGTAGCTTTCAGAATCACAGCAACTCACAAGCCACCACAGTATAACAAACTGACAGATGAGTGGTGGCTGTTTGGTTTTAAGTGGAAACTGTCACTTTAAATTTCGAGGAGATCTGTGAGCATGCATAGTAGAACCTTCCAGGGGTGGGGGTGGGGTAGTCCATTCACTCAGGCATCCCCTCTAGTCACCAGAATGGAGGTGCATAGACAGCAAGAGACCAATGAACAGATACCAAAAAAAAAAAAAAGAATGTCCACTCCTGTATCTCTGCAGTTCTGTCAGGCATTTGTGGCTGTTCTGATCCTTCCACCACTTGGTCTCTCCCAAGATGGCAGCTCCGGGAGCAGCTGAACATTTTGAATGAGAAAGCAGTGGATTTCTTGATTCTGCTACAAATTCTCCTAGCTGTAAGCCTTCCAAGCTTCTAAATATCCCTTTATATGTGGTTCAGAGTTCTGGCACCATCCCCTAAGCCTGCTTGGTCCGGTATTATGTGTTGTTGCTGATGGAGCTCCTCACGGCACTTCCACCTGATCTGTCATCTGGTTGGTTTCTATGGAAAATGGGAACATGAATTATGAAGATAAGAAGGCCAAAAAAAAAAAAAAAAGGGGAAAGACAAAGAGAAAAGACTGCCCTCTAAGGTGCCTATCTAATTTTCTGAGTTGCCGTTGTTAATTTGATCCTGTAAGGATAGCTCAAGGAAGATCATTTAATATGACCATTATTCAAAGATGAGGAAATTGAACATTTTGCCAACTTTTGCAGTCTGAAATGCTCAATCATGTAATCGAGATACATTGATTATTACTGGTGACTAGAATGCAAAAATTGGGAAGAAATAAGGAAAATATGGCTGTAGTGATAGAAAGACATTGAAAATCAAGATGGAATTTTGCAAGACCAATAACTTAGTTTATTGAAGATACCTTCTTCATCAACATTAATGGTAACTACACACATAGACCTCACTGGATGGAATACACAGGGATCAAATAGACTATGTCTGTGGAGAAGGACTATGGAGAAACTCAGTATCATCCATCAGAAAAGACCAGGGATAGACCATCAATTGCTTGTAAGTCTGGGAAAGCCCAAACATGACTTTGTGTATATTCCATCTTAATTTAGAGACCAGCCATGTTGTAATGAAGGACATCATACATGAAGAAACCAAATGATCATTAAAAAGACAGGAAGGAAAGAAAAGACCAAAATGGATGTTAGAAGAAACTTGTTCTTGAGCTCAGAGTAGACAAAGAAAATGGAAGAAATGATGAAGTAAGAGAGCTGAACATAAAACTCCAAAGGGTGACTCTAGAAGACAAAGTTAAGTATTAGAATGAAATATGCAAAGAGCTGGAGTTAGAAAACCAAAAGAGAAGACCACACTTAGCATTTCTCAAATGGAAAGAACTGAAGAAAACAGTCAAGCCTCTAAGTGCAATATTGAAGGAGTCTATGTGGTAGCGTAGTGGTTACGAATCGGGCTGCGAACCTTAAGGTCAGCGGTTCGAAACTACCAGCCGCTCCGCGGGAGAAAGATGAGGCTTTCTACTCCCGTAAAGATTTACACCCTCGGAAACCCTGTACAGGGTCGCTATGGGTCGGACCCGACTCGATGGCACTTAACAACAACAACAACAATGGGTAAAATATTGAATGATGGAGAAAACATCAAAAGAAGATGGAAGAATGCACAAAGTCACTGTACCAAAAAGAATTGGTCAATGTTCATCCACATGAGATGGTAATATATGTTCAAGGACCAGTGGTACTGAAGAAACAAGTCCAAGCTTCACTGAAGGTCTGGGGAAAAACAAGGATTCAGGAACTGATGGAATATTAATTGAAATGCTTCAAACAAATGCAGTGCTGGAGGTGCTTACTTGTCTATGCCAAGAAAATTGGAAGATGGCTAGCTACCTGGCCAATTGGCTTGAAGAGATCCATAATCATGTACATTCCACACAAAGGTGATCTAACAGAAGGTGCAAGTTATTGAACAATATCATCACTATCATACACAAGTAAAATTTTACTGAATATAGTTTAAAAATGGCTGAAGCAGTATGTCAACAGGGATGGCCCGAAATTCAAGTTGGATTCAGATGAGGATGCAGAACAAGGGATATCACTGCTGACATCAGATGGATCTTGGCTGAAAGCAGAAAATACCAGGATGTTTATCTGTGTTTTATTGACTGTGCAAAGACATTAGACTGTGTGGATCATAATAAACTGTGTATAACATTGTGAAGAATAGACATTCCAGAACACTTAATACTTACAGGGAACTTATAGGTAGACCAACTGACAGTATTGAGCAGAACAAGGGAATACTGTGTTATTTAAAGTAAAAATAAGTGTCCACCAAGGTTGTGTCCTTTCACCGTACTTATTCAATCTGTATGCTGAGCTAACAATTTTTAAAAAGCTGTACTATATGAAGAAGAACATGACATTCGAATCAGAGGAAGTCTCATTAACAATCTGCGATATGCAATAATACAATCTTGCTTGCTGAAAGTGAAGAGGACTTAAAATATTTTCTGATGAAGAAAAAAGACTACAGCCTTCAGTATAGTCTTTGTATACTGCACCTCAATGTAAAGAAAACAAAAATCCTCACCACTGGACCAATAAATAACATCATGATAAATGAAGAAAAGATTGAAGTTGTGAAAGACTTCATTTTGCTTGGATCTACAATCAACACTCATGGAAGCAGCAGCCAAGAAGTCAAATGATGTATTGCATTAGGCAAATCTGCTCTAAAAGACCTCTTTAAAGCGTTAAAGAGCAAAGATGTCACTTTGAGGACTAAGGTGCGCTTGACCCAAACCCTGGTATTTTCAATAGTCTCACGTGCATGTGAAAGTTGGACAATGAATAAGGATGATGGTAAAAGAGTTCATGCATTTGAATCGTGATGTTGGCTAATAAAATTGAAAGTACTATGGACTTCCAGGAGAACAAACAAATCTGTGTTGAAAGAAGTGCAGCCTGAATCCTCCTTAGAATCCAGGATGGGGAGAGTTCATCTCTCATACTTTGGACATGCTATCAAGAGGGAACAGTCCCTGGAGAAAGACATCATGCTTGGTAAAGTGGAAGGTCAGTAAAAAGGAGGAAAACCCCTAGTGAGAAGGATTGGCACAGTGGCAGCAGCAATGGGCTGAAGTGTAACAATTATGGAGATGGTTCAAGACTGGGCAGTGTTTCCTTCTGTTGTGCATAGGGTTGCTATGAGTTGGAGCTGACTCAATGGCACATAGCAACAAGCTTTAAGGCACAAAGCAATGAACTGTTATTAGGTCAATTAACTGGGATGTCCCATGAAATCAGGACCCTAAACCTCCAAACCAAGAAACCAAATCCCATGAAGTGTTTGTTGTTGTTGTTGTTAAGTGTTGTCGAGTCGGTTCCGACCCATAACGACCCTGTATAGGGTTTCCAAGGAGCAGCTGGTGAGTTTGAACTATCGACCTTGCAGTTCAAACGGCTTTGCAGTCTGGCACATTAACCCACAACGCCACACTAGGACTCCATGAAGTGTTAGTTGTATGTAAATAACCTTATAAGGAGCTACTCTTTTCCTGTTGTCATTGTAAATATAGCCAAGACACACTTTTTTTTTTTTTTTTAATTTTATTGTGAATTATGTGATAGTTTACCCAGGAGAGCATTATCTTTACATTCATCCTATTGTATTTCATTTCATGGCAATGATTACAATCCCCTGCATGCATCATCAAACAACCAAAGGGTACACCCCGCACATCTGCCCCCTGGCCATCAGCACACTGCCCTTCTCCCTCCCTGAGACCAGAGTCTCTAGTGGCTCCATCTCTCCGCGTCTCTGCCTCCATCCTGGCATCACTGCTTCTCTGGATATGGTCCCGCACTTCACTTTTCTCCCTTGATAGTTCCCAGGGACCACGGCTCCTGGACTGAAAAATCAACCACTCCCCTCCTTTTGTTACAAAACGTCTACCTTTACCTTTCCAACACTCACAGTCAGTCCTGATAGCAATCATTCCCTGTTGAACCACAAGAGCCAAGACACAACTTTTGCCAGTTCAACTTTTTATAGGTATACAACTTGATGGCAATTACAATATTCATTATGCGGCCGTACCCTTAATGTGATTTTTCAATCACTGTAAAATGAAATTTTAAGCGATAAGCGATCACTTCCTGCCCTCTTTCCCTCTCTTTCACGTGCCTGGTAACATTTGGTTCTTATACATTTGCCTGTTGGTGCCTTTTTATATAAGTGAATCACAGTATTTACCCTTTTGTGATTGACTTATTTCACTCAGCATAATGTCTTCAAGCTCCACTCATGTTGATACATATGTAAGTTTTTTTTCACCTTTTGACTATTGTGAACAATGCCACAATGAACACTGGTGTACCAGTGTCTGTTTGGGTGCCTGCTTTCAAGTCTTTCGGGTATATATCTAGGAGTGAAATTGGTGGGTCTTGTGGTGGTTCTTGTTTCAGTTTTTTTGAGGAACCACCACAATAGCTGTATCATTTTGCATTCCCACTAGCAATAAATAAGAGTTCCAATTTCTTCACATCCTCACCAACATGTATTATTTTCTTTAGTTTGGTTGTTTGTTTTCCCTAATCTTAGCCTTCCAAGGGGGTGTGAACTGGTATTTCATTGTTATTTTGATTTGCATCTCTTTGAGGTTGAGCATGTTTTCATGTGTTTGGCTGAGAATTTATTCAGGTCCTCGGCCCATTTTATGATTTGGCTTTTATCTTTTTTTATTTTTTGGCAGTCATGGTTCTATATGTATTTTGGTTATTAGATCCTCATCAGATATATGGTTTCCAAAGATCTTCTCCCAGTTGGTAACTTGTGTTTTCAGTTTTTGGTAAAGTCTTTTTTAAAATTTTATTTTAAGTTTTTATTGCAAATTAGGGGAAGTTTTTCTATTCATCAGTTTTACATTCAACAATTCATACATTTTATTTAATCTCATTGATTGCCATCCCAATTTAATACCACTGATCAGTCCACCTCCTCTCTGTGTGTCCTGTTTTCATCCTTCCTTCTTTCCTAACCTTTCTAAACTTTGTCCTTGGATAAATGCTGCTCTTTTTATCTTAAGTGGTTAACTCTTCTAAAGTGTGTGCACTTCTCTAGTGTTATTGTTCCTCTTATATTTCTGTCTATTGTTTGACTGGAAATTGACCCATGGGGGTGAATTCACTTCCTGACACGAAGGGTGACTAAGGGCCACAGTCTTGGGGGCTCCACCAGTTTCAATGTGACCAGTAATCCTGCTTGTTTTTATGAGTTTCATTCTACATTTTTCTCCCACTCTATTTAGGGCCTTCCAATATGATCCCTTTCAGAACAGTTGCTAGTGGTAGCTGATCACCATCTAGTTCTTGTCTTAGGATTGTGGAGACTAATGTTCTTATGGAGAGATCAGTACTTGCACCTTAGATGGTCATTCATGAACTTTTAAGATCCCAGTCACTACTCACCAATATAGCATGTAGAACATTGCCTTTGTGGACTGTGTTATGCCATTTGACCTTGCTGTACCCCCAGACCATGGTCCTGAGCCCCCAGGCCCAGTGACTCATTCCTTCATGGTCTTTGGTTATGCCTAAGACATTTTCTTAACTTGGCACCCTCTATGCTCCTTGATGGAGTCCTGGTGTGGTGCTGTGGGTTAATGAACCAGACTGCAAAGCCTTCTGAACTGTAAGGTTGGTGGTTCAAGCTCACCAGTTGCTCCTTGGAAACCCTATACAGGGTTGCTATGGGTTGGACCTGACTCGACTGCACTTAACAACAACAACAATGCTCCTTGGTAAAGTCTTTTGATGAACAAATGTTTTTAATTTTTATGAGTTCCAATTTATTTATTTTGTCTTTTGCTGTTTGTGCATTTGTTATTATATTAGATGAGTCATTGCTAAAAACTAGGCCTGACAGTGTTGCCTTGCATTTTCTTCTAAGAATCATGGTTTTAGTTTTCACATTTAGGTCTTTAATTCATTTTGAATTTGTTTTTGTATATGATGTATATGCAATTAAAAAAATGTATAGGTGTTTTATTCTTTTAGATGCTGTTGCAAATGGAATTGTTGTTGTTATTGTTAAGTGCCATCGAGTTGGGTTCTGACTCATAGCAACCATGTATCCCTAGGTGAGCCTGACCAGCTGACCTTGCAGTTCAAACTGACTTTGCAGTCCAGCACATTAACTCACAGCACCACCCCAGAACTCCATTGCAAATGGAATAGCTTCTCTAATTGTCCTTTTAGGTTTCCTAGGTGTATAGACGCTCACCTTGGGATACAGGGTTGCTATGAGTCGGAACTCAACTTGATGGCACTTAACAACAACAACAACAATTCCATTTGCAATAGCATCTAAAAGAATAAAACACCTATAAAATTTTTAGGTATATAACCCGCAGCGCCACACCAGGACTCCATTGAAAATGTAATAGCTTCACTAATTTTTCTTTTAGGTTTCCGAGGTGTGTAGAAACCCAACTGATTTTTGTTTATTGACTTTATGCCCTGCAACTTTGCTAAATTCTTCTATTAGCTCTAGAAGCTTCCTTGCTGAGTCTTTGGGATTTTCTTGGAAAAATATACACAAGGATCATGTCATCCACATTTTGTGTGTGCTTCTTTGTGATTCTAGGGACCCCACTGGCCTCAGGCCAGGAAAGGGAGCTGTAGATTCTGGGGTGAGGGCCCCACTGTGCTCTGGGCCTGTTTGCATGCAGTGTGAAAGAGACACAAGATAAGGCTGCCTTCCTAGCCCAGCCCCTCACCACAATAGTCCAGAACTTGGCCAACTGTTCGCTCTCACTTCTGTATGAGCAAGATTCTTCCAAAGAAGAAGTTGCATCTGAGCTGCCATTACTGAGCCACCTCTAATGCAAGTAGGAAAAAGTGATGTTAATTTCCTCTCTGTGTCCTTGAATTTTCATGTGTTTGTACTTGCTTGTCTGCATCAGGGGCTGTCCCCAATCTTTGTCTATGATAATGCAGAGTAACCACAGGAAATTCCCAAGTGGGGCACTATGATATTCTTGCTCCGACTTCAAGAGAAGTGATCAAAACAAACAAAAACCCAATTGCCTGTCAAATTCATTTAGGTTCATGGTGACCCCATGTGTTTCACAGTAGAACTGTGCTTTGCAGAGTTCTCAGTGGTCTTTCAGAAGCAGATCACCAGGACTCTCTCCCACAGTGTGGCCGAGTAGAATTGAATCTCCACTTTATTTATTTATTTATTTATTTAAGTTTTTATTGTGAATTGGGTAATAGTTTACATGGGAGAAGATCAGCTTTACATTCATCCTGTTGTATTTCGTTTCATTGCAATGACTACAATCCCCACCATCTTGCATCATCGTTCAACAGCATTTGCTTCCATTCCCTCTGGGTTTTTTTGATGTACACGGAAGGACTCAGGAATATTCAAATCACCACTCTTAATTATCAGCCAACTGCAAACTGCTTGTACCACCTGTAGAATTTTGAAACAATGTAAGGCTCACTGCAACTGTTAAGAAGTGAGGGGACAGTAGCATTGGCCTGCTTGCCCCTGGAGCCAGTAGTGGCCTGCCTGGATGAAGCAGGGGAGTTTGCTCTTTAGCTGCCTCTGGTAGACCCTGGTGTGACTGACCTGCCTTCCAGGCCAGGTGTGGATCAACTCCCAGTTGAACGCCCTCCTTTGTAGACTGCCTGTCTGAGTCACTGGCTGTCCTAGGAGGCTGAGGTCATGTTCTGTGGCTGCGGTCAGCAGACAGAGACATGGCAGCCAACACAGCCGAACTGAACAATCTTCTCAGTTTGATTAGGCCTGTTAAGGATGGATCTGGAAGCCCAAAGATAACTTTGGAGTGTGAGGAGAATTTGTGGTTGTTGTTGGTTGCTGTTGACTGGATTCTGACTCTTGGTGATCCCCTATATGCAGTAGAACTACTGCAAAGGTTTTCAGGGCTGTGCCCATCTAGAAGCAGATTACCAATCTTGCATATAATAACAGGTCTGTTATTATTGTTGTAAAGTACTGTCGAGCTGGCTCCTACTCATGATGACTGAGGCTTCTGAGGAGGTTTGCACCACTGACCTTGCAATTAGCAGTCCAGTGATTATCCTATAGTGTCATACCAGAACTCTGGGTGGGTTCAAATCACCAATTTTTCAGCTAGTTGTTGAATGCTTAACCACTTGTGCCACCCAGGACTCTTGTGAGAGGTACCAACAGAAATAGCCACTGAGGTTCTGAGCTACTGTTAGACCCTCAAGGGAATTTTGACCCCATTGGTTTCCATATAGTTCCTCCAGGGCCACCACCAAATGGGGCAGACTTCATGGAGAAGACTCATCCTTACTTGAGACCAATCTGAGAGAGACTGTTTTGATCTGGATTAAAAAGAGCCTTCTGTTTTTCTGAGTTGGTAACATGGAATAGAGAGGAGTGTATGGAGTTCTGGAGTCCTGGTGTGGTGCTGTGGGTTAATGTGCTGGACTGCAAAGTCAGTTTGAACCTCATGGTCTGCGGTGCAATCTCACCGGCCACTCCTCAGAAACCCTATACAGGTTGCTATGGATCAGAATTGACTCGTTCGCACTTAAAAGCAATAACAACAAAATGGGATTTGGCTGCCACTTGTCTGTCAGTTTGTCATTCTGGGTGGCTTGGCTGTTGTAGGATGCTGTCAACGATATCGCCAGTGTCATCCCTGGTGGACAGGTTTCACGGGAGAGTGTTGAGACTGAAACATACCTGGTGATCTATTTCTGAGAATTAGCCAATGAAAACCTGATGGATCACAGCAGAACATCGTGTGACCCATTTGTTTTGAACATGCCATCAGGAGGGGATCAATCAGTGGAGGAGGACACCAAGGTTGGTGAAGAAAAAGGCCAGTGAAGATGAGAGAGAAAGATGGATTGGCATAGAAGTTGTCATAATGGCCTCCATGTGATGATGAGTCAGCCTCAAGGTGATAGTGGTTACCCATCTCTGTGAACTCCTGGTGTGGGGCTGGGGATTAATGCGCAGACTGAAAAGGTGGTTTGAACCATAAAGTTGGCGGTTCAAACTCACTAGCCGCTCCTAGGAAATTCTGTACAGGGTCTTTATGAGTTGGAACTGACTCGAAGGCACGTAACAGCAACTAACTGCAAGGTTGGCAATTCAAATTCAACAGCCACTCCTTAGAAACCCTATGAGTTCACTATGAGTTGGAAGTGACTGAACAGCACTTAACACAACAACATTCATCTCTTTGGGATCTTGATTTATGGATGACTCTGGAAGGACCAGGGAAGTTGGTGAAGTTTTCACTGAAATTCTATCTCTAGGATCACAAAAATTCACAAGAAAGGCAAAGGAGAGGCAATTAAAGACACCAATGTGTAGTGAGGGAAAGCCATCCCATCGCAGTTCTGGTTTGAAATGATCCCAAACAAAAGATAGAAAGAGGGGCCTGTAATGAAGAGTGTCCCAAAAGAACAGCAGGAATCTGCATATTAGCATCAGGAAAGACTCAAGTCTAGAATATGCTAACACTTGTAAAATAGCAGCTGACATGAGAATAATGCTTTATAGTTGGTAAAGCATTTTCATGTAAATGATCACATTGAGCCTCACAAATATCCTGTGAGTAGAAGGAAAATTATTACCCTCTGAGAGTACAGGGACTGCTCAGAGGTGGAGCTGGGATTTGAGCCCAGATCATCTCAGGCCAAATTCTGGGCTTTTTCCATCATCCCACACCATGTTCTCTGTTATATTGCTCAAACGTTTATATTTTGATGATGTTTGGAGTAAGATGGGGTGGGCGATGCATAGGGAGATAGTGTAACACAGGCACACAATAGAAAACAAAACTAGTTGCTTTTGTTTTTCTTCAGTGCTCATCATCAAGAGAAACAACCTTCAAAGGATAGAATAAATTTCCTGAGAAGAAATAGATATGGTATTTTCAATAACCTCATATGCATGCGAAAGCTGTACAGTAAATAAGGAAGACTGTAGAAGAACCGATGCCTTTGAATTATCGTGTTGGACGAGAATATTGAAAGTGTCATGGGCTGCCAAAAATACCAATAGATTCGTTTTGGAAGAAGTGCAGCCAGAGTGCTTCTTAGAGGCCAAGATGACCAAACTTCGTCTCTCATACTTCAGACATATTGTCAGGAGGGACCAATCGTCGGAGAAGGATATCATGTTCGGTAAGGTAGGGGGTCAGAGGAAAAGAGGAAGACCTCCAACAAGATGGATTGGCTAAGTGGCAACATTGATGGACTCAAGTGTGGCAACAGTAGTGTGGTTGGCCCAGGATCGGGCAGTGTTTCGTTCTGCTGTGCATAAGGTCGCTATGGGTCGGTACCAACTCGATGGCACCTAACAACACCAATGCCTCCCTTCACTAAAATGGAAGCTCTGTGAGGACAGGTACTTTACCTGTCTTTTTCCCTGATGCATCCTCAGTACCTATAATGGTGCCTGAGCAGGTGCTTAGTATGTAAGTGTTGGATGAATGAGTTGACTTACTCCACCTCCTATTCCAAGGAGCTCTGGTAGCATATTGGTTATGAGTCGGGTTGCTAACCTCAAGTCAGCAGTTCAAAACCACTAGCTGTTCTGTGGAAGAAAGATGAGGCTTTCTGTAAAGATTTACAGCCTTAGAAACCCTATCATTATGAGTCGGAACTGACTCCATGGCACATAACCAACCAACCTTCTAACCTAGATGCTTTTGGTTAGGACACCTAAGACACTATAATCATATGTTTTCAACAAATGGTGAATAAAGGAGAGGGTAGATAAAGACAGAATGACCGGCTCAGATCACAGGGTCTGGAGGCCTCACCAGGGTTGAAGGAACTGTGCTTCTATCATACTGTAGTAAATGAAACCTCAGGGAAAGTTGAGAAGAAGGAATGGGGCAAGACCTGTTTGGGAATGTAAAAAGCATTGCTGGCAGAAGAGAAGCTTGCTCAGAGTCTCTCAAAATATCCCTTATGCAGATCACATTGTGGAACATGACTGCTGTCTAAGGATGAGATGAGGCTTGGGAGGAGGTAAGAGAAGGCCAAGGATAGGTCAGTAAAGAGGAGCTTGGGAGTCAGCAGAAGCCAAGGAAAACACGTTGTTCTAGGAGACACTGGTTCAACTTCTAACATTTCTGCCAGTTTTATTGAGTAACATGCTCACATCACCTCTTTACCTTGGTTTGGCAAAATGGAAATGGAACTGCTGACTTTCATGATCAGTAAAGGAGAGGGGCAGCGAAAATGCGAGAAACCCTCCATGATAAGAGTTGACAAAATAGCTTCAACAATGGGCTCAAACAACAATGCCCATGAAGATGGTGCACGACTGCGCCATGGTTTGCTTTATTGTACATGAGGTCCACACATGAGTTGGAGTTGATCCCATGGCCACTAGCAGCAATTGATGACTTTCTTAATGAGAAAGGATAAGGCCACTTTCTGGAATAAGACCCCAAATAACAGTTGACTAAACAAAATAGGAACTTTTCTCTTTCATGGAATCCTCGGAGCCTTAAGCAATTCAGGGTGCATGGTAGCTACAATGTCATTGGCCAATCACTTTCTACCTCATTGGCTGCCATATTTTGACATTCCCTCTTCCTTACGATGGACTAGCATATTTATGTGCTATGGAGTAGGTTCCAACTCATAGCAACCTGTATAGGGTTTCTGAAGCTGTAAATCTTTATGGGAGCAGAAAACCTCATCTTTCTCCCATGGATCGGCTGGTAGATTTGAATTGCTGACCTTCTGGTTAGCAGCTCAGGTTATAATCCACTACGCTTACGAATCGGGCTGCGAACCTTAAGGTCAGCGGTTAGAAACTACCAGCCGCTTCGCGGGAGAAAGATGAGGCTTTCTACTCTCTTAAAGATTTACACCCTCGGAAACCCTGTACAGGGTCGCTATGGGTCGGAACCTACTCAATGACATTTAACAACAACAACAACAACTCTACCAAAGCTCCTTACACTTAAGCTAGAGGAAGGGAAAGAGTTTGAAGACACTTCTCCTTTAAGAGCACAGTTGTCATTCAGGGAAGCTGCTCTCATATCATAGTAAACCACATGGTTTACTATGCAGGGAATGACAAATTGAAGAGGAATGGTGTTGCATTCATCGTCAAAAAGAACATATCCAGATCAGTCATTAGGTACAATGCTATAAGTGATAGGATAATATCCATGCGCCTACAGGGAA
>NW_006408540.1:19356254-19359745 GCF_000296735.1 Chrysochloris asiatica | reverse complement strand
ACGTTTACGAATCGGGCTGCGAACCTTAAGGTCAGCGGTTAGAAACTACCAGCCGCTCCGCGGGAGAAAGATGAGGCTTTCTACTCCCTTAAAGATTTACACCCTCGGAAACCCTATACAGGGTCGCTATGGGTCGGAACCTACTCAATGACATTTAACAACAACAATAACTCTACCAAAGCTCCTTACACTTAAGCTAGAGGAAGGGAAAGAGTTTGAAGACACTTCTCCTTTAAGAGCACAGTTGTCATTCAGGGAAACTGCTCTCATATCATTCTTATCTTACTGGCTGGATATTTGCTCAGAACCACATACCTAACTAAGCGCAAAGGAGTCTGGATATGTAGTCTTTGATCAGGTGACCACGTCCGAACTTAAATTCTATGACCATGAAAGAGGAAAAGAAGTAGCAGAAGACAGTATCTCTATCACAGGGTGACTGGGAAATTAGAGCGAAGTGCCTTGTAAATATAATAATTGTTCTCTTTCTCCACTGCCCCAAGGGAGGGAAACTATAGAATTGAAAGTCTCTCTGCCAGGCCTTTACTGAACAGAGAACTAGATAGATTCTGATAAACACACATGATGAAATTAATCCTAAGAAAGTATGTTGTTGCTAAGCGCTGTGGAGTTGGTTCTGACTCTTAGCAACCCTGTACAGGGGTTTCTGAGGAGCGACTAGTGAGTTTGAACTGCCAACCTCACGATTCAAACTGACCTTGCAGTCCAGTGCTTATCCTATGGTGCCATACCAGGAATCCCAGGAAAGTATTTGTATTTGTTGTTTAAGTGCCGTGCAGCTTGTATAGGGTTTCCAAGGAGTGGCTGGTGAGTTTGAACTGCCAACCTTGTGGTTCAAAACCAACCTTGCAGTCCACACCAGGACTCCAAGTAAAAAGAAACAAGGCACATTTGTCCCACAAAACAGGAGAAGTGTAGCAATTTTGAAATCTTCATTGAAATGCAGCACCTACCAGGTAATTTGGTAGGTGGTTGTTGTTGTTATTATGTGCCGTGGAGTTGGTTACCACTCATAGCGACCATGCACAGGGTTTTCGAGGCTGTAAATCTTTATGGGAGCAGAAAGCCTCATCTTTCTCGCGTGGAACAGCTGGTAGTTTCTAACTGCTGACCTTGTGATTTGCAGCCCAATTTGTAACCCCTACGCTTTAACAAAGATTTCAAAATTGGAGTACTGGTGTGGTGCTGTGGGTTAATGGCTGGACTGCAAAGTCAGTTGGAACTGCAAGGGCAGCAGTTTAAGCTACACAGGATTGCTATGAGTCAGAACCAATGGCATGGGAGTTAACAACAAAGACAGGTAATTTAGAGACCTTGGGTGGTTCCATGAGTAACGCTCTAGCTGTTAACTATAAAGATGGAAACATCCAGAGGCACCTCGGAAGAAAGGCCTGGTGATCCTTCAAAAAGTTTGTGGAAAAATGGAATTGAAAACGAATGGAATTTTTCCATGAGCTTTTTAAAGTCCTCTCCTATTTCCCCAAATTCAGCTATTGAAAGTCCTATAGAGCACAGTTCTGCTCTGATACATGTGGAGTTGCCATGTGTCAGAACCGATTTGACGATGGCAACAAGTGTTGTACTGCAGATTAAGCCTCTGGACTACAAGGTTGGTTTGAACCACAAGGTCAGTGGTTCAAGTTCACCAGTCACTCTTCAGAAACCCTATATGGGGTTGCTATGAGTTGGAACCATCTCGACGGCGCTTAACAACAATAGTTTACCAGGTAATTTACCAATTTAGTCAGAATTTTGCTTCCTGCTTTCTCTATCAGCTGTTTAGAATTTTTTATTAGTTATTTTATTAACTATAAAGCAGATCTACTAGGGAACCTAAGCCTATCCATTCAATTCATAATTGCTAGACACCTACTGCACCATTTTATGAGGGTGTGCCAGATCTGCTCTTGAGAACCAGAGATATTCCTAAGAGGTCAAGAACAAAAGACCTTCATACCTGTGCCAGAGTTACGTTCCAGTAATATTTATCAAACATCTATTTTGAGTCAGGGTAAGCAATGTAGAATAAGTACTAGAATATTATCCACAATTTTGGTGGTTCAAACCCACCAGCTGCTCTGCAGAAATTCTATACAGGGTCGTTATGAGTCAGAACCGACTCAACATTACTTAGCAAGAGTAACATAGTATTATGAGGGGCTGGAATACATTAATGAATAAGGTTAGAATAGTATTCTAGTGTCAGAAAAAAAGGCAGGAAAGAATGAAGCACATAAATAGATAAGATAATATAGTGGTAAGTATTGTGAAGTAATCAAATGGAGTGCTGACGGAGTACTTGCTGAGTTCGTGGGAAGACCAATGAGGAGATGCCATTTGAGCTGAAACTTAAAAGCTAAGAAGAATCCAGCTGTGTTTGTTTCCTACTGCTGCTGGAACAAATGAGCACAACATGCTATTGTGTTATCAAGTCAGTTCTGACTTATATCCACCTTATGTACGTAACTCAGAAGGAAACAACCCCTGGTCCTGTGTCATCCTCACAATTGTTGTTGTGTTTGAGCCCGTTGTTTCAGCTACCTCATCAATCATCTTTTTTGCTAACCTTCCAATAGTGACTTAAAACAACATACTCTTCTGAGAGTCAAAAGTCTTAAGGTCAGCATGATTTCTTTGGACACTCTAGGGGAGAATCTGTTTCCTTGCCTATTAAGGTTCTTAGAGGCCATCTGGGTGCCCTGGTGGCACACTGGAAAAGTGCTCAGCTGCTAAATGAAAAGTTTGTGGTTTGAATTTATTCAATGACTCCTCAGGGGAAAGACATCACAATCTGCACCCATGAATATTACAGCCTAGGAAACACTGTGGGGCATTTTTACTTCATCGCACGGAGTTGCTGTGAGTCAAAATTAGTTTCACTGCACTGGTTTTTTATTTTTTGATTTTGAGTAACTTTTCATGGGCTTGTTGGTCATTTAAATAACCTCTTTAGTGAAATGTCTGTTTAAGTTCTTTGTCCATATTTTGATTGCATTGCTAATCTTTTTGTTGTTAAGTTGTAATAACTGAGTTTTTTTTTTTTAATGTTTTATAGTGAATTATGTGATTGTTTACTTGGAAGAAAATTAGCTTGACATTCATCCTATTGTATATTGTTTCAATGCCATGGTTACAATCCCCTCCATGCATCATCAACAAACCAAAGGGTATATCCTGCAAGCCTGCCCCCTGGTCATCAGCACACAGCTCTTCTCCCTCTCTGGGTCTAGAGTCCACAACCGCTTCATCTTTCCACATCATCGTCTCTGCCTCCATCTCTGGCATCACTGTTTCTCTGGGTAGGGTCCCCCACTCCACTCTTCTCCCTTGATGGTCCCAGGGACCTCTGCTCCTGGACTGCAGAGTCAATCACTCCCCTCCTTTTGCTACAAAACGTCTACCTTTACATTTTCAACCCTCATAGTCAGTCCTGATAACTATTATTCACTATTGTACCACAAGAGACCTAT
>NW_006408540.1:19343074-19352614 GCF_000296735.1 Chrysochloris asiatica | reverse complement strand
CAAGTGGACTCAAGCGTGGCAACAGTAATGAGGTTGGCCCAGGATTGGGCAGTGTTTTATTGTGCTGTGATTAAGCTCGCTATGAGTCGGTACCGACTTGATGGCACCTAACAACAACAAGGGGTCTGAGGAGCCTCTGGTGAGTTTGAACTGCCGACCTTGTCGTTTAAACCAACTTTTTGGTTGGGTGCTTATCCTATAGTGCCACAGCAGAACGCCTGGGCTGAGAATGTTGTTGTAGTTAACTGCTGTCAAGTTGGTTCTGACTCATTGTGACCCTGTTTAAGGTTTCCAAGGAGTGGGTGGTGAGTTTGAACCGCTAACCTTGTGGTCCAGTGCTTATCGTTTGTTATTGTTGTTTTTTATCTACTGTGGAGTTGGTTCCAACTCACAGTGACCCTGTATAGGGTTTCTGTGGAGCAGCTGGTGAGTTTGAACCACCAACCTTGTGGTTCAAACTGATCTTGTGGTCTAGTGTTTATCTTATGGCACCAGAAATAAAGAGTGAAGTGATGAGGGGATGTGGGGTGGAAGGGGTGGGAAGAGAAAGAGAAGTGGAATGGCCGGATCCTTTCAAGAGGAGTGGGAAAAGATCTTCACTTACCATAGGCCCAAAGGAAAGAATATGCAACATTTTTTATGACATTTTTTCTGTGCCCAACCTAGCAATATCTGATATTCCTAATGCCAAACAGTTCTCTTCCTCTCCATTGCTAAAGACTGACTGACTTCCTCTGTCAGTATAAACAGAGTAGAAGACAGTCCTGACCCAGCTCTACCTTTGTACACCTTTGTACATGAGGACCCAAGGCAGCACCCGAGGCAGGAGCCCAGCTCAGGTGGGTTTCCAATCTTTGTTGTTGGTTGCCATTATGTACAACTTCAGAACAAAATGTTGCCGGATTTTGTACCATCCCCAGGATCACTTGTGGCTTGGACTATTATTACATACACAGGGTTTTCACTGGCTGATTTTCACAAATAGATTGCCACGCCTTTTCTCCTGGTTGATCTTAGTCTGAAAGCTCTGCTGAACCCTGTTTGGCATCATAGAAACACACACTGTGAGGGGTGATGGCTGAACCTGTGGGGTGCATTATCTGGGAATCGAACCTGAGTCTCGGGTGTGGAAGACCCTTAGGCAAAAGATGCAAAACAGCAGTGGAGGAAGTGAGAAGGGTGCCTGCGCTGTAAACTTCCTTTTGCTTTGGAGGTCACAGGCTTAGGTTGGGGGCAGGTCCCTCTGTCACCTCTGTGGGGTGTCCCTCCTGCTGTGGTCCCCTTTTTGAACGGGTGTTTCTGTATCCTGTGGGAGCTCAGCACCGAGACTCAGGCTGCAGGGTGGCCTGCATGAATTCTGGTGGTGTGAGAGCCTCAATGTCTCCTGCTAATGAAATGTGCTTGCCTAATTCTCCAAGGCAGGCTCCTTCTATGCCACAGTTACACTCAAAACCAGGTGAGGAGGGGCTTCGGAGCCCCAGTGACTTAGAACCCAGTTCTCTGTTTACAGTACTCCTCACAGGGCCTCTGACTCTGAGCCCCACCTCCTGTCCAGATCCCCTCACCCCTGCAATGTAGATAGCGAGGGCCATCACTAATTCACTAGGTGTCCTCCTTCAGACCAGCATGCATTTTTAATCAACTTTTCTATCAAGGCTCAGGTGACAGCCCTGTCCCTCCTCTGCCCTCATGAGCACACTCAAAGTCAGCTAGTGAGCTGTTATTCCTCTCCATTTACAACTCCCTGTAAATAGCACTTGCTACTTAGCTGATGGAGTCTTGGTGTGGCCTGTGGGTTAATGCGCCAGACTGCAAAGCCATTTGAACTGCAAGGTCGGTGGTTCAAGCTCACCAGCTGCTCCTCAGAAACCCTATACAGGGTCACCATGGGTCAGAACTGACTGGTGGTGGTGGTGTGCCATGGAGTCCGTTCCGACTCACAGCGACCCTGTACAGGGTTTCTGAGACTGTCGATCTTTACGGGAGCAGAAAGCCTTATCTTTCTTCTGCAGAACAGCTGTTAGTTTCAAACTGTTGACCTTGGGGTTAGCAGCCCAACTTGTAACCACTACACTACCAGAGCTCCTCAGAACTGACTAGACGGCACTTAACAACATTTAGTTGGTAGTATTCTAAATACTTCATAGTCGTACATAGTCATAGAATTAATTTTGGATTTAGTACCTTCATCAAATTGTTGAGCTAGAAAAGTTCTTGTAGATTATAACCAGTGCAGACCCCCAATTTTAGAGTTGGAAAAAAATGAGACTTTGAGATGTTAAACAAGTTTCCCAAGGTTACATAGCTAGTCTGCAGTAGGCATTAAAGACAAGAACTGAGTTCCAAGCATTGTTTTTGTTGTTGTTAAGTGCCGTTGAGTCTGTTCCGACTCATAACAACCTTATATAGGATTTCTGAGGCGCATCTGGTAGGTTTGAACTGCTGACCTTGTGGTGTGCAGTCCAGTGCTGATCCTACAGCACCACACCAGAAGTCCAGTTCCAAGCATGCACCTTTATTATATCATGACATCTCCAAAATGATTCTTAAATATCTAAATAAATACATAAACTAACTCTCTGAAAAGCCAATTCACCAGAAGAAATAGTATAGTAGTCTAGGATGAACAACAGTTATCATTGTAGTTGTTAAATTCTTTTGTTATTCAGGCCTGTAGAATTATAATCCCCAAACAGGAGCCACAGAATTCCAGTAAAAGATGGAAAGAAAATACAAAATAAGATTTCAACAAAGAGGTACACTGAACAGCAATCTTAAGTCACTGGGAGCTTGGAGGTAGAAAACCATCAGAAATGGCAATCTAGGGTGACTGCCAACAGACACAGTTTGGAATCCTAGCTCCAGCATTCATTAACTGTGGTTCTCGGGAAGTGTTCATGTGATGATAAATGGATTTCTGGTGTGGCTTTGTAGGAAAAGCACCAGACTGCAAGGTCGGCTTTGAACCTCAAGGTTGCCGGTTCAAACTCACTTGCTACTTCTAGGAAACCCTATACAGGGTAGCTATGATCAGAACCAACTTGACAGTACTTAACAACAACAAAAGAGAAAATACAGATCAGCACCAGGTGGCACCTCGAAGGTAGGAGACTCAGTAAATAGAGGAGCTAAGAGGAGAAACCCTGGCCTTGTTGAGGCCAGCCCCACATAGGTTTTGAAGTAGAACTTCTGTTTTGTTTTTTCTGAGCCCAAGTTTTTTCTGCATTCGAAGTCCATTACGTGATTCTCCAGCCCAGGATCCCAATGTGCAGGCCTCAGGGCTGCAGAGGAAGCCTGTGGGGCCAGGTGACTTGGGTTGTCCTTCTCAGTTAGTGTTTGGAACCCTTCTTTCTGTCCTCATACCTGTACAACAGTGGTTTTCAATTGAAGCCTGTTCTCCTCCTCCTGTTTCCCTTAGGGGACATTTGTCAATGTCTGCAGATATTTTTGGTTTCATAACTGTGAGATGGGACTTGGGAGGGAGTTGATATTAGCATTTAGTGGGTAGCAGTCAAGGATAAATCATCTAAAGATATTCAAATGCACAGGCCAGGCTAGTCCACTATAACAGAGAATTCTATGCTTCAAAATGTCAATGGTGCTAAGGATGAGGAATCTTTTTCTCAATTCCTTTAGATAAACATTCAGTTCTGTATTGTGGCACACAACTGAAGCTTTTCCAAAGTGGGAGAAATTCCCTGAGTTCTTGGGTCTGCCTTACTTGGTTGGTATTATAGGATGAGCTTTTTTTTAAACCTTAGTTGCAGCCTACAGGGTCCTAGACTATTTTGTTGATTTGATGCTTGTAATGGATACCTCTTGTGTTAGTTTCCTTTCTCTTCTCCCTCTGGTAAATGGATTTTCCTTGAGAAACTGGTTGTCCTATCCTCACTGCTTGTAGCTTGTGTGGAGCTGACTTCAGGTTTGGGGATGTGGCCCGTTGCACTACCTGCCACGTGACACAGACTAACTAAAATCATGTGAGACTAATTCCAGGACTTGTGTGAAGTGTTGAAATGGAAAAAGACAACACCTCTTGTCTTTGGAATGTGCAGAGAGGAGAGAACGTCTGAGGGTCAGTGGGAGCAGAGCAGAGAGACATGGAGAGAGACTGTGCCCCAGAGACATCATGCCTGTACTTTTTGCTATTTGAGTCAACAACTCTTCTCTTTTAAAAGAAAAAAAACCATAAAATAGTTTAAATTCAGTTCCAGTCAGTTGAAAATGAAAGAGTCCTGATTAGCTTATCCTGAAGGTTAAATGCAACAAGCTCATAAGAAACAATAGCCAGTCATCTGAGGTCACTTTTGAAACCTGAATATTTCCATAAGGCCTTGTTGATCTTGAAGCAGTTTTCTTCAGGGAGAACAATGATCAGTTATGTATTTTTTGGATGCCCAATAGCTAAAGCTCTTTCCTATAGGCGTTGTAATGGGCTATCCTGTTGCTTCTGAGTTAGCTGTAACTCATGATCACCCCAGGTGTGTCACAGCAGCTTTGTGCTCTGTAGGATTTTTACTGACTAAAGTTTTGGAAGTAGATTAGCAGGCCTTTCTTTCAAAATATCTCTGAGTGGTCTTGAACCTCCCACATTTTGGTTAGCAGTTGAGTGCATTAACTATTTGCACCATGCAAGTGGGCAGTTCAAACCCACCAGCTGGTCCTCAGAAATCCTATACAGGGAAACTATGAGTTAGAACTTAACAATGACAACCAAGACTCCCATAATGGGACAAGAGTCATGATAAAAGCCAGATCTATACTCCCTTCTGGGAGTCCTTCAGTGATGCAAACAGTTAAGCACTGGATTATGAGTTGAAAGGTTGGTGGTTTGGATGACACCAAAGAGCTGCCTTGGATGACAGGTCTGTGATCTGTTTCCAAAAGTTCATAGCCTTTTGTTCAAGCCCAATTATTGTTATTATTAAGTGCCTTCAGTTGGTTCCGGCCCATAGTGACCCTGTATAGGATTTCCAAGGAGTGGCTGGTGAGCTTGAACCACTGACCTTGCGGTTTCAATGACTTTGCAGTCTAGTGCCTTAACCCACAGCGCCACTGGAGCAGTTTTATTCTGCTCTCGTGGGATCGCTATGAATTGAAATCAACTTCACAGAAACTAACAACAACAACAATAAAAAGGCCCTCTTTCTGAATAGGCAGGACTTGAATACTTCATCTAGACTTGACCAGATTCCCAGGCCTAGTCTTCAACTCTGGAACAACAGAGTCAAAGAAACAAGGATGGGGGGGTGGATTTGTTCTGCAACCAGCAACAATGGACTCCAGGGGCAGCAGTACCTATGGTGACACTAGTGGGTGTCCAGTCAGTGTCCAGTGCCCAACTGTGATCATGGAGGTGACTTCTCCAACTGGCTCCTGCGGTGTTTACCTTCTTTTTGGCTGTTCCTCTGAAATTGCTTCTCCAGCCTGCCCCTCGATTCTGTGAGCTACTCAATACACTTTCACTACATCACTTTCTTCTTAAATTAGCCATTCACTTTCAGTTGCTAGAACCATAATGAAGAGATATTCTGCACCCTACTTGGATCCATATTGTTACAGAACAAATCACTCCAAAAATGTGGTGGCTTAAAATAATAAATAGTTATTGTTGTTCGCTGCCGTCAACTCAACTTCCACTTTTGGACACCTTATGTACAATAGAACACAACAGTGCTTGGTTTTTCATCGTCCTCACAATCACCGGTCCGTTCAAGTCCATTGATTGACTGCTGTGTCAATCCATCTCATCAAGACTCTTCCGTGTCCTCATTGGCCTATGACTTCATATATGATGTCCTCTTCTCGTGATAACTCCTGGTGGTGCTGTAGGGTAAGAGCTGAACTGCTAACCACAAGGGCGACATTTCAAATTCACCAGCTACTCTGTGGGAGTAAGATGAGGCTTTCTGTTCCCATAAAGATTTACAGCCTGAGAAATCTATACAGGGTCGCTGTGAGTTGGAAATGTCTCCAGGGCAATGAGTTTTTGATGGGTATGTCCAGGTCATGTGAGTTGGACAGTGTTCCACTGTGCTCTTTAATGTCAAATATTTCTTTCAGATATTTATAACTGCTCAATAATTTGGTGGTTTAAAGAGGATAGAATTTCATTTCTTTCTCAGATAGCAGTATGAGATGAATGCTCCAGGTTGGTGCATGGTTCTGCTGTTTGCAGTAATTCAAGGATGTAAGTTTCTTGCATTTGATTTCTCTACCATCTTTAGAAAGGAGCTCTGGTAGCGTAGTGGTTACGAATCGGGCTGAGAACCTCAAAGTCAGCAGTTCGAAACTACCAGCTGTTCCGTAGTAGAAAGATGAGGCTTTCTGCTCCCGTAAAGATTTACAGCCTCGGAAACCCTGTACAGGGTCACTATGAGTCAGAACTGACTCCACGGCACACAACCACCACCATCTTTAGAGTACTGCCCTCTTCAACATGGTTGAAGTTAGTTGCTCCCATGTCAATTTCTCGCTGTCAGAAAGGAAACAAATACAACGGAGACCCACCGAAGGAAGGTCTCATTTCACCATCAACAGCAGAGATGGTTTGGATAATGTGGGAAGGAAAATGGATTTTAGTGGACAATTTACATTCCCCCTGATAATGCTGTAATTTCAAAGGAATGTATCTAATAGTAGAAATTTGAAACACAGTGAGTAGTTGGGTGAAAAGTTTGTTTTTTGATGATGAAGGCAGTTCAGAACATGTAATTTTTTAGTACATAATGTGATATCGTCGAATCACGTTATATACTAAAAATCAGTGGGGGCAGCTGTGGCTCAGTGGTAGAATTTTATGTAGAGACTGGACTTGTGGTGTGGCACTGTAGGATCAGCACTGGACTGCTAACCTCAAGGTCAGCAGTTCAAATCCATCAGCTGCTCCTTGGAAATCCTACAGGGTTGCTATGAGTCAGAGCTGACTCCACGGCACTTAACTACAACAACATACAGGAGACCTGGGTTAGCTTCCCATCCAATACACCTCACACATAGCTAATATTCATCTGTCAGTGGAGGCTTGTGTTTCTATGATGTTGCTATGATGCCGAACACGTTTCAGAGAAGCTTCCAAACGAAGACAGACTAGGAGGAAAGTCCTGGTGATCTACTTCTGAAAATCAATCAAAGAAAACCCTATGGATTCAATCTCATTCCTTGTGCACGGTGATTTGCCATGAGTGGAGGGCTGACTCAACAGCATCTAACATTAACAAAAGCATGAAACAGCAGCAAGGAGAGCTAGGTTTATGTCTAAGGTTTTCTAGCTTACCAGGTCTCTTGATCTCAGTTTCTTTATCTGTAAGACATGGATTATAAGAAATGATTGAGAAGACAGTTGCAAGAATTCACTCAAATAAGTTGTATGTTCAGAACAGTTCCTAATACATATTAGATGCTCCGTTAACTATTGAAGTTACTTTATAGGGCAGGGTGCTACAATATGAACATGAAATACAGCTGGATTATGAAATGTAGAGATTATTGTTGTTGTTAAGTACCTTGGAGTCAGTTCTGACTCATAGTGAACCTGCATAGGGTTTCCAAGGAGCAACTGGTGGGTTTGAACCAACGACCTAGTGGTTAGCAGTCAAGTGCTTAACTACAGCATCACACCAAGACTCCATATAAGCTATATAGAATTTGTTGTTGTTGTTAAGTGCCGTTGAGTCGATTCTGACTCATAGTGACCCTGTATAGAGTTTCTTAGGAGTGGCTAGTGGGTTTGAACCGCCAACCATGTGATTAGAGTTTCGTCCTGGTGTGGTGCTGTAGGATAAGTGCTGGACCACAGAGTCGGTTTGAAATGCAAGATTGTCAGTTCAAATCCACGAACTGCTCCTCAGAAACTCTATACAAGGTCGCTGTGAGTTGGAACCGAGTCTACAGCCCTAAACAACAGTCTGGAGATTTGGGAAACCCATTTAGCTTTTCTCTGTCTGAGGAACTGTATCTGTAAAAAGGAAATTGATTCTTTTTTTGGCCATTTGAAGTTTCTTTAAGAACTTAGTAGTCTAAGGACTTCTTTCCATATCTTATTTCATGTTTTGAATAATTCATTTCATCCACAACTCACTCGTAGGAAATTTTGGTTCTGCCACTCCTATCTGTAAAAACCCTGGCAAGTTACATAATCTTTCTAGATTTGCTTTTTCCATTTAGCTGAATGTTTTCTTCTTTGAAGGACTGTTGCAAACATTCTTTGGGATCAAATGTGTGAAAAAGTACTCAGCAAAGAATTTGGCACATTGAATGAGACTCCATAAATGTTAGACATTATTATTATGACATCTGAGAAAAAAGTAACTTTGTCTTATGTTTTGCTCTCCTTGAATACAAATTGATCAAAAATGCTGATATGGAAACAGGATCTTTGCTTTCCTCCTACTGTTTATTCCTGGACTATGTTTAGAATTCTTTGTGACCCCACAATTAATTGTCACCGGAGAGGATTACAAAGGCACAAACAGATGATTAGGATCTCATGTAAACTGTAAAGAGCATCAAACAATACATTTACAGGTTTATTTGCATTTTCCACCATTCCCCCAACCCCATCTTGACATTTTGGATAGACAATAAAAGAAAGAGGATATGAAGACCTTGTAGAAAGAGCAGAAGGCCTGAGTCTGAAGAAACTTCCAGTCTCAAATATTTGCAATATCATGCTTCAATGAAAGTTGAGTAGAAAGATTAATATATAGTAGGATCATTTATGAAAATAAAAGGTGGACTAAGAGGGAATACCATGAGGGGGTATAAAGACAATTCATTTAATTGTGCCCACCACAAGAGCCAGAGCTCAGCTAGTCTCTCTGCAACATTCCCCTTGGGTTGTCTAAATGATTAATGTGCTAGGCTGTTGACCAGTGGTTTGGAGGTTCGTCTTCTCAGAGGTCTCTCAGAAAAAAAGGCCTAGAGATGTAATTTCAAGAAGCCAGTCATTGAAAACCATGTGGAACAAAGTTCTACTTTGACATATATGAGGTTGTCATGAGTTGGAATCTACTGGACAGCGGTTTTTCACTGGTTCTACAGCATATTCAAATCTCATGGGGTATAGGGAGGGCAGTGGTTCCACATGATAAGCACTGGACAGTGAACCAAAATGGCTGCCCTGCAAGAGAAAGAGGAGGCTTTCAGCTCCCTGGAAGATTTAATGCCTCACAAACTCTATACAGGGTTGCTATGAGTCGGAACTGACTTGAAGGCACGTAACAATAACAACAACAACAGAAACAACATGGGGTATGTGGAATAGTTTAAGGCAAATTATTAGAGTAGGCTTAGAGATAAGCTCAGTGTAAGAGGAAATCTTGAGTATATTAGAAAGATCAAAGAGTTTAGGAATTTAGTTTTTTTTTTTTCCTCTGGCATTTTTTTTTTAAAATGTTTTATTGTGAATTATATGATAGTTTACATGAGAGAACCTCAGTTCCATATTCATTCCATCGTATATCATTACATTGCCATGGTTCCAATCCCCTCCATGCCTCGTCTTCCGACCAAAGGGCATATCCTAGAAGCCTGTGCTCT
>NW_006408540.1:19339037-19341139 GCF_000296735.1 Chrysochloris asiatica | reverse complement strand
CTATTCAAAGTAAACACTAATTACTAATACTAAAGATTAAGAAAAGGAAGACTTTTACTAGCTTCTGCAGTCTGAAATTGATCAAACATGCAATTCAGGTGCATTGATAATTACTGGTGATTAGAATGTGAAAGTCGGAAACAAAGAAGAAGGGTTGGAAGGTTTGGAAACTTTGGTGACAGAAATGACTTTGGAGATGGCATTTTGAAAGACTCAATGATTTATTAATTGCAAATATAAAGGACAACTATACACATGGCAGCTATACACATATGTAAGCTCAAGTTGAAGCTGAAGAAAATTAAAACCAGTCCACAAGAGCAAAAATATGAACTTGATAATGTCCCACCTGTATTTAGAGATCACCTCAGGAGTAGATTTGACACACTGAACACTAATGATGAATGACCAGATATGTTGTGATCAAGGACACCCTACATGAATAACCAAAAAGGTCATTAAAAAGACAGGAAGGAAAGGACCAATATGGACATCAAGAAAAAATAAACAAAAAAAGACTCTGCTTTTGAATGTGGAGCAGCTAAAACAAATGGAAGAAATGAAGATGTAAAGAGCTAAACAGAAGATTTCATAGGGTAGAAAAGAAAGTTTAATAATAAAATCTGCAAAGGCCGGAGTTAGAAAATGAAAAAGGAACAACGCCCTCAATATTCTCAAGTTGAAAGACTGAAGGGAAAAATTCAAGCTTTGAGTTGAAATATTGAAGGATTCTATGGAATTCTGGTGTGGTTTTTGGTGCTGTTAGGTGCCATCGAGTTGGTACCAACTCATAGCGTCCTTATGCACAGCAGAACGAAACACTGCCCGATTCTGGGCCAACCTCACTACTGTTGCCACTCTTGAGTCCATCGATGCTGCCACTTGGCCAATCCATCTTGTTGGGGGTCTTCCTCTTTCTCTCTGATCCTCCACCTTGCCAAACATGATATCCTTCACCAGCAACTGGTCCCTCCTGACAATATGTCTGAAGTATAAGAGATGAAGTTTGGTCAGCTGAACACTATCTAGTTCTGCTCAGGCTACGTGAAGTTGTGATTCATACAGACTGTTAGTTCTGTAGACTCATTTCTTCTTTAAGTGCTTAGTTTTCTGCTTTCTTTTTTAAAAATGGGCCAGTGCAAAGTCAGTTTGAACTGCAGGTTTGGTGGTTTAAAACATATCTGGGGTCGCTATGGGTCAGAACTGACTCAATGGCACTTAACAACAACAACATGCTATTTTAAAATCGTTTGGATTATAAGCGAAAGAAAGCTCAACTGGGTTTAAATTAAAAGGAAGGAGTTATTGGCTTTTGCAATTGGGCAGTGCAGGAATGGCTTTGACACAGCCAACAAATTTGACAACCCACTTGGGCTTCATGGCTTGCTCGTGTTTGTCATCTCTTGGCTCCTACTTGATCTCTTACATCAGAGACTTTACCTAGCACCAATCTTTGCTAGTAAGAATATAAGCAATCAAGTGGCATAGGAAAAGCAGAGTGAGGCAGACTGTACTTTCAAAATAGGAAAGATCTCCCATTCCATATGCTCTTCTTATAATGTGACATTGGCACCCTGGCCAGCAAGAGTGGCGCTTTTGTTCACTTCCTTTGCATTCGAGTTGGCTTACGGAAGCCTGTTGTGGTGCTGTAGGATAAGCACTGGATCGCAAGGTCAGTTTGAACTATAAAGTCGGCAGCTCAAACTCAACAGCTGCTCCTTGGAAACCATATACAGGGTCACTATGAGTCAGAACTGACTTGCCGGCACTTAACAACAACAATGAATATGACAGAAGTGACTATACAACTTTTGAAATGAAGCCATAACAAATGATATGACCTCTATTTTTTGTTTGGGGATGATTACTCTTGGATCCAGCTACTATGCCAGGAGGAAACCCACCAACCCATGGAGAGGTCTACAGGGGCCCAGCCTCAGCACTGGGTTTGCTCTCAAGTGACAACATCTCCAGACATGTGAGTGATTGAACCTTCAGATAATTCCAGCCCCCAGGTACTGACCCAATTCCAGTTCTTGGTAATGGAGGTTCAGTCATTATAGAACGAAGACAACCTGATCTTGCTGTGCCCTGTTTAAAGT
>NW_006408540.1:19330226-19336113 GCF_000296735.1 Chrysochloris asiatica | reverse complement strand
TTTGGTTTTCATTGGAAGCTGTCTCTTTAAATTTCGAGGATATCTGTGTGCATGCGAAGTAGAACCCTCCGAGGGTGGGGCTGGGGTGTCCACTAGCTCAGGCACCCCATAGTCACCAGAATGGAGGTGCGCAGGCAGCAAGGGACCAATGAACAGATACCAAAAGAAAAGAATGTCCATCCACACCTTTATCTCAGCGGTTCTGCCAGGTGTCTGTAGCCGCTCTGATCCTTCCCCCACGTGGTCTAACCCAAGATGGCGGCTCCTGGCGTAGCTGAGCGTCCTGGACTAGAAAGCAATAGATTTCTTGCTTCTGCCACAAATTCCCCCAGCTGTGAGACTTCCAAACTTCTAAGTATTCCTTTACATGTGGTTCAGAGTTCTGGGACCATCCCCTGAGCCTGCTTGGTCGGTATTCTGTGTTGTTGTTGGCGGAGCTCTCTGCTACACGTCCACCCGATCCACCATCTTGTTTGTTCTCCCTCTAAAATAATGTTTTAAGCACTCATTTTTTGTGCAGCTGAGAGGAGTCAGTCCTTCAGACAAGCCTGGCAGCTTACTTGTTCTCCACACTACTAGCATCTGTAGGCTAGTACAAACCACCTCCCTACAAAGCCTAATATTTAACAGTGCTAAAGAGATACAAAAGGAGCTCTGGTAGCGTAGTGGTTACGAATTGGGCTGTGAACCGCAAGGTCAGCAGTTCGAAACTACCAGCTGTTCCGCGGGAGAAAGATGAGGCTTTCCGCTCCTGTAAAGATATGCAGCCTCAGAAACCCTGTACAGGGTTGCTATGAATCAGAACTGACTCCACGGCACATAACCACCACCACCACCACAAAAGAGATACAAGGAGTCCTGGTGTGGCACTGTGGGTTAATGTGCCAGACTACAAAACTGCTTGAATTACAAAGTTGGTGGTTCAAGCTTTCTAGATGCTCCTCAGAAACTCTATACAGGGTTGCCATGGGTCGGAATCGACTCAATGGCACTTCACAATAACAACAACAACAAAAAGAGATACAAAGGAGCTCTGGTAGCGTAGTAGTCACGAGTCAGGCTGCTAACCTCAAGCTTGGTAGTACAAAACTACCAGCTGTTCTTTTCTGTTCCCGTAAAGATTTACAGCCTTGGAAACCTTGTACAGGGTCACTATGAGTCAGGACCAACTTCATGGCAGATAACCCACCACCACCAAAGAGATACAAATCCAGGCTGGTACCTACATGTCTAACCACCCCCACCTCAGGTGGCCAGGAGAGAAAATCTACACTGTTCTCCTTGCAGTGAGACACAAAATCCCTGGAATATAAAATTGAATGTGGTAAGGACTCTTAGTCTCTCACCTCTGGTACAAAATGTGGGCATATGTAAACGACTCCTCATTTCCACCTGGAAGCTTTTGAACTCAGGGGGATTGACTAGCCATGAAACTGTTCCTGTTGTTTGCTGTTTAGTCTCTGTGACAAATTAAATGGCTTTTATTTGCCGACATTTTGTGAGTGTCTTGCTGTGTGACTCGATCAGAGTAGATGGACATGGCTCCCACAGAGGCCTTGGTTGATGTTGCTGACTGGGGTCCTCATCCTAACAGTCTTGAGGCTGCTTGGGGTCTTAGTAAGACAGGGAGCTTGAGGGCCTCTTGGTGGAAGAAAGCAAAGACTTTGTCAAAAGGATAGGCAGTTTCTTTGGTTCTCTACTGTTTCCCCAGCACCTGGCCCAGTGCCTGGAATATATACAGTAGGCAGTTAGTAAATGTTCATTGAGTAGATTCTCAGTGGTGGCTGACTTCTAAGAACTATAGCCCCATAGCCTCTGGAAAAGCTCCCTGAACAGCTATGATGGGCCCAGCTGAGGTCCTCATATGGCTCAACCCCCAACTCCGGCTACTTGACCTCTTAAAGTCTCCCAGAGGTAAGGAGCCTAGGGGGTCTCTTGGAAGGTGAAAGCATTCATCATAAGATCTTGTCCATTTTACAGCCTGTAAACAGACCACCCTTAAGATTTCTGTATTTTACTTCCTTGTAAATTGCCCAACTGTTGGAGTCCTGGTGTGGCACTGTGAGTTAAAATGCTGTACTGTGAAGTCAGCTTTAACTGCAAGGTCAGTGGTTCAAGCTCACCAGCCACTCCTCGGAAATCTTATATAGTGTTGCTATGGGTTGGAACCAACTTGATGGCACTCAACAATAACAATAACAACAACAACAACAACAACAACAACAACAAGATGCCTTGGTGTGGTGCTGTAGGATTAACATTGGACCGCAGGATCAGTTTGAATTTCATGATTGGAGGAATAAACTCACTATCTACTCTTTGGAAACCCTATACAGGATCACTATGAGTCTATCTGACTGGATGGCACTTAACAACAACAACCAGAGGCCTTTGCAGTGGAATCCATCTTGAACAAATGTTTCACATGCAACAAGTCAGTATGGCTCTCCTAAATGGGTCGCTTCCCAGAAATCCCTTCCTGTCTCTATGAATAAGCATAATACCTTTTCACCACTCAAAACCATTTTAAATCCTAGCAAAGCCTTTACTCAGGAAGATAGGGGCTAAGCGTTGAGTTAAGGTCTCCCCATCTCTGTTTGCAAGCTTCTTTCCTTTAATAAACTTTTGCTTGTATGGAAAGTCTGTTTCTCCTGACTTTTCTTAATTAGTAGAAGGCAAGAGTCCCTTTTGTCTGGCGGAGGTTCAGTGGGCAGTTCCGGTAACATTAGAACTGCCTCTGAAACAACCTGTTTGTACAGCAGTAGAAAACAGGACACAGAGAGGTGTAAGACATTCCATGTGGTTCCTCAGGTCCTTCCAGCATCAGACAGGTGGATAGATGGGATCCCCAAGGAATATTTGCTTATTCTCTCACAATAGGAAGTGTTTGTGCTATAAAACATATCCGTTTTATACCAAAATTGTTACTAAGCTCATGTGACATTTTCCAGGGAGCCACACCTTATATATCCATGTTGTTGTTGTGAAGTTCCGTCAAGTCTATTGTGACTCACAGTGGCCCTGTATAGGGTTTCCAAGGAGCAGATGGTGGGTTTGAACTGCTGACTTTGTGGTTTGCTGTTCCTACAGCACCACATTGTTGTTGTTAAGTGCCGTCGAGTTGGTTCCAATTCATAGCCACCTTGCATAGTGTTCCCTAGGAGAAGCTGGTGAGTTTGAACTGTCGAGTTTGCAGTTCGAGTTTACAGTTCAAACCAACCTTGAGGTCGAGTGCTTATTCTATGGCATTGTACCAGGACTCCACAGCTCCACACTAGGAATCCTCATCTATCCAGAGATTCTAGATTTGTTTACCACAAGTTCTCCTAAACTAGGGACATCCTGCTGAGAGCAGTCCATAGCTGCGACTCTCCTCCTTGAAATGTGTACTGTATTAGGAGGTCCGTTACCATCATGTTTACAGGTCAGTTCCGATCACTTGCTGGCTAGTCTGAGGCCTTCCTCTGTATCCATTTCACGCTCAGCAGCTCTCCCCGGTGCCCCATGGAGGCAAGATGGTGGCAGCGAGCTCCAATTCCACATTTAGTCTCTCAGAACTCCACTAGGCTGCAGAATGCATTTTGTCTACTTCTCTAAAAATGAAATAAAATTCCAGGATATCTCATTGTCCAGATCTGGTAATATGACCATCTCTAGAAATAAGGGTGCATCAGTCCTGCTTAAATTTGACGTATCAAGGATATTAGGTGTTATAAGAAGGGGGAATAGATGCTGGGCCTGATAAAATAATAAGTGCTCAATATATGAACTAGGGACCTTTTAGATGGCAGCTGAATATATAACCATTACATTACTAGCCTTCCATCCAGTAGCTGAACACAATAGAAATTCCTTTCTCAGTCATCTGCAAGCTCAACGTGCGTGTTCCTGCTTGACGAGATTTTCCTCAACTTGATGATTCAGAGGCTGACTTCTTCCCATCTTGAGGCTTTTTCATGCCTTAAAGCATTGTTGTTGTTAAGTGCTATCCAGTTGGTTCCAACTCACCGTGCCTACAGGGTTTCTGAGCCGTAAGTCTTTACTGGAGAAGAAAGCCTCATCTTTCTCCAGAGGAGTGCCTGGTGGACTCGAACTGCTGACCTCCAGGTTAGCGGCCCAACATGTAACCTGCTTTGCTACCAGGGTTCTTCTTGGAGTCTCCTATATCCATTCACAGGAGCCTTGGTGGCACAGCAATTAACTGCTCAATGCTAACTAAAAGGTTGGTGGTTTGACCTCACCAGATGTTTCGTGGTAGAAAGGTATGACAATTGGCTTTCATAAAAATTAAACAAAAGAAAACAAAATAAAGACCCCAAACCTACTGCCATAAAGCTAATCTCAGTTCATAGTGACCTTATTTGAGGTTTCTGTGACTATCAATCTTTACGGGAGCAGACAGCCTTGTCTTTCCCTACACGGAGCAGCTGGTAGACGTGACCCTCCAGTCTTATAGTTAGAGCCCAACAGCTAGCCCACAATGCCACAGCCTTGGAGAGCTTAGGGCGCGGTTCTACTCACTGTGTTTTTTTTTATGAATAGTGACCACCTAGATGGAAAGACCTTGCTTTCGGGGGTTTTTATTCAGTCAGTGGATGAATGAGGTGAGGGCAGAGGAGCCACACTTCACTTAAAATTTTTTAATGATATTTTATTGTGTTTTCAGTGAAAGTTTAGCTTTCCATTCAACAATCTCTACAAAAATTGTTCAGTGACATTGCTGACATTCTTCCTAATGTGTGAGCTTTCTCATGATTTCTGTTCTGGTTTCTCCATTTCCATTAGTCAGATTTCCCTGTCTGCTTACCTTGTCATCTTTGTTTTAAAGTCATTCTTGACCATTTTGTCTCTTGTAAATGATTCCTTAAAGGTGCACAGCACCTGCAGGTACCATTTTTATTTTGTGAATTTGTTTGATACTTAACTGACCGTGAAGTACCAGGACAAGTGTAATTATAGATAACCCACTGCCATCAAACAGAATCTAACTCATGTCATAGCTGTATATATATATTTGTGTGTGTTGTTGTTGTTAAGTGCTGTCAAGTCAGTTCTGACTCATAACGACCCTGTATAAGGTTTCTGTAGAACAGCTGGTGAATTTGAACCACTGACCCTGTGGCTGAAATTCACCCAGCCACTCCTCTGAAACCCTATATATTGGGTCGCTGTGAGTCTAAACAGACTCTACAGCACTTAACAGCAACAATATATATACACACACACATACATATGTATATGAAGCACGGTGGCTCTGTAGGATAAGTATTTCTAACCAAAGATCAGTGGTTTGAACCCACCAGTTGCTCCTGAGAAAAAGATGAGACTTTCTGCTCCTAAAAAGATTTATAGCTTCGAACATCCTATACAGGGTCATATGCATTGGTTACTACTCACAGCAACCCTGTATAGGGTTTCTGAAGAGCAGCTGGTAGATTTGAACTTCCGACTTTGTGGTTTGCAGTCCAGTGCTGATCCCATAGTGTCACACCAGGAGTCCTGTTGTTGTTTTTGTTACTAAGTGCTGTTGTTGTTGTTGTTAAGTGCTGTCGAGTCGGTTCCGACCCATAGCAACCCTGTACTGGGTTTCCGAGGGTATAAATCATTATGGGAGTAGAAAGCCTCATCTTTCTCCCGTGGAGCAGCTGGTAGTTTCGAACCGCTGGTAGTTTCGTAACCACTACGCTACCAGAGCTCCTTGAGTTGGTTCCAATTCATAGTGACCTTGTATAGCATTTCTGAGGAGCAGTGGTGGGTTCGAACTGCTGACCTTGTGGTTGGTTCACAGTCCAGGTTGCTCCGACAGCGCCACATCAGGAGTCCTGTACACACATACATATACGTGTGTACATACAGCTGGTGGTGCTATAGGAGCAGCAGTGGACTG
>NW_006408540.1:19308501-19329101 GCF_000296735.1 Chrysochloris asiatica | reverse complement strand
ACCACCGACCTTGTAGTTAGCAGTACAGTGCCCATATGTATAAACACTGGACTGCTTATATATTTATATAAGAACTGGAATATGTTTGTGAGCGTAGCAGGTTGTCCCAGGTGAGAGGAAAATTTCAGTTACCAACTCCCTGGGGAAAGGCAAAGTATTCTGGGCCTACATTGTCTTTCAGTTGGCTGGCAGCTGATACCTCTTTGTAGTGGTGGACAATGGCAGGGAGTCGGAGCTGTGGTGTTTCAGTGGTAGATTTCTCAACTTCCCTGAAGAAGACTCGGGTTCAATCCCCGTCTATGTCCCTCATGTTTAGCCACCACCCGTCTGTCAGTGGAGATTTGCATGAGGCTGTGATGCCAAACAGGTTTCAGTGGAGCTGCCACACTTAGATGAAGTAGGTAGAAAGGCCTGGTGATAGTCTTCTGAAAATCAGCCAGTGAAAACCCTAGGGATCACAAAGGTCTGATCCACAGCCGATCATGCAGGTGGCGCATGACCAGGCATGTTCCCTGGTGCATGGGTTGTCGTGAGTTGGGGCCGAGACATCAGCACTCACAACAAAAACGGTGGGATGGGTCATTTCAGAGCTCTTGACAATTTTCTGTCTCTCAGGAGTGAGAGATGTGACTATGTTTTTGATGGAAACCATTTCTTTTCTATAGAAGTCTACCCACCTGGACTGCTTGGTTGAGAAATGTTGGCTATAAGCAGTTCATTGCTGATATGTGTAATGAGGCTGTCTCTGCCGTGACTTGTGGAACTGCGAGCGTTATGTCTGACTTAAGTGCCCCTCAGGGACAGCACCTCTGCCTCCTAATGGTGAAGGAACTGTAACAAAGGCATGGCCAAGGCCAGGCAGATCTCAGATGCTTAGGGGAATTATCTCGATTTTAAGTACTACTCAACATGAAAAGATGCTGGTTGGCTGGATAGTTATTATAGGGGCAAGGTGATCTCTTGGATAACCCCTCCAGCTATACACTTAAGATTTGTGCAATTTCCTATTTTTAATGTTGCTGTTAAGTGCCATCGAGTCAGTTCTGACTCTAAAAAATCTATGGTGGTGGTTATGTGCCATGGAGTCAGTTCCGACTCATAGCCACCTTGTATAGGTTTCCTGAGGCTGTAAATCTTTACAGGAGCAGAAAGCCCCGTCTTTGTCCCACGGAGCAGCACGGAGTAGATTCAAACTGCTGACCTTGAGGTTAGCAGTCCAACTCATAATCACTTAGTTACCAGAGCTCCTTAAAAAAAGAAGAAGAAAAATCTATAAAATTACCAAATGAAAGAGCTTTATTTTGGTAACTATGTGTGTGGGGGTATGTGGGGGGGGGGGCCTAGAGACACACCTACTGGTCCCTCCCTGCTTGAGTATTTATGTAGACTGACACATCCCCTGGAAGGAGTGGACTTCCTCATGTCATCACCTGGGAAGAGTCAGTTCTGGGACCAGAAACAGAAAATTACTAGGCAGTGAAAGGAGCTTCCATCTGTTACTAACCCTTATGGTCCCAGACTTAGGCTCTGAGATATTTTGGGAAATGAGGTTGATGGTTTTTAGCTGGGCTCAGAGGTATTTTATAGAAAAAGGATTATCAAACATTTTAAAGACCTATCCCTTATTTATTTATTTAAAAAACTTCTTTGTTGTGAATTGAGTGAAGGTTTACAGAATAAATTATCAGTCCCACATTCAAGAAATCATACACTTTGTGTTATTACAATGATTGTAATCCACTGCATGTACCATTAGTTAGCATATTTACCTTTATTCACTTTACCCTTCCACTCCTCCCTGGGACTCCCACTACCTCCATCTTACCTTTGCCAACCTCCCTCTTGTATATTGCCTTCCCCATCACCAAAGTTGGCTACGAACCACAAGGTCAGCTGTTCGAAACTACCAGTTGTTCCGTAGGAGAAAGATGAGGCGATCTGCTTCCGTAAAGATTTGCAGCCTCGGAAACCCTATGCAGTGTCACTATGAGTGGGAACCGATTCCACGGCACATAACAACAACAATTCTCTATCCAGTGAATAATTTTCCTTTCCCTCCCATCCCTGGTAACCATCACAGAATGCTTATTTTCGCAAGAAACCGTTTTCTTAACTTTTTATAACGTACACCATTTGTCCTTCTGTGAGTGATTAATGTCACTCAGCTGAATGTCCTATTTGATGAATTTGAATCATCACTCTATTCAAGTGTGACGAATGGCATGAACCAATCCCCAAAGTTGGAAGAAGGGGTGCTGCAGGAACCAAGTGTAAACTGGTTTTGCTGCATTGAAGTTTCATGTGGTTTCCTGGAAGATATGACTAGAAAGGCACCTCAGTGCTCTTTCCCATGTGAATAGTGGTACCTTAGTAGCCACATTACCACCTGCTATTTGTCAGTGTCCCCCTTCTAGCCAGCACCAAAGCTCTAGCTTTCGCATAGTTGTTGCTAGTCCCTGATTCCTTGTGTTGGCCCCTGATTCATGGTGACCCCATGTACAACAGAACAAAACACTGTCTGGTCCTATACCATGCCCATGGTTGGTTTTGGAGCAGACTGTTGTTGTCCATAGGACTTTCAGTGTCTAATTTTAAATCACAGATCACCAGGCCTTTCTTCCTCATCTGTCTTATGTTGGAAATGCTACTGAAACCTGTTCAGCATCATAGCCTCACACAAGCCTCTCCTGACAGACAGGTGGCAGCTGTGCATGAGGTACACTGGCCAGGGATTAAACCTGGGTCTTCTGCCTGAAAGATGAGTATTTTACTGTTAAACTACTACTGTCTTTAGAGTACATCAAAACCCCTCTTACTACTGAGTCAGTTCTGACTCAGTGACCTGATAAGACAGAAGCAGACGGCCACATCTTTCTTCTGCTGATCGGCTAGTATATTTGAACCGCTGACTTTTTTGTAGCAGCTGAGAGCTCAATCACTGTACTACCAGAGCCCCTTGTTTATAACAGTGCTATTGTTGTTGCTAAGTGTCTTCAAGTTGCATCCAACTCATAGAGTAGTACTTGGACTTAATAACTGCTCAGTAATTATCTGCCCTGATGATGTAGTGGGTTACATGTTGGACTCTTAACTGCTAAGCTGGCTGTTTGAATCCATTAGCCTTTCTGCAAGACAAAAAGAGACTTTGTGCTCTTCTTGTCCTTACAGTTGGAACCAACTGAGGGTGCACAACCACAACAGAGTGTCTACTGAATGAATGACTAAAGCGCCATGTTCGCCGTCTTGTGATGTGCTTCCCCTTCTGGGTTATTTCCCCTTAGCAATTCTGTTTATTTTCTGTGAGGTAGGTGCAGGGCTTGGCACAAAGTTGAGACTCTAGGTGTTTGGGGGCTTAAGGGAAATCATTAACTAACTGAAAGCAAGAACAAAGCTATGTTATTGCTTAATGGGCACTGAGTTTCTGCTTGGGATGTCGAAAAGTTTTGGAACTAGATTGTGTTGATGCAACACAGCATTGTGAGTATGTCTAATGCCACTTAAACACTGCTAAAGCAACAAAAAAATTAAAGTTATATATACTTTACTACAAGGAGCTCTGGTAGTGCAGTGGTTAGGAGTCAGGCTGCGAACCGCAAGGTCAGCAGTTCGAAACTACCAGCCATTCCATGGGAGAAAGAGGAGGCTTTCTGCTCCTGTAAAGATGTACAGCCTCAGAAACACTTACAGGGTCGCTATGAGTCGGAACTGACTCCACGGCACATCACCACCACTACCCTCATACTTTACCACACACACACACACACACACACACACACACACACACACAAGTTCAGTGTGGGACTATTTAAGTGCCGAGGAGGGCAGATCTGCTTATGAAAAATGAAGCATTTGGAGTCATTTTCATAAACTCGTTTACAGGTATTCTCTCGGTTAAAACATTGAGTCTGGAGGAAAATGATTAGTGTAGGCACGGACCACAGGCCCATTTTTCACATGGCTTCCTTTCCCTTCTGCCAGAAATGGTTCACTGTAGATGGGGCCTGGGGTGAAGGTAGAAAGTGTGATGCTAATTTTACTACCTAATTTTATTTCTGTTTCAGGTCATTTTCCTGTTGACAAGTTTTCCATTTGTTCATAAGAGTTGTTCAAATAAAAGCAGATGATACATTTAAGGGCTTTGAGCCCTCTAGGAGAGTTAAGCAATACTAATTTCCCCGGAGAAACCTGATACTTCTGGAAGCAGACAGAGTTTGATGGTGGAATAATCTCAGTGCGGCTGTTGTGTGGCATCAAGTCGGTTCCGACTCATAGCCACCCTATCAAACAGGAAAACTTCCCTGTAGGCTTTCCTAGGCTGCAATCTTTATGAGAAAAAAGCCCTGGTGGTGCTAGAGGATAAGCACTGTACTACTAACTGCAAGATTGGCAGTTCAAACCCATGGGCATCTCTGAGGAAGAAAGATGAGGCTGTCAACTCTTATAAAGATTCACAGCCTCAGAACCCCTATACAGAGGCAATATGAGTCAGACTCCACTCCATGGCAGTGAGTTTGGCTTTTCTCTGGTTGTGGAGTGGATTTGAACCACTGACCTTTTGGTGCCTAACAAGTTGAACCATCTAGTGCTTAGGATAACGTACTGGACCTCAAGGTCAGTTTGAGCCATGAGGTTGGTGGTTCAAACCCACCAGCTGCTCCTCAGAAACCCTATACAGGATTTCTATGGGTCAGAACTGACTGAACAGCACTTAACAATCACAATTGCGCTTAACCATTGTGTCACTAGGATTACTTCAACAATCACAATGTTTTTGTTAAGTGCCGTAGAGTCAATTTCGACACATAGTGACCCCGTGTGTTAGGGTTTCTGAGGAGCTGCTGGTGAGTTTGAACTACCGACCTTACAGTTCAAACGAACTTGTAATCCAGTGCTTATCAGACAGTACCAGAATTCCAATAGCTTTTATTTATTTATTGACAAAAAAAAGCCATACAACGTTACATTTGATATCACAGTTTCCCATTTTATAGATGAAGAAACAGAGGCTCAGGGAATTTAGGAATCTTGCTACCACACCACCAACAAGTGGCAGAATGGGACTTGAATTAAGACTTGTAACTCTTTTATGACTATCTACCTAAGAGGTTGAATCCTGGTGTGGTGCTGTAGGATAAGCACTGGACTGTCAACTTCAAGGTTGGCGGTTCAAACCCATCAGCCACTCCTTGGAAACCCTAAACAGGATCTTTATGAATCGTAACCAACTCGATGACACTTAACAACAGTAACAATTCTAAAAGGTGGTTGATTGATGGTTGAGTGCTGGTGAGTGTGTTTGAACTCATAGTAATCCTGTACAGGGTTTCTAAAGCTGAAAATCTTTACAGGAGCAGAAAGCCTCATCTCTCTCACATGGAGCAGCTGGTAGATTTGAACTGCTGACGTTGCAATTAGCAGCCTAACTCATAACCACTATGCTACCAGGGTTCCTCTCTAAGAAGAGTAAACCGAAAAAACAAATCTGTTGCCAACTCATAGAGGGTTTTGAGGCTATAAAGCTTTATGGGAGCAGAAAGCCTCTTTCTCCTGTGGATCAGTTGGTGACTTTGAAGTGCTGACCTTGTGGTTAGCAGTTCAGTGCTTATCTTACAGTGTCACCAGAACTCATGGTAAGGGATGTGGATTCTGAGAAGCTCTTGGATTTTTTTAGGGGGTTGGGTGGAACAAACATTTAAGCACTACACAACAGCTAAAAGTTGATAGTGTGAACCAACCTAGAGGTGCTGCAGAAGAAAGGCATGGCTGTCTGTGTCAGAATGGTCACGTGTCAAAGGTCACCACCTTGAAAACTTGGTGGAGAAGTTCTACTCTGCACACATGGGGTCATCATAGACCTGACTCCATGGCAACTGGTGTGTTTTAGTGTGTCTAGATTATGAGTCAGAGTGTGAACAGTTTTTGGAAGATACAAAGGCCTGTGTGAGCCTGCTCACTGTCAGATTTAGCTCGCTGTGGCTTCAGGTCTCTGAGGTTGGCTAGGAGTCTGGTTTTTTCCCATTGTACTGGCAGCTGCAGAGCCAAAGCTCTAGATGTCCCTTTGTGGAGTTGCAGATAGATAGTTGTTGCTACAATTCTGTCTTGGGTGGTACTAAAAGTTAAGCACTACTCGTTAGAAGATCGGTGGTTCAAACCCACCCAAAGGCATCTCAGAAGACAGGCCTGGTGATTTGCTTCTGAAAAACCACAGCCTTGATCCCTTGTAGGGCAGTTCTACTCTGCACATGTGGGTTCAACGTGAGTCACAATGGACACGGCAACAACCCACAACAACAACAAATCTTGCTTGTGCTTGCTTACCTGTCTCTTGTTCCTGCTGCCGCTGCACCTGAGTTCCGACTGACTTCAGGGCAGTACTAGGTGCTTTGTTTACCTAACTGCAAGCTGGTCACCTCACCTCCCTGCTCAGGGATCACTGTTGATGTCTCTGTGAGACCCATCTGGTGCCCATATGTGTGCAACCCAGAAGTGGGGTGAAGCTTTGATCAATGGGGGCAAGAACCGATGGGTAGATTCCTCCCTCCCCTGTTCCTGATGGACAGACTAACACTATAGACTTTCCTATAATGTTGTTGTTGTTAAGTGCCATTGAGTCAGTTCAGACTCATAGTGACCCTGTATAGGGTTTCTGAGGAGCGGCTGGTGAGCTTGAACTGCCAACTTTGTAGTTCAAACTAATTTTGCAGTCCAGCGCGTTATCCTTCAGTGCCACACCAGGACTCCTAGAATAACTGGGACTTAATGGCTATTGAATAAATAGTTTTTGAACGAATGTTCCCACACCTAGTAATCATTTGCACTTGGCAGCAGTAGATAATTCAGTAACTGGAATTCTTGAATTGGTTTGACTTTCTCTCCTTCTTCCCCTACTCTTGCTTTCTGGGATTGTATTCCCTACAAATTTAAAAGCACTGGAGCCCTCAACCTCCAGCACTACTTTTGGGGATCCCAAGCTAAGATAAATCTGGGGGCTCCAAGTAATCTTACATTCGTCCATAAGCATCTGAGACCGCCAGCACATTGGTGCTCTGAGACACTGCGTATTTTTTTTTTTTTTAAGTAATAGGTGAAAAATATGAAATAACATGAAAAGTTGCAAATCTGAGATCTGTGGCTAGAGAACAAATTGTAGAGCATTACCCCATCTTCAGGAGTCTGAGTGGAACCAAGAAGCCAACTTGGCAATTCAAACCGTCCCAGAGACTCCGGGGAAGAAAATACCTGGCCACCTGCTTCCACAAAGATTACGACCAAGAAAACCCCATGAGACAGTTGTACTTTGTGACACACAGGTCTCATGAGTCACAGAGAAGGGGGTGACTGGGCTGCAGCCAGTACCACCTTCATTTCATTTCAAATAAGTTTCCATTTGATTTCTACAAATCATTTCCGTCTCCCCACTGGGCTCCATAGGGTTAAAACTCACCTTCCAGTGACTTGCCTAAATGACTAAGAAGCCTAAGAATAAGGTACTACATCAAAGGTTAGCCCCGCCTATGCCTGGGACTTGTCTCCACTTCCAGGAAGAAAGATACAGGAGACTTATCTGAGGAGCTCGGTCCCTCTCTCTACACAGGAGGGCAGAACAGACTCACACCCCAGGACTGAAGCGCAGGAATATTCAAAGGCAACTGTAAAACTCCAGAGATGGCATAAAGGCAGGGAGAGGCTGGGCCAGGGAGCGGCTAGGGTCCATGCAGGCAACTTTAGGCAGTGCCAGGTGTATTTGATGAAGGGACAGGGGTCTGATGCTCTTCCAGCAACTAGTGGGTCCCTGGGAATATTGGATTCTTTGTCACCCAGTCAGAAGAAGAACAGTACATTTCTAGCCGTATGCGTCCTGTTTGAAAGCTGTTGCCAGACACTGCCATAAGATACTCTCTAAATATGAGGACAATCGAGGGTCACTCTGGCTTTTACTGACAGGCTAGGAGTTCAGACACTGAGCTGCCTGGAAACACTTCAAATGAAACAAAGCAAAAATAAAAAACGAATTGCCATGAGATGGATTCTGACTTAGAGTGACCTCATGTATGTCAGAGCAGAACGGGGCTCCAAAGGATTTTCAAGGTCTGACTTTTTTGGTAGATCACCAGACCTTTCTTCTGAGGAGACAGTGGGTGGACTCAAACCTCCAAGGTTTTTATTAGCAGCCAAGCATGGTAACCATTAGCACACCGAGGGACTCCTGCCTAGGCATAGTAACCCACGAATCAGTGTAGATAGCTAAAAGCCATTCAGTCCTGGGGGGTGCAAATGGTTGAGTGTTTAACCACCAACTATAAGATTGGCTCTGGTAGTGTAGTGGTTACGAATTGGGCTGCGAACCTTAAGGTCAGCGGTTCGAAACTACCAGCCGCTCCGGGGGAGAAAGATGAGGCTTTCTACTCCCGTAAAGATTTACACCCTCGGAAACCCTGTACAGGGTCGCTATGGGTCAGAACCGACTCGACGGCACTTAACAACAACAACAACATAAGATTGGCAGTTTGAATTCACCCAAAGTTTCCTCGGGAGAAAGGGCTGGCAGTCTACTTCTCCAAAGTCATAGCTTTGAAAACCCTCTGGAGTACAGCTCTGCTCTGAAGCAAATGAATTGACACCGAGGCAACTTGAAAACCATTCACACTGCTGCCACACATAGACCCCAAATCAAACCCCTGAACATCACTTCCATTTCCAACTCATAATGTCCTTATAGGACAGGTAGACTGTGTTCTTTATGGAAAGGAGCCCTGGGAGTACTGTGGTGTTGGGCTGCTACCCACAAGGTCGGAGGTTCAAACCCACCAGCTGCCTTTCAGGAGACTCATCAGGCTGTCTGCTCCAGTAAAGATTCAGTGTTGGAAACCCTGGGCAGGGTCGCTATGAGTCAGAATCGACTTGATGGCAGTGAGTTTGACTTTGGGTAGAATCTTTATAGGAAGTAGACTGCCCTGCGAGCCACAGCCTTCAGAGCTCCCTGCTTACACACACAGGGATTCTGGGAGAGATGGGAATGAACATAACTGGCATGAGCTGTGATCCTGGGTCCTTATTTAGTGCGAGGACTCAGCCCTGCTTTTGTAGGCAATGCAGAACAGAGCTGACCAGACCTTGTGCATTACTCCCCCACTGACCAGAGACCTGTCTTGTGTTTCAGCCTCCACGGTGGTGGCTTCCTAAGCTTCAGGGAATACTTGAAAGATGATAGTTCCATGTCTCACTCAGTTCCTGCTTCTCGCTCAGCCAAGGGTGCTTCCTGTGGGATGCTCATGTCTGCACCCACCCCTGGGTGCTACTGCTCCTGTGGGGTTCTGTGCTAACACCACCTTGGGAATACAACCCCAGGCCACCACCCACACTTCCCTGGCTCTCCTACTGAGCGCCACTTTGAAGCATGAAAATTAGCCCATCTTGTACTTAGAGAACTGCTGACAATTCCGACTAGGGGTTGTCTAGTCGACTCCAACTCACGGCACCCTCCGGTGTGTCAGAATAGAACTGTGCTCCATAGAGTTTTCAATGACTGATTTTCTAGACATAAATCTCCAGGCCTCACTTCTAAGGCATCTCTGGGCACTATATGACTACTAACCAAATGCGTTAACTGTTTGCACTTCTCTGGGACTCCTCTGGGCAACCTCTTGTTCCCCTCTTCCCCCTCTCCCCCCCTCCCTCCCACTTCCCTAAACAAATATGCAGCAAACCTATTCTCATCAAGCTGATTCAGACTCAGAGAGACCTACAGGACATGCCGTTGTTGTTGTTAAGTGCTGTCGAGTCGGTTCTGACTCATAGTGACCCTGTGTAAGGTTTCTGAAAATTGGCTGTGGGTTTAAACTGCCAACCTTTTGGCTAGCAGTCCAGTGCTTATCCTACAGTGCCATACCAGACATACCAAGGGGATATTAACCAGTAAGGGCCCTTCATCTAACTGACCGTCACTGATGGCCCCAGTGCGGCAGATGGTTTCCAACTCTGTACATATAAACTAAAAAGACACCCGAGCTATGATTCTCATGGGGCTAATGGCTCCCCTTAAAATGACCCCTAGTTCTCCTCAGGCGCGTACCTCACCACAGGTACTTTTCTGCTTTTAAAAAGCACCGTGTTGTATAATGAAGAGCCACATCAAACAGAAATGCAGACATAAACCTCCTACTGAAATTACACCAAGTTGGAAAACAAAGTTCTGTTTCTTATCATCCATATCAAACATTTAAAACCATTTTGACAGAAATCAGGGAAGTGTCTGCTCACATTTCTCTGTTATGTAAGTTTGCAAAAAGCCCCTTTGCTCACCTGGTTAGAATCAGTAAGGCCAACAGTGTGGAATTCTTGAAAATGTGCAGAAAAGAAGAAATTTTTCCTAAGTCTGAGTCCCTTCTCTCCCTCTCTTTTATCGTAACTCAGTTTTCATCTTGACTCGTTCAATTCTTAGCATTGCCAATGTGAAAAGGGAGAGGCATTCTAAAGCTGGTAACATTAAGTTAGCCAATGGAAGTTCTATGACTCACAATGGTCTGACCTGTGCAAGGGGTCACCATGAAGTGGGGAATAACTGGGTGGCAACTAACAACCACAATGTTTCTGTCGCTGAGGCTGTTTAGGAATTTTTTTCCAGGCTGTGCGGAAGACATACAAACTGAAGGGATCTGAGGATGCTTGGTCTGGTCCTTGTTGGAGACACTGTGCTCAGTGGTGTGGATGACACTGGATGACACTGTAAGAGGAGGTGGCACCAAAATAACTGTTTATAAAAGTTTTCCTGCAGTGCTGCAGCAGAAATTTACTATTGGTTATAAAAATATCTCTGTAGTTCGTTTTGATAGCAAAACATATTTTGGAAGCCGAGTTTTCATGTAAAATAATACTTAAAAAACTAAAATTTTAGGCTAACTTACTTTTTGATCTTTCTAATGGAGCCTTGGAGTCCTAGTGTAGTGCTGTGGGTTAATACACTTGGCTGCAAGGTTGGTTTGATCAGCAAGGTCTGTAGTTCAAGTTCACCTGAAGCTCCTCAGAAACTCTATACAGGGTTGCTATGGGTTGAAATTGACTCGACAGCACTTATCAACAGCAACATTGGAGCCCTGGTGTGGCACTGTGGGATAAAGCACTGGATCACAAGGTCAGTTTGAAACACAAGGTCAGCAGTTCAAACTCACCAGCCGCTCCTTGGAAATACTATACAGAGTTACTATGAGTTGGAATAGACTTGACAGCACTTTACAACAACAACAACTTCAACGTGCTCCCGTCTGAGCTGTCATTACCCAATTACAATGATGCATCAAATGATGTCATTTCCTCTTCATGTCTACACACTTGCTTTGTTGGTTTTTGTTGTACTGTTTGTTTTTTTAATGTTTTATTGTAAATTATGTGATTGTTTACAGGGGAGAACATTAGTTTTACATTCATCCTATCATATATGGTTCCATTGCCATGGTTACAATCCCCTCCATGCATCATCAACCAACCACAGGGTATACCCCACAAGCCTGTCCCCCAACCCCCAATCATCAGCACACAGCCCCTCTCCCTCTCTGCCTCCATCTCAGGCATCACTGCTTCTCTGGGTAGGGTCCCGCTCTCTGGTCTTCTCCCTTCATGGTCCCAGGGACCTCCGTTCCTAGGCTGAAGAGTTAATCACTCCCCTCCTTGCTACAAAACATCTACCTTTACATTTACAACCCTCACAATCAGTCATGATAGCAATTATTCACTATTGTATCACAAGACACCTTTTCATATTTCCTTTCATCAGCTCCACCTAGACAGATTGGATACTACTCAGTGGAGATTCTACCTTCCTCCACGCCCTCTGGATCTAGGTTCCCTCTTGAAAGCTTGTAAGTCAGTCACTTCTTGCCTTTGTAGCCCCTCCCATTTTGGGTAGCCAATGTCCAAGTTGCCCATCCCTGTCTACTGTGTATGGAGGGGGTGGGAATGTACTGGTGTTTTTATATTCATTGCTTTTATCAAATTTTCTGTGTCTTAGCTATAACATTGTGGTAATTAGTATGGGTGAATCTTTACCAATTACCTTTTTTTTGAGAATGAAGTAGCAATCGAAGGAAAAGGTGAAAAGTAACAAAGAACTTCTGCTTAGATATTAATAATGTAATTCAATTTAGCAAAATAATACTAAATCATTATTCATTGTTGTTTTGTTGTTGTTGTTAAGTGCCTTCGAGTCGGTTCCGACCCATAGCGACCCTGTACAGGGTTTCTAAGGGTGTAAATCCTTACGGGAGTAGAAAGCCTCATCTTTCTCCCGTGGAGCAGCTGGTAGTTTCGAACTGCTGACCTTAAGGTTCGCAGCCCGATTCGTAACCACTACGCTACCAGAGCTCCTTATTCATTATTGTATAAAGCCCATTATTGTGATAGTGTAGTAGTGAATTATGAGCTGGACTGCTAACTGCAGCATCAGCAGTTTGAATCTACCAGAGTCAGAGGGACTTACTACCACCAAGATAAAGAACCAGGAGTGGGGTGCATCCATTGTACCTGAGTCCCTGCACTGTGGAGCTCCTAGTTCCAGAGAATGATTGATATCAAGACACATGAAGCTCCTAGTTCCAGAGAATGATTGATATCAAGACACATGAAGAACTCCAAGAAATGTTGGCACTACAGATGCTGAAAGGAGACAGGACATTTCTCCAAAGCTGGTACAAAGGTTGGAAATACAAAGAAGGTTTAGTAGTTGGAAAATGTGGCCTGGGTGATAGAAATGATGCTGGAGATCGTATGAGAGAAGTTTGTAAAATCCATGACTTATTCATAGCAAATACCTTTTAAACAGCACAAGACATGACTCTACACATGGACCTCACCAGATGGAATACACAGATACCAAATTGACTACATCAGTGGAAGGAGAGGTAGAAAAGCTCCATATCAGCAGTCAAAACAAGGCCAGGAACAGATTGTGGAACAGACCATCAATTGCTCATACGCAACTTCAGGCTGAAGTTGAAGAAAATGAAAACAAGTCCATGAAAGGCAAAATATGACTTTGAACATATCCCACCTGAATTGAGATATCATCTGAAGACCAGATCTGATGCACCAGACACTAAAGACCGAAGACCAGAAGAGTTGTGGGATGACATCAAGAACATCAAACAGGAAGAAAGTAAAAAATTATTAAGAAGACAAGAAAGAAGGAAAAGATCAAAATAAATGCGAGAAAAGACTCTGAAACTGGCTCTCCAGTGTAGGGATGCTAATGCAAATGGAAGAAATGAGGAGTTATAAGAGCTGAACAGAAAATTTCAAAAGGCAGCTTGAAAAGACAAAGTAAAATATTATAATGAAATGTGTAAAGACCTGAAATTAGAAAACCAAAAGGAAGAACATGCTTAGCTTTTCTCAAGCTGAAAGAATTGAAGAAAAAAAATTCGATCTTTGACTTGAAATACTGAAGTATTCTATGGGCAAAATGTTGAATGATGCAGGAAACATCAAAAGAAGATGGAAAGAATACACAGAGTCACTGTATCAAAAACAAAAACAAAAACAATATGTCGATAGTCAACCATTTCAAGAGGTGGCATATAATCAAGAGCCAATGGTACTGAAGGAAGAAGTCCAAGGAGCACTGAGGCACTGACAAAGAACAAGGCTCCAGGAATTGATGGAATATAAATTGAAATATTTCAATAAACTGGATGCATTTCCTTATTAATCTGTGCCAAGAAATTTGGAAGATAGCCACCTGGTCAACTGATTGGAAGAGATCCATATTTGTGCCCATTCCAAAGAAAGGTAACCCGATAGAATGTGGAAATCATAGGGAAATATCATTAACATCATAAGCAAGTAAAATTTTGCTCAAGATAATTCAAAATTGGCTATAACAGTACATTGTCAGGGAACTTCAAGAAGTTCAAGTTGGATTCAAATGAGGACATGGAATGGAGAATATCATTGTTGATATCAGGTAGATTTTGGCCGAAAGCAGAGAATACTAGAAAAATGTTTACCTGTGCTTTATTGACTATGCAAAAGCTTTAGACTATGTGGATCATTAATAACTATAAACAACCCTGCAGAGAACAAGTATTCTAGAACACTTAATTGTGCTCATGAGGAACCTGTACCAAGAGGCAGTCGTTCGAACAGAACAAAGGGACATCAAATGGTTTAAAATCAGGAAAGATGTGCACCATGTTTTTATTCTCTCACTATACTTTGTCGACCTAGATGCTGAGCAAATAATCTGAGAAGCTGGATTATATAAAGAAGAACATGGCATCAGGATTGGAAGAAGACTCATTAACAACCTGCAATATGCAGATGATACAACCTTGCTTGCTGAAAGTGAAGAGGACTTACAATATTTACTGATGAAGGTCAAAGAACACAGTCTTCAGTATGGGTTGCACCTTAATGTAAAGAAAACAAAAATTCTCACCACTCGATCAATAAATAGCATCATGATAAATGGAGAAAAGATTGACGTTTTCGAAGACTTCCTTTTGCTTGCAACCACCATCAACACTCTTCATTGAAGCAACAGTCAAGAAACCAAACGACCTATTGCATCAGGCAAATTTGCTACACAAGACCTCTTTAAAGTGCTCAAGAGCAAAGATGTCAGTTTGAGGACTAAAGTGCAATTGCCCCAAACCATGGTATTTTCAATAGCCTCATATGCATGTGAAAGTTGGACAATGAAAAGACTGTAAAAGAAAGACTTGATGCATTTGAGTTATGGTGTTGGAGGACAATATTGAAAAGACCATGGAATGCCAGAAGAACAAACAAATCTGTGTTGGAAGAAGGGCAGCCAGCATGCTCCTTAGAAGCTAAGGTGGCTGGAATTCATCTCTCATATTTCGAACATATTAACATGAGGGGCCAGTCCCTGGAGAAGGACATTATGTTTGATAAAGTGAAGGGTCAGTGTAAAAGAGCAAGACCCCCAACAAGATAAATTGGCACAGTGGCAGCAACAACGGGCTCAAGTGTAGCAGCAATTGTGAGGGAGCTGCAGGACTGGACTACCTTTCATTCTGCTTTACTTCAGGTTGCTATCAACATCCTACCAACAGGACAGCACCTAACAACAAAAGGAGCAGCCTCCTCAATTGTGAGAGAATAAAATCTTGTTTATTAAAGTCACCCACGAATCACAGCACTAGATAATTAAGGCATTGATATTTAAACAATTTATAACTTTTTTTTTTTTTTTGCATATTGCCTTGTGATTAAAATTGATTGTAAACATTAATAAGGATTCGGTTGTGGTGCTGTAGGATAAACACTGGAGTGCTAACCACAAGGTCAACAGTTCAAACCCACCAGCTGCTATTCAGACACCCTATACGTGGTGACTATGAGTCGGAACCAACTGACGGCACTAAACTACAATAAAACGGATTCTGTAGGTTCTGGGATGGCAGGAAACCCATGGTGGGGCATGGGAACACCAACTCTAGTGAAATCACTATCTCAGTTAATCCGTGTGTGTTGTTGAACACACTGTCTAGCTGAAAAGAAATGGCTATGTTTTTAAGGGCAGGCAGGAATAAGACTGAACTCATCTAGTGGTAGAAATAACAGTGACCCTTCTGAAAGCCCTTTTCTGCTGAGCAATCCACTTATGAAAGTAGAAGGAAAATGAGGTCTTGTCTTGGATGGACTATGCATTATGTATCTATTCCAAGGCTGGTATCACTAGCAAAATATTGCCACCAGCTAGACTCTGCATGTGGAAAAGAGTTCTTTTAGGAAAGATCAGGTACAAGGTGACAACCTCTTGAAATCTCTTGGACAGACTATTTCCAAGGATAAGTCTTGTCAAAAGTCACCTAAAAGTAAAAACAAGGCAAACAGAAGTTAATCAAAAAGAACTGAAGGGACCTTCTAACCAAATAGTGGGTTACACAAAGCCAGGACTGTGGGAGGTCACACCTCCCACCCCCACCTCTGACTCCAGCCACCCCCAGGGTTCATTTGAACCCTCGGTTTCCAGATAAGGGACCGCCCTATGCTTAGCCACTTGGTCCAAGGTCTGACATCTGAGCACTCACCCAGTCTCTTGTCAGTCTGCCCAACCCGCACCATGAAGCACATTATCAATTGGTTCTTGAGTCTCTAGCTAAAAGCAAGTTGTCTAAAGTTGCCTTTCAGGGCTTGTTTCTGTATTTTGCTTTGCCAGTTCCTCTTTCTCATGGGACTTCTGCTCCTGCTCACTCTTAGAAGCAGGAAGCTGGACCATGAGTTATAGGGAGCTTTGCAATTTATTTAAATTCAACATTTACCAAACACCTACCATGTGTCAGACACTATGTTCTAAGAATATAAATATAAATCTAACCAGCAGAACTCACAGACTCTAGCCTCAGAGCTGTGTTGAAAACAAGCCCCAATCAAAACAAAAACAATGAAAGCATAGTCCAGCCACCAAAATAGTTATTTCACACAAATATTTATGTGTGATTCTTGAATACCCCTAGGTACGGTTTCAGCCTGCTATGGATTCAATTATGTTCCCTTCTCGCCCAATTTCTACTGAAACCTTAGCCTCTATACCCACGGACGGGTAGGATTCTGTTTGAAAATAGGGTTTTCTTTGTCCTGTTGATGTGATTACACTTGAACAGGATGTATCCTGAAGGGAATCACTTCTGAATTAGAAAATGAACAGATTAGACACAGAGACACATGCACAAGGGAAGAGAGGTGCCATAGAGGATTGCCTACAAGCCAAGAAGCATCCGCGAGACCTCAGGACAGGGATTGAGTCAGCTGAGACCTTAATTTGAACCTTTAGCTTCCAGAACTATGAGAAGATTAATTCCTGCTCTTTACTGGTGTGGCATTGTTGGTTAATGCGCCAGACTGAAAAGTCATTTGAACTGCAAGGTTGGCGGTTCAAGCTCACCAGATGTTTCTTGGAAACCCTATACAGGGTCATTATGGGTCGGAACTGACTCGACTGCATTTAACAACAACAAAGCCACTTCTTTGTGGTATTTTTGTGACAGCAACAGTAAGTTACTAAGACTACCCCAGATCTTAAAACACCCCTCTTCTCTGGTGTCCCATTCCTCTCGCAATCCTTCTGACACATGATACCCAGGACTAGCCTTCAAGCCTCTTCTCAACCACTCTGCCTATTGCCCTTAGCTCTCTAGCACAAAGCAAGTCAACCAGGAAAAGGTAAATTACAGGAGTATACAGCTAGAGTTTCCTTCAAGGGGCGGGGAGGAGTTGAAGCAGTTCTGGGAGTAGGATATTTTGAAAAGTCAGAAAAATGTATCAGATCTAACCCTTGCCCCAAGAAGATCACTATCTAACTGAAGTTACCAAAAGGAGCATTCACAATTCACATAACAAGAAGGAAGTGCTATAGAACACTATTGTTATTGTGACAACTCCAAGCCCAGTGGGATGCCCAGTCCTGCATCCTCCCTATGATTTGTTGTAGAGCCCACTGTTGTGACTCATTGATTGATTTTAAGTTGATCACCAGGCCTTTCTTTCTAGGCTCTTAACTAGGAAGTTCTGCTGAAGATGGCCCTGAGAGGAGAGCTCTAATTAACAAGTTATTTAACTTCTTTGTGCCTCAAAGTTATCATCAGTAGATTTCAAAGTTTGCCTAGTTGTAGATTTAATAAAGGAGAGTACTTAGAATAGTGTCAGGAACAGTGCTAATGAAGTGCTCAATAAATGTACAATTGGTACATTGAAGAAGTAAGTTCTTAGGGTGTAATCACAAAGCAACCTTATTTTTCCTTCCACAACTCGCTGAAACTGGATGAAAAGTCTTAAGTCGTTTCTAGGCTCTCTTAGTAAATATAAAGGCGTACAGACATTTAAACTTGCAAATGTATCTTGATTCAGAAATCAGAATGGCTCTGATCATGTGCTGGTCCACATGCCATTTCTCCTCTCTGTCCAGTGGGGCTGGCTGTGGTCAGCTTCAGGGTGGGCTGGGTGGAGAGGTCAGCTCTCTCTTTAGCTCACATCCTTCTATATTCACTAACAGTTGTTTTTTGACCTTTGATTGGGGTATGCAGTGGAGGAGGGGAGGGAAGAAAGAAATAGGGGCTTACAAAACTCTTATGTACTGGCGTTGTTGTAAATTAGCTTTGTGCTCTCTGGTCTGGCAGATACTTGTTGTGGTTAAGTGCTGTTGAGTCAGTTCCGACCCACAGTGACCCTGTACAGGGTTTTGAAGGAGCAGCTGGTGAGCTTGAACTGCCAACCTTGCAGTACAAACGGCTTTACAGTCTGTTGCATTAACCCACAGCACCTCACCAGGACTACAGCAGATGCTTGTTGTTATGTGCCGTGGAGTCGGTTCCGACTCATAGCGACCCTGTACAGGGTTTCTGAGGCTGTAAATCTTTACGGGAGCAGAAAGCCTCATCTTTCTCCCTTGGAACAGCTGGTAGTTTCGAACTGCTGACCTTGCGGTTCGCAGCCTGATTCGTAACCACTACGCTATGCTTAGAGCTGAGTTATTCCCTCCTGGGTGCTTTCATAGGATCTTCAGCAGTTCACTTCTAGCTCTCAGGTAAACAACCCCCAAACTACACACAGCTAGGGCGCTGGAAAACATTTATACAAACTTTGTCCCAAATAACTCCGAGGGCAGGTCTTTCCCGAATCAGGTCTCCTCTGGCTTGTTAGCATCTTTCTTGTCTTTCCTTCACCTTAAGACTTCTCATCTGCCCTTACACACCAAGAAACACCATCCCTGTCCCAGTGTACAGGGGCTTCAGACCACGCTGGGTGACACTGTCAGAGAAAGGGACACCAAAAACACTTGTCTCTGAGATTCTGTGCAGAGTCCTATTGTGGCACTGTGGGTTAATGTGACAGACTGCTAAGCCGTTTGAACTGCAAGGTCGGTGTTTCAAGTTCACTAGCTGCTCCTCGGAAACCCTATACAGGGTCGTTTGGGTCGGAGCCGACTCGATGTCACTTAACAACAACAAGATTCTGTGCAGTGTTTCAGCAGACATTTATAATTTTTAATAAAAATATTCCTGTAGCTAGTTACAACAACAAAATCCTTTTTTGTAAGCCCAGCTTTCATGTATCAATATACTTAAAAGGCTAAAATTCTAAGCTGAGTTACTTTTTTTTTAAGTTTTTTATTGTGAATTATGTGATAGTTTACATGGGAGAACATTAGCTTTACATTCATTCTATCTTTGTATCCCAGAGCTCTGTTGTTCCAAGGCTGTGCTTACATTGTTACTTACCTCTGTCCCATTTAGCCCATGCAAACCTGCCTAAGTGTTCTCCCATCCGCCTGGTTCTTCCATTCCCCTCCACCTTCTTGTGTATTGCCACCACCACCCTCAGCACCCAAACTATCCTCTGTCTATTCCCTACCCTGTGCTCCACCCTCTCCAATCTCCCCTCACTCCACCCCATACACCTGGTAACCAGCAAAGAAAATTTCCACCCCTTTTTAGTGTGGGTACTTTTTCTTAATCTTTTACAGTCATGGTCCTATGCTGTATTTCTCTTTTGTGACTGACTGATTTCATCAGCATAATGTCCTCAAGGTTCATCCATGTTATGCGGTGGTTTGCAGCTTCCTTGTTATTCTTCAAGGTAGCATAATATTCGATTGTGTGTATGTACCACAATTTGTTTATCCATTCTTCCATTGATGAGCACTTTGGCTGTCTCCATCTTTTTGCTATTGTAAATAGTGTTGCTGTGAACATTAGTGTGCATATATCCACTCGTGTTATGACTCATATTTCCTGTGGATAAATACCAAGTAGAGGAATTGCTGGATCATAAGGTATCTCTATTTACAATCTTCTGAGGAAGCACCATATTGTTTCCCAGACGGCTGGACCATTTTGCAAGCCCACCAGCAATGTAGGAGGGTCCCAGTCTCTCCACATCTTCACCAGCTTTTATTGTCTTCTACTTTTTTGATCTTTGCTGTTATTGCTGGTGTGAGATAATATCTCATTGTTGTTTTGATTTACTTTTTGGAAACTTGTACTGTTCCCCGGCCAGATCTGTCATTATAATTAATGACACTTCAACACGTGGCTTCTCCTGCACGCTTACAACCATGCTCTGTTGTTTGCATGCAGGAATTTTTGCAATCACTGACTCAGTCAAATTTTCTGATGTTTTAACTACAATAGTAGTTAGTACTTAGTGATTAGTAATTAGTACTTGTGAACCTTATCTGTAAATTTTTCTGAGAATTAAGTTGTAATTAAAGGAAAAGGAGAAAGGTCAAAAGAGGCTTTTCCTCTATTACTAATAATATAATTCAATGTAGAAATATTTTACAAATTACAATTTTGTTGTTAGTATTCATATAATCTAAGAAATGTTATGTATAAGCAATTTACACCTCTATCACATATTAGACTATGATTAAATTGATACTAAACATTACTAGATACTGGGTATGATCTGGTATGGGAGGAAGGAGGTCCATGCAAGGGAAGCAGGGATGTGACACTATGAGTTAACCCACGGGGCAGTGCCAAGTCTAGTGATTCTACTGCCTCACTCCCAAACTGCAGGGGATCCATCCTCATCTTTAAATGGTCCCCTTAGAGACATGCAGTCTGCAGTTGAGGTAAAGA
>NW_006408540.1:19277918-19304901 GCF_000296735.1 Chrysochloris asiatica | reverse complement strand
GTCCACCTGATCCGCCATCTTGTTTGTTCTCCAATACTTGTTTCTTAAATGCTGTCTTGACATAGTTTGAGGCCCAGGCTGGTCCTTCCCCTTTCTGAGCAGCTGATTAAATCCACGCTCCAACCAGAGCCCACTTTTGAGCCACTAAGCACCTGTCTTAATCACCCCAGGGCCAGTACTCAGCAATAACACTCAGTCCCCTGGACCTACAGACTTTTTAATACGCCAAGTGCTCAGGAAACCTAGCTAATTCTGTCCAGCTTGCCATCCGTAAGCAGCCTCCAATAGTTTCTGCTTGTGGTTACCTTGTACCAGGGTGCAACCTGTGTCTGGGAGTGATGAGTAAAATGTACCTTCCCATGAACCTGCCATTATTCATCTTTGGATAGGGTGAGACACAACAAACAAGCAGAATCTTTCAAAGTCTTCTGCATCGGCCTTCTCTTCCTACATACCTACTCTGTGGGGAAGAAGTGTGCTTCTTCTAACCATACTTTTTTTTTTCTTCTTCTTCTAACCATTCTTGACTTCCATTCTTGGCTAAGTTTCTGGGATGGTTCATCTCTCACTCAATTTGGTATCTATTATCTGTGGTCTCAGTATTTCAGCTGAAACTTACATTTTAACATCCTCAGCAAATGTTAATGATCAGTATAATCATTAGAAAGAATCATTAGTAATAGTTGGTAGGAGTCTTTGGGTAGTGCAAACGTACAGTAGTTGAGACTACTAACTGAAATACTCAGGGTTTGAACTCACCCAGAGATGGGGTGGAAGAGAGGTCTGGCAATCTACTCCTAGAAGGTACAGTCTTGAACCTCTTATAGAGCAGTTCTACCTTGCACACATGGGGTCACCAAGAGTTGGAATCAGCTTGGTGGAAGGAAACTGGCTTGCTTTTGGTCTGCTCTAAGTGGTTGGTTTGCTGGAAGGTAGCTGTGTTAGAGAGAGGAGCAGAAGACACTGGCAAAGGTAGGCAGGGACTGTATACCAGGTAGCTGATGACTGTCACTCTTGTCTGACCAGATCCTTCCTTGATTGGAAAAAGAAGGTGCAAAAGTCTAGCCCCCTGAAAACAACAACAACAATAACAGAGGGAATAGAAGCAAATACTGTTGCATAATGATGCACGGAGGGGATTGTAATCATTGCAATGAAATGTTGAGTGTAAACCCAATGTTCTCCTGTGGAAACTATTACTCAATTCACAATAAAAAAAGAAAAGGGGGAATAAGTAAATACTGGTAAATGATAGTACATGGAGGAGATTGTAATCATTGCAATGAAACAAAATATGATTTGTTGAATCTAAAACTAATGATTTGCCATGTAAACTTCAGTGAAAGTTTACATTACATTTACAATGCACAATAAAACACACACACAAACAAGTTATACTTTAAATTCAAGAGTCCAGATGATACTGTGTGTGTTATCGGCACCATCAAGAAAGAAATGATCTAATGGCCTAAATCCAACAATAAAATGACTTAATGTCTAAAAAAAAAAAAAAGAAGAAGGTTAGGCCCCAGGTCCTTGTAAGGATTACAAACCTTTGTTTGCAGCTGAACAGTATGTATGTAACTCCTTTAAAATTCATGACAGCTCCCTAAGATCACCATTACATCATTCCTAGGTTTGTAGGTAAAGACACAGGCTCAGAGAAGTTAAGTGATTGCCCAAGGTCCAGACTTAGTAATTTGACTCGTATTTGTGCTCTTTTCATCACACTATAATCCCTTGAGTTGGGACAGGAGGGGGAAGAGGTGGGGAGGCACCTTTGTGACCTCCCGGGGGCCAGGCAGGGTGTTGTTCTCAGGCGGAAGTGGCTGTGGGAACCACTTGTACCTGCCTGGCCTGCCTGGCTCACAGCTGCTGCGGACACTGTATCTCCACACCCACCTGCCAAACAGGCCTGGCTGAGCAGGGCAAATACAGGCTGTGAGTGTGTCTCCCTGCCTCACACCTGACATGGGAAAGTCTCAGCTGGCCCTGCCCTGAGGCCCAGCCTCCCCACCCTATCTTCACATCCCCTTGGACTCCAGATTCTGCTTAAGATAAACTCTCAGGCCACCAAAAGGAATCTGGCTGGCAAAAGTGGTTTGCAGTTAGCTGCTAACTTAAAGATAGGTGGTTCAAATCCATCCAGCTTTTCTGAGGAAGAAAAGGAACTTGCTTCTTCAAAGCTTACCCAATCTTTAAGGATCCCATATATGCATAGAGTCAATTCTAACTCATAATTACCCTATAGGACAGAGTAGAACTGGCCCATAGGGTTTCCAAAAATGTAAATCTTTAAAGGAGCAGGTTGCCACGACTTTCTTCCCTGGAACAGCTGGTGGGTTTGAACCTTTCTGTTAGCAGCTGAGTGCTTAACCACTGTGCCACCAGGACTCCTAGTCTGTAAAGATTACAGCCAAGAAAACCCTATGGAGCAAACCACTCTGTAGCACATAAGGTCACTAAGCCGACAGACTTGACGGGCGCTAACAGGACAATAGCGGCCCACCAAAGAGAGAAGAGCAGGTCCTTCAGGGGCATGACAGTCCAGCCCAGCCAAGACATAACAGCTCTCTGCCACTCTCCACAGCTGCCAAGTCCTTGGCTACCAGCCTTCTCTGATGTTCTGCAGTTAGTTTTTGACACATTACAGGAAGGTTTATAAGTTCAAGGAATATTGTTCATAGGTGCAGTCAAGTTGGTTGCGACTAATAGTGACCCTCTGCACAACAGAAGGAAACACTGCCTGGTCCTATGGCATCCTCAAAATCATTGTTAAACTTTAGCCCATTGTGGCAGTCACTGTAGTAATCCATCTCATTGGGGGTCTTCCTCTATTTCGCTGACCCCCCCCCCACTCTAATAAGTCTGATGTCCTTCTCCAGGGACTGGTCCCTCCTGACAATATGTCCTAAGTATGAAGTACGAAGTCTGGCCATCCTGGCTTCTAAGGAACATTCTCATTGTACTTCTTTCAACACAAATTTGTTTATTCTTCTGGCAGTCCATGATACTTTCAATATTCTCCTCCAACAGCGTAACTCAAATTCATCAATTCTTCTATGGTCTTCCTTATTCACTGTCCAATTTTCACATTCATTTGAGGTTATGGAAAATACCATAGGTGGGGTTAGGTGTATCTTAGACCTCAAACTGACATCTTTGCTCTTGAATACTTTAAAAGAGCTCTTGTATAGCAGACTTGCCTAATGTGATACGTCATTTGATGTCTTGACTGTTGTTTCCATGAGTGTTGATAGTGGATCCAAGCAAAATGAAGTCTTTGACAGTTTCAATCTTTTAACCACTTATCATGATATTTATTGGTCCATTGGTGAGGATTTTTGTTTTCTTTACACTGAGGTGTAAGTCATACTGAAGACTGTGGTCTTTGATCTTTATCAGTAAATGTTTTAAGTCCTCTTTGCTCTCAGCAAGCAAGGCTGTATCATTTGCATATCACAGATTATTAATGAGTCATCCTCCAATCCTGATGCCATGTTCATACAATCCAGTTTATCGGATTCTCTACTCAGCATATAGATTGAATAAATATGGTGAAGGAATGCAACCCTGCATGACACACACCTTTCAGGATTTGAAACCATTCAGTGTCCCCTTGTTCTGTTGGAACAACAGCCTCTTGGTTTATGTGTAGGTTCCTCATGAGCATAATTAAGTTAGAGAATACTCATTTTCTACAATGTTGTCTATAATTTGTTATGATCCACAGAGTTGAAAGTATTTGCATAGTCAATAATGCACAGGTAAACATCTTTCTAGTATTCACTTCTTTTAGTCAAGATCCATCCATATGATGTTAGCAATGATATCCCTTGTTCTACATCCTCATTTGAATCCAGCTTGGACCCCTGGAGTTTGCTGTCAATGTATATTTGCACCATTTCTGAATTATCTTTAGCAATGTTTTACTTGCACGTGATATTCACGATATTGTCCTATGATTTCCACATTCTATTGGGTTACCTCTTTTTGGAATTGGCACAAATATGGATCTCTTTCAATCAGGTAGCTGTCTTTCAGCCAGGTAGCTGTCTTCCAAATTTCTTTGCATAGATGTGTGAGTGCCTGCAGTGTTGCATCAGTTTGTTGAAATATTTGTTTGCATTCCATCAATTCCAAGAGGCTTGTTCTTTGCCAATGCCTTCAGTGTACTTTGGACTTCTTCCTTCACTATCATTGGCTCTTGATCATATGCTACCTCTTGAGATGGTTGAACATCAACCATTTCTTCTTGGTACAGTGACTCTGTATATTCCTTCCATCTTCTTTTGATGCTTTTGGCATCATTCAATTATTTGCCCAGAGAATCCTTCAGTAATTAAAGCCAAGGCTTGATTTTTTTCCTCAGTTCTTTTAGCTTGAGAAACACTGAGTGTGTTCTTTCCTTTTGGTTATATAACTCAAGGTCTTTGCACATTTCATTTTAATATTTGACTTTGTCTTCTTGAGCTGCACTTTGGGGTTTTCTGTTCAGCTCTTTTATCTCTTTATTCCATTTTCTTTAGCTGGAGAGCAAGTTTTGGAGTACAAATCTTTTCTTTCTTCCTTGTCTTCTTAAGGACTTTTTGCTTTCTTCCTGTATGATCTTGATGTCATCCCATAACTCAGTTTTTCAGTCATTAATGTCTAATGCATCAAATCTGTTCTTGAGATGATCTCTAAATGCAGGTGGGATATGTCCAAAGTCATATTTTGGCTCTCACAGACTTGTTTGAATTTTCTTCGGCTTCAGACTGAACTTGCATATGAGCAATTTCAGACTGAACTTGCATATGAGCAATTGATGATCTGTTCCACAGTCTGTGTCTGGCCTTGTTTTGGTTCCTGATATGGAGTTTTCTACCTTCTTTTTCTATAGTTTGTGTGTGTGTTAAGTGCAACCAAGTGGTTCTGATTCATAGAGACTCTGTATAGTGTTTCCTAGGAAGAGCTGATGGGTTTGAACCACTTACCATGTGGTTAGCAGCCCAGTGCTTATCTTATAGCGCCATACCAGGGGCCCATAGATGTAATCAATTTGATTTCTATGTTTTCCATCTGATAAGATCCATGTGTATAGTGTCTTTTATGTTGTTTAAAAAAGGTATTTGCAATGAAGAAGTCATTGGTCTTGCAAAATTCTATCAAGGGATCCCCAGCATTGTTTCTATTACCGAGACCATATTTTCCAACTACTGATGTTTTTTTGTTTCCAACCTTTGTATTCCAATCACCAGCAATTATCAATACATCTTGATTGCATTTTTTATCAATTTCAGACTGAAGTAGTTGGTAGAATTCTTCAATTTCATCGTCACTGACTTCAGTGATTGATGCGTAAATTTGAATAATAGTGGTATTAACTGGTTTTCCTTGTAGGCGTATGGATAGTACGCCTATCACAGATAGCATTATACTTCAAGATGGATCTTAATATGTTCTTTTTGATGATGAATATGATGCCATTCCTCTTCAATTTCTCATTCCTGGCATAGTAAACTATGTGATTGTCAGATTCAAGATGGCCAATCGTCTGTCAGTTTGTCCTACTGTTTTGGCTTGAGTATTGCTGTGATTCTGGAAGCTATGTATGCCACGGGTATTTTAAATACCAGCAGGGTCACCCACAGTGGACAGGTTTCAGCTGAGCTTTCAAAACTAAGACAGACTAGGAAGAAAGAGAGACAGACTACATCTGAATGTTTAGCCACTGAAAACCTTATGAATAGCAGTGGAACACTGTCAGATAGCACCAGAATATTGAATATCGAAGCATGATGAAGAGCATCAGAATATTGTCAGATATAGTGCCGGAAGATGAGCCCTTCAGGTTGGAAGGCACTCAAAATACGAATGGGGAAGAGCTGCCTCCTCAAAGTAGAGTTGACCATGATGAGGAGAATGGAGTAAAGGTTTTGGGATCTTCATTTGCTGATGAGGCAAACTAAAAATGAGGAGAAACAGCTGCGAATATCCATTAATAATTGGAACATTAATGTACAAAGCATGAATCTATGAAAATTTGAAGTAAAAGTGAGATGGAAAACATAAAGATAGATCAGTGTCCTAGGCCTTAGTGAGGTGTAATGGACTGGCATTGGCCAAAGGAACAGGAGGTTTATTTCTTAAATACCCAAATAGTTGTGTTGATTCAGTAACAGTTTATAGCCTCCCCATGTGTTACAGAGTATAACTGTGCTTTATAAGGTTTTCTCGGCTGTTATCTTTATAGGTTGCCAGCTCTTTCTTCCATGGTGCCACCAAATGGGTTCAGACTGTCACCTAGTAGGTTGTTAAGTGCTGTTGAAACAGTTCTAACTCATAGCAACCCTGTATAGGGTTTCTGAAGGGCATCTGGTGGGTTTGAACCACTGACCTTACAGTTAGCAGTCTAGTAGTTGAGAGCAAAGTGTTTGCACAAAAGATAAGCTTATATATCAAAGGAGTAGGAGACAGAGGGCATTTAAATTCTGTTCTCTCTAGTAAGGGAGTCACATGACATTTGCTTTGCTTAATATTAATTTTATGGTAATAAAAGTGATACATGTCAATGATAGAAAAATTTGGAAAATATACACACAAAAAATAATACAGAAGCACTCATGAGCATTACAATGTAAAATTTTTATCTATTTTCATCTAACAGAATCATGCTTATATGTACAGAATATGTTGCTATGCATTTTTTTTTTTAATGCATTCTTTTAATGGCATTTCTGGTGTGGTGCTGTAGGATAAGCAAGGTTGGTGGTTCAAATCTGCCGGCTGATCCTTGGAAACCTTATGCAGGGTTGCTATGAGTCAGAATTGACTCAACGGCTCTTTATAACAGCAACAATGACAACATGCTTTTAACAAAACTAAAATTATGGTTTCTATTCTATGGTTAAGGAGTTTTGGTAGTGCAGTGGTTACAAGTCAGGCTGCTAACCTCAAGATTGGAAATTCAGAGCTACCATGGGAGAAAGATGAGGCTTTCTGCTCCCATAAGATTTACAGGTTCAAAAATCCTATACAGGGTTGCTACGAGTCGGAACAGACTCCAACGGCACACCATCACCAGTTATAGTATGTCATGGGCATGCTCCAAGCATTAAGCACAGAGAACTTCTACTAACCCTGTGTGACCGATTTCACATTGTTCCAGAAAGACAGGAGACAGAACATAGTAATGAGGGGATAAATTGTGGGCATCCTCTAAAGACTGTTCCTTGGCAAGATCCCAGTCACCTCTTAATACTCAGCTTGAAGAAAGTGTCCCTCCCTCTCCTGGCATGTTGTAGAAGCCTGGAAATCTCCCTTTTCTTTTATTTCTTCAAAATAAAACTGAAACGAGTGAACCCCAGTTCTCCCACATCCTATGCTTTGTGGTATGGCCTAAAAAAAAAAAACCGGTTCCTTGAAGGAAGACTGAGTACACATCCTTGTGTGCCTTTGCTATTTATCCACAAGCGTGGCCCTTACTGCTCCAAGGCGCCTCCTTTATTGTACTTTTTAAAGGGAGGCTGTCACGCCAAACTGTTGTGCAGTGTTCTCATAATTAAAATGTTGAAAGCACTTTTACATAGGAAGATCATTTGAGCTCTGAATGATGGGACTTTAAATAATACAACAACCCCTGTTATCTCACAATGCCTCCAAGGAAAGCTCTCTTGCTTTGAAATTCAAGTACACAGTACATTCAGCCAAATGAATTCAGAAGCTTAATGACTCGGCTGTGGGTTGTGTTGGGGAGATTTAGACAATTTGTTTAAGTGTCAACAAGAGTAGCAACAAGAGGCCTAATGGTTTCTAAGACTATATGATGAAATGTTCTCACAGTCTGTAGCTAAAAGCCCCGCTTCCCTGCCCCACCTGGTGTCTGTGGTCTATATTAGAGCCATGTATTGTTTAAGGAAAGTTTTCTTAGTTTAAGACTGGACTAGAAATAGCTTTAATCACTTTTAAGATTTGGATCAAGATTAACCCTCTTTTTCCTTCCTCTCATCCATGCATATTGTTGTTGTTGTTGTTAAGTGTTGTCAAGTTGGTCCGAACCATAGTGATCCTGTATAGAGTTTCCAAGGAGCAGCTGGTGAGCTTGAACCGCCAACCTTGCAGCTCAAACAATTTTGCAGTCTGGCGCATTAACCCACAGTGCCACACCAGGACTTCTCCATACATATTTCTATATTAGAAAATCTGGAGTATTTCAATTTTATGTCTTCCAGAGTTTTTCTAGAACCTGTTCATCTTATGAGCCTTGGAGCTTGGCACTCAATGAAGCAATGGGTTTTGGTAGCTTCAAGTTGAAGAAGTATTATGAGGGCCACAAAATAAAGTGTCAGTTTTGATGATTAAAATACCTTTTTTATTTAGTACCTAAATAGATAACAGGACTGGGGGAATGAGGGAGGGATGAAGAGAGGGTGAGAGAACGATTTTCTAAGATAATTTAGCACATCAAGAACTGAGTGTAAAGACAGGAAATTGTTCGTGTATATTCTGGCCATGTGAAGAGCTCCCCACCTTTGCCTACGATGATTTAGGGTGAGACTCTCATGCCAGCAGCCCTGAGGGGGTTGAGAGAACAGTACTGAACCCTCTGTTGAGGTCGTGGGAGGAATAAGTGAAGCAGAGGGCAATGGAGGGGGTGGACTCTTATTTCCTCCCTAGCTTCAGGATAAATCTGGGGTTTGGCATAGGAAGCAACTTTAACACACACCAGCTCATAGGGGCCAGAGGTTCACTCACAAAGCAGCAGTGAAGTGGAGATTGCTGGTCTCTACAGAAGGCCCTGGAGTCCTGGTGTGGCGCTGTGGGTTAATGCGCTAGACTGCAAAGTCATTTGAACTGCAAGGTTGGCAGTTCAAGCTCACCAGCTGCTCCTCGGAAACCCTATACAGGGTCGCTATGGGTCGGAACCAACTTGATGGCACTTAACAACAACAACAACAGAAGGCCCACCTTGGCATGGTACCTAGGAAAAGGTGTGAAGGTTGAGGTGGAAATACAGCATTCATGACCCCTGACATCCCAACATAGTGATCCGGGATCCAGACCTATTCTTGTACTTGAAAGAAGGGGCTTAAAAGATGCCTACCTTCTAATGTCTGGAATGTGTGAACAGGTTACATTATATGGTAGCAGACTGTGGTGGCAGTTGTGTGCCGTCGAATTGGTTCCATCGAATTGGTTCCAACTCATTAGCAATCCTGTATAGAGTTTCAGAGTCTCAGCACTGGACTGTGAAGCACAAGGTTGGCAGTTTAAAACCACCAGCTGCTCCTTGGAAACCCTATACAGGGTTGCAATGAGTCAGAACCGACTTGACAGCACTTAACAACAACAACAAATCTTTATGGGAACAGAAAGTCTTTCTTTCAAGGATCTAGTAGATTCAAACGGCCAACCTTGCGATAGCAGCCCAATTTGTCAGACAGAATTAAGATCGCAATTGACTTTCCGATGAGATTATTTTGAATTATCCAAGTGGGCCCAATGTAACCACCAGCTGTCCTTGAGTTGATTCGACCTCATGTGTCTCAGAGTAGAACTGTGCTCCATAGAGATTTCAGTGGCTGATTTTTCAAAAGTATGTCACCAGACTTTATTCTGAGGCACCTTTAGATATAGTTGCATCTCCAATCTTTTGGTTAGCAGCAGAGGGTGTTAATCGTTTGCACAACACTGTGGTGCTGTGGGTTAATGCGCCAGACTGCAAAGACGTTTAAACTGCAGGTCGGTGGTTCAAGTTCACCAGCTGCTCCTTGGAAACCCTATACAGGGTCGCTTTGGGTTGGAACCGACTTGACGGCATTTAACAACAACAACATCAAACCCTTGATAGTGCTAACACCCACAGGAGTCCTTAATTGGGAGGAGGGAGACAAAAAAGAGGTCAAAGTTACACAATACAAGAAGTACTCAACCTGCCATTGTTGTTCAGGGGCCCAGCAACCAACTGCTGGGAAAGGGCATGAAAATGGATTTCCCCATAATCAAAAACCAAATCCTTTGCGTCAAGCCAATTCCTATTCATCGCAACCTGCCGAAGGGTTTTGAAGGCTGTAATTACTTATGAAAGCAGACTTCCACACAGATCTTTCTGTCATGGAACAGATGGTGGGTTTGAATCACCAACCTCCAGTTAGCAGCCAACATTTAACCTCGGTCACCAGGGCCCCAGATTATCTTCTAGGGCCCCCCAGAGGGAATGCAATCCTACCAACACTTTGATTTTAGCCCATTTTGGACTCTGGCCTCCAGAACTATAAGATATTAAGTTTGTGTTGCTGCATGCCCCCAGATTTTGGCAGTGATAGGAAACTAGTACAGAGGCAGACTTTGCAGAATTCTGTGGGGTTATAGAGCACTTCCGGGGCCCTGACTGTGAGCACTGACCCAAGGCCCTACTGGACCAGCCGCATTTTGGCATTTCAAGTCCAAGGAACTAGTCATTCCAGCCACGTGACAGCCCAGACCAGGAGGATGCAGAGAACATATTTAGGGTCGATTCTCCCACTTCTCCCCACTGCCATAAGGGAAAACCCCTCAGCAATCCTTGAGACCTGGTCTCAGAAAAGTACTGTGAGGTAGGAGTCAAAAGAAGAAGTCTGAGACACTAAGCATTTTTAAACATAAACTGAGGATTTACCTGTTGTTGTTAAGTTCCGTAGAGTCAGTTCCTACTCATAGCAACCCTAGTTAGGGTTTTCAAGGAGTGGATGGTGGGTTTGAACCATTGACCTTGTGGTTAGCATTCCAGTCCTTAGCCTACAGTAGCATACCAGGATTCCTGAGGCCTTACTTAGAGGGTAAGATTTTTTTGTTTTGTTTCGCCTTGCTTAATATTTTATTGTGATTTGGGTGCAAGTTTACACAGCAAATTGGTTTTCCATTCAACAATTCAGACACATTTTGTTTTGTGACTTTGATTGTAGTGCTCACAGTGTAACTGCACCGTGCCCACTCTCTCCATGTATTTCCTGTTTCCATTTGTCCTTCTCTCCTGTCCCTTCCTGCTTTCTGAGCTTTATCCCTGGGCTGCTGCCTCTTTGCTCGCATATGGTTGATGGTTATAAGGATGGCATGCCACCCTGGTGCTGTTCCCTTAGAGGTCTGTCTATGGTTTCACTGGAAGTTGAGTCATGGGGTGTCTAAGGGCCAGAGTCTCAGGGGTTCCATAAGTCTCTATCCGACCAGTCAGCCTGATTTTCCTTTCTCCCCGCTCCCATTCTCTCTCTCTCTCTCTCTCTCTTTTTTTTTTTTAATGACTTTGAGTCTTGTTCAACATTTTCCTTCTACTCTATCCAGGACCTCCTATTATGATCCTTTTCAGAGGGCTCATTCATGGTATCCAAGAACCATCTCATTCTTCTGGTGTCAGGACCATAGAAGTTGATGTTTACATGGCCCTTGGACTAATTGTTTCCATGTTTATTTTCTTCATTTTTCCCTGCTTCATACAAGAATGCACCTTAGATGATCATTTGCAAATTTTTAATACCCCAGTAGGATGTAGAAGATTATGTTATGTCAACCGACCTTGGTGTTCCCTGAGACTATGGTTCTGGGCCCCAGATCCAGCAATTCATTTCTTCAAGATTCTTGGTTATAGCTAAGAAGCTTTCATAACTTTACCTGCTGTATGTTCTGTTATATTAATGGATATGTTTGCAGCACATATACATACATAATGTAGAAATCATCTCAGTAAAACTACAAAAATATGGCACTGCCCTTTCTTTCCAAACCCTCTCTGCTCCTCCATTGGGTTCGAGACTCCATTGGAATGGCCACACAGAACTCAGAGACAATAGTCACAGTTAGGGGGTTTATTAGGAAAGTTAACAGGTAACAATATAGGATCTGATAATCCTCAGGGCACAGATGTTCTAGTCAGCTCCTGATAAATATCCACAGGATACACCACTCCAACGTAAGCCTCAGCTTGAAGGCACTCGACTCTACCTCCGTGGGTCAGCAAACCTAGCTCCCCCACTTAAGTCCTTGGAGTCAGCCAACTCCATAAGCAAACTTCCTGCACAAAGTCACTCAACTTTACTTGCTCCGTGGGCTGGGAAGTCCCCTGCTCTGTCTTGTGCCCTGTTTCCTGGTTCTGCTGCTGCTGCTTCTCTGCCACTTCTCCAGTGTCACAGCTTTCTGTCCCTGGGTGGAGCAGGTTCAATGTCCTGGGACCTCAGGGCCCAAAGGATGTGTTCCCCCTCCTGCTTCTGAGACAGCTCATGCTAGAGTTTCAAGGTTTTATAATTAACTCTGTTAACATCACAGCTGAACCATATCATCCTATCCATATTTTTCCCACCTTCTCTAACCCAGACCCAGAAGGGCAAAATTATTGTTTGCTGGATGATACAGACTATGGTTAGAAGAGACATTCAACAATTCACTAAACCTACTTATATTCATGGATGGTCCCATTCACCTTCTCACCTGTGTTCAGCCTGCATACATCCCTTCATAAATTATTGGTATTGCAGGATTGTATATGTAATAGTTTTACCTTTTCTACCTTTAACTCTTGTGCTTTCTTTTACCTTTATCATTTAGAGGGATTGTTTTGAATATTGTATTGGAGTAAATTCCAGGATTCAACTAAACTGTGAGTTGCAGCTGATGAGCAATGGCGAAATGATGAGGTTACCTTTTCTTTGCAGGTTTGAGTCTGATATGAGTTAATGACATAGCATTACAGTTCCAGTGACAGGAGGAATGAAATGCATTGCTCCTGAAGTATGGAGGCTTTACCACACTAAGAACTCCAGACTTTTCTCTTTACATGTGTGAATGTATTTGCACTGATTAGGACACAGAATTATATTGAGGAGACTGAAGGCTAATTTATTATTATTATTTAAACCAATGGTCGATTAAATCTTAAGTAAACAGAAAATTAAGCTTTTTCATTGAAATGTCTATTTTCCTTTTCCTAAGGTATCCAGTGGTGTCATCTGTGAGAATAAAAGCTCTTCCTCAAAAAGAGAAGTTTGAAAAAAGAAGTAATTTATAGTACTGAAGAAGCTGGAGAATTAGTTATTAAGGAATTTGAGAATTACTTGATGTGTAGGATTACTTTGTTCATTCCTGTCTTTATGTTGTCACAAATGTCCTGCAGTTCATGGTGTTTTATGATCATTTATAGCAGGATGGAATTTTCTTTCCTCCTTACTCTAAATTTTCACACTCCTTGTCCCTTTTTGCTGGTAGGCAGTCTATGGTAAGCAGAGCAAAGACAGTTTGTTGCTGTTGTTGTTGTTGTTGCTAAGTGCCGTTGAGTCAGTTCCGACCCATAGCAACCCTGTACAGGGTTTCCGAGGGTGTAAATCTTTACGGGAGTAGAACGCCTCATCTTTCTCCCACGGAGCAGCTGGTAGTTTCAAACTGCTGACCTTAAGGTTTGCAGCCCGATTCGTAACCACTACGCTACCAGAGCCCATAGTTTGTTGCTGTAGCATACCATTTATATTAAATCAATGTTAGCAAGAGTCTTGCATCTGCCCTACTTTAAAGACTTTGAAATACATTCAGTGCTTCCTCATTTGAAACTCAATGACATCATAGCATTCCACCCTTCCTAATTGCCCCACCCCCATGAAGGAAACACCTTCTGGATTCTGTACTTCGAGATTGAACACTGGTCTTGGGGGAAGAGGATCTTGAATAGATAGGTGAAGTTGTGAAGGTAGAAAGACCAGAGGGAGGAGGGATCCCATTCAGGCCATGACCAGAGATTAATGGGTAGGGAAAATGTGTATTTTCATCACCTTCTATACCCCTTGTATGTCCAGAATCAATTCTTTGCAAGACGTCTTTTTGTTTATTAACTGTACTTTCATGTCCTTCCAGAACTTATCAGAACAACTGGAAGGTCACATTTTAATTTCTAATGATTAAAGGTGAATTTCACCATCATTTTCACCATTATATAAATGGTAAAAATATTGAGGTTCAGAGAGCTGAAGTGGTTCATATGAATTCATGTATGAACAAAGGAATAACCGGGATTAAATCTCCAGCTAAGCAAACAATCCCCAATTCAGGACAGATGACTTCCATCCCTGGGCATCTGATCCCCGTACTTTTTCAGAGCCCAGTCTTGGGCTCTCTGAGGATGGGCCTTACTCCTGCTTTCCATTTGTTTTCCCCAGAGGCTTAGATGTAACCCTGGGATATGCTGTTTTGGGGCAGTGAGAGGCAACCTGAACTGTCTCAAGGAGAGAATGCTGAGGGAGGGGAGATTGGATGATTTGAGAAATGTTTTGATTTCAGTGGAAAACTTTTGGTTCCCGTTGAGATAGGTTTCTTCAAAGCAAAACTGGGCAGAGTTTCTGAAATCCACACCTTGAAAAGGGGGATAAGTGCATGAACTGGAGTTAGGTCATGAAGGACTGCCAACTGCCACCTTGGAGACCATCAGTCACTGATAGCCCATGCCATTGCTAATTACACACCCCCACCCACTGCCATGGAGCCCATTCTGACTCACGGAGACCCTACAGGGCAGAATACAACTTCTTATGGTTTCTGAGCCTGTCAGTCTTGATGGGCGCAGACAACCTCATCTTTCCTCCCGGGTGCCACCTTTTTGGTCCAATGCCTAGCCCACACTGATGCTTGGGAAGAGAAGAACATTCTGGCAGAGTTTTGGAAGTTACTCAGATTTCTGGAAGCTACTCATAGTATACCACTCTTTTGATATTTGATGAATATATGTCAATGGCTAGCACTTATTCAGCTTTTAGATCTCAGAATAAATGTCAGGTTCTCAAAGAGGTTTTCTCTGACTCACACTCACACTGTACTCTGTTTCAATTGGAATTGAGCCCCTTTTTGTTGTTCTCTTCTTTTTCTGTATAGCACTTGTATCATGTAGGGATTTTGTTTGACTGTTGATGATCATGGCTCGATTACAAGTGGCTTAAAGCACAAGGCAATAGTCTTCACATAAATGATGACGAGAAGTAGGCTATTCAGCCCATGAGAACGACTATTGATTGGCAGAAAACAGAGAAGAGCAGTGTTGGTGAGGATAGGGAAAGATTGAAACACTCATCTGTTGCCGATGGGAGTGTAAAATAGTGGAGATATTGTGGATGACAGTTTAGTAGCTCCTCAAAAAGTTTGGCATAGAATTACTACGTTGTTGTTGCTAAGTGCCGTCAAGTCGGTTCCAACTCATAGCGGCCCTGAATAGGGTGTCCATGGAGGTTGAACTGCAGTCCAATGCTGACCCACAGCGCCACACCAGAAGGTCTATTTCACTCCTAGGTAACGCTCCAAAGGCTTAAAAGTAGGGATTCAAGCAGATACTTGTACACTAATGTTCATTGCAGTATTATTAACAATTGCCAAAAGATGGAAACAACACAAGATGGAAACAACCCAATTCATCAACAGATGAATGGATTAGCAAAATGTGATCTATATATACAACGGAGTTTATTATTCATCCATCAAGAGGAGTAAAGTTCTGACACATGCTATGACATGGATAAAGCTTGAAAACATTCTAAGTGAAATAAGTCAAATACAAAAGGATGAATATTGATTGTATAATTCCACTTAAATGAAAGATCTAGAATAGGAAATTGCCTAGAGATCTACATTTCTGGTGTGGCACTGTGGGTTAATGCACTGGACTTCAAGGTTCATTTGAACTGAAAGGTCGTCGATTCAAGCTCACCAGCTGCTCCTTGGAAACCCTCTATAGGGTCGCTATGGGTCGGAAGCGACTCGACAGCGCTTAACAACAACAATAACAAACAGTGTTAGGTAGGAGGGGGAAACAGGAAGTTCTTATTTAAAGGGTTTTGTGTTTCTGTTGATGGTGGCAAAAGAATTAGAAATGACTAATAAGATGGTTGTAAAACAGAACTAACATTCTTAATGTCACTGAAATACAAATTGCTGAAAGGGAAAATGTTTTGTTATATATATTTTTTACCATAATAAAAAAGCCTATTTCATTGTCAAAAGAAAATACACCCTTATTTGAAAAATAATCAAACAAGTAAGCTAGAATTGTATCAGGGAACATTGTGGTTGTTAAGTGCTGTTGAGTTGGTTTTAACTCATAGTCACCCTATACAGGGTTTCTAAGGAGCTGCTGGTGGGTTTGAACTGCTGACCTTGCAGTTAGCAGTCTAGTGCTCATCCAGTCCAGTGCCACACCAGGACCCCATCAGGGAATTTCTTGTTGTTGTTGTTTTTAAGTGCCATCAAGTTGGTTCCAATTTATAATAACCCTGTATAGGGTTTCTGAGGCTGTAAATCTTTGTCTAAGCCGAAAGCATCATCTTTCTCCTGTGGAACTGCTGGTGGGCTCCAACCAGAGACCTTGTGGTTCTCAGTCCAGTGCTTATCCTATGGCACCACCGCACACCTTAAAATCAAGTCCCTTTAAGACATTTCCTCACAAGGTCCACATTTTACTTTTGCAAACATCTCAGGGAACTAGGCAACTTTTATTTCTTGTCTCTAACAATCTTAACATGTCTTTTGATCTCAAGGTCATTACACAATCCAACATAACTGCTGGGGTTCCAGCCATAACATGTATATTTCACAATCAAGGAAGAAGCAAAAGGGGTGGAGGTGAGGCAGTATCTAAAAGCACACCTTTAAGTCAAATCCTTTTAAGATGTTTTCTCAGAAGTTCCACACTTTACTTTGCATACATCTGATTGGCCAAAATTTTGTTTTATGGCTACACAAGCAGGAGGCACGGGGAACTATAATCTTTGGTTAGACATTGTTGTCCTCAATGTTACAAATGTTCAGAGAATGAAAATAAAGGGAGAATGGATTAGAAGTAGGCAGCAATCTCTTTCATAGTACATATGCTCATATATACTTAAAAGTCTTTCTTATACATGGATGAAACTTGAGGACATTATGCTGAGTGAAATTAGTTAGTCACAAAAGGACAAATATTGCATCAGACCATTATTGTAAAAGCTTAAGAAAAGATACCCATACTAAAGGGAAAAAAATAATAATTTTTTTTCTTTGTTGGTTGCTGGTAGGGGTGGCATAGGGGATTTGGGGGAGGTGGAGGGAGGCCATGGTAAAGCACAGGGTAGGGGACAGACACATCATAGTTTGGACAATACACAAGAAGGGGAGGGACAGAAGAACTATATAGACAGGGGAACACCGAAACAGGTTTGCATAGCCTAAATGGGACAGAGGTAAATAGTGATACATGCTGAACCTTGGAACAACAGGGCTCTGTGATACAGGGATCGAGGCATCGTCTGAAGAGGGGGAATAATACTAACATGCTTGACTGTCTCATGAATATTGGTTTCCCTTGCCTACTAGTGTAAAATAGACACGAGTGGGATAGAAAGGAATGTTGGGAAACATGATTACAGAAAGCTTGTAAGTCCATCTTCAGCCTATAACTGATTGGAATACCTAAAAAGGGTTCTAGAACTTGCCCAGTGAAATAGGCTTCTTGCAGAGCCTTTGCAGTGTATAGGACCTTAAGGTGGAATCCTGAGCCCTATCCAGAACCTTCTGAGGTGAGATAGTCCCACTAGAAAGGACAATAAGACCAGCCTGGAACAGTTAGAGCAACAGAAGATACATTTTCAAAGAAAGATCAGCAGGAAAACCCAAAACAAAAATGGCAGTATGACTGGCTACTACAAGAATAAGCAAGTTGTTCCCCAGGAAGCCATCAAGGCAAGCAATCAAGTTCCCTCAAGACAAACCTCCCTCTAAGACTGAAACTCAAAGGGAACACATGAGCAGGCATGTAAGCGTGCTGATGACCATGTTGGTCTACTGGTGAGTGGAAGAGGGGGAAAGGCAGCAGATGATCCAGAGATGGAGGCAGAGATGGGGACATGGAGAGGGAGAGCAGATGAGGACTCTAGGTTCATGGGAATAGAGGGGCTGAGAGCTGGCAGCCAGGAGGAAGACTTGCAGAATGTGCCCTTTGGTGGTGTAAATTATTATATATGCCCAAGTGTGTGTGTGTGTTTTTTTTTTTTTAAAGAGCTAAAATGAATAGTGAGAAATACTGTTAACTAATGGTACATGGAGGGGATTATAATCATTGTAATGAAACAAGATGTATGATTTGTTGAATGTAAAACTGATGACTTGGCCTGTAAACTTTCACTCAATTCACAATAAAAACATTTTTAAAGAAGTCTTTGTTATGTAAAAATTTACACACACGCATGAGTAAAAAAAAGTACACTGAGTCTCTATGTATGCATCACTATGTTCAACAATTATCAACCTTCTGTCCATTTAAAAAAACCTTTTTATTGTGAATTGAGTGAAAGTTTAAAGAGCTGATCATCAGGTTTACATTCAAGAAATCATGTACTTTGCTTCATTACATGGTTGAAATACCCTCCATGTACCATCAGTCAACAGTATTTAATGGTATTCACTTTAACTCTTGCATTCCTTTCTATGTCTCCTGCTACTTTTTTCTTTCCTCTGCTAACCTTCTTGTTGTATATTGCCTTCCCCATCACCCATGGTAACATGTGTCTACCATCTAATATGCTAATAATTTTTCCTTCACCCTCCCCTGTCCCAACTCTGACCGTCATAGAATGTTTCCTTTATCAAGAAAACCTTTTCTTAACTCTTTACAACAGTGTTTCATCCAATATTTGTCCTTTTATAATTGACTGATTTCACTCAGCATAAAGTCCTTCTGGTTCATCCATGTTGTGAAATGTTTTGCAGATTCATCATTATGTTTCAACGTTTTTGTAGTATTCCATTGTGTGTATGTACCAAAGTTTGTTTAACCATTCTTCTGTTGATGGTCATTCAGGCTGTCTCCATTTTTGGATGCATCTGTTACCCATTCTGCTAGCCTCTGTGTCTTGTCTGGTGCATATAATCCATTTGCATTCAGTAAAATTATTGATAGGTATGAATTGATAGTTGTCATTTTGCTGTGTGATTTTTTTTTTGCATGTGGTTTTATATGCTGGTTTCTTTGTTCCACATAAATTCTGGGCTGAGTTTGTTTGGGCATTTTCTTTTCATTTTCATTTCTGATGTGCTTATGTTTACTAAATCTTTCTGATTTGCCTCCTTTTTATTTTGCTGTGAAGATTTATTAATTTTCTTTCAGGTTACCCTGTTTATCAATTTCCCCCATTTAAAACAGTCTGTTTTATCTTGAAATCTATTTGACTTCCTTGCCATTTGGAAGTTCTATATCTACACTATTCCCTCTTTTGCTTTGCAGTTGACTTCACTTTAAATTCATATCTCTATGTCCCTATTTTCAGTCTTGTATGTTTGTTTTATTTTGGATACTTCTATATCTGGATTGAGTTATGGGTGGTGTTGTCATGTATGGTAATCTCAGGCTGTTGTCTACTGCTGCTGGTTCTCAGTCCAAAGAACGCTAGTATTTTTTGTAAAGTTCTTCTGGTCATGACAAATTCCTTTAATTTCTGTTTATCTGGAACTGTTCTAATTTCACTGTCATGTTTGAGAAACATCTTTGTTGGGTATATGATGCTTGGTTGAAGTTTATATATTGCCTCATGCCTGGAAAGTTTCTGCTGAGAAATAGATTTAAGTCTTACTGGCTCTACTTTGAAGGTAACTTTTCATTTTTCCTCAACTGCTCTCAAAATTCTTTCCTTGTCTTGGTTATGGTTTGATTGTGATATGTCTTGGTGATTTTCTTTTGGGATTTATCCTGTTTGGTGTTCATTCAGCTTCTTGCATGCTTATCTTCTCATCTTTCATGATGTTAGGGAAGTTTTCTTTCAACAACTCTTTGGCAATTTTCTCTGTGCTTTTTATGGTCTCTTCCTGTTCTGAAATTCCAATCATCCATAAGTTATTCCTCTTCATGGTGTCACACATAGCTCTTTGAATTTACTCCTTCTCTTTTTTGATTGTTTTTCTAACAGACTAGTATTGAGAGATTTAGCTTCAAGCTCAGAAATTCAGGTTTCCATTGCTTCAAATCTACTCTTTTGTCTTTCCAATGCATTGTTCATTTCTGAAATATTAGTATTAAATTTTCTGGATTTGTAGTCACAGGTTTTGTGTTGTTTCAAAATTTGTCTTTATTTTATCTGCTTGTTCTTGTAGTGTTTTCCTGTATTCTAAAGTTTTCTTATCTCCTTGCTTTCCTCAATTTTTCTGTCAATCCTTTGAAGGTACCTAAATATTATTCTTTTGAATTATTTTTAGTTAGTCCCATTACCTTTTCTCAGAAACATTTCCTGGCTCTGCATCTTGGTCATTTGTTTGAGCCGTTCTCTCTTGTTTATTTGTGTGAGCTAGAATTGTCTGTTGTCTCCAGGGCATTGTGGGGTTGTTATTTTGTATTTAATTGATGATTATATGTTGATGTTGTTTTGTATTCAATTGATGATTATATGTTGATTATATGTTGATGTTCGTAAACCCTCACTAAATGTCTTCTATGGGTATAGTTAGAGAATGGAACTATGTGCACTCTTCTCCATTTGCTGTTCATCTACCTCAGTTTAAGGTGGATTGGACTGATGTTGACTGTTGTCTAGCATTGAACATAAGCTGGTATTGGCTCTTGCTTAGTGGGTGTAGCTGTAGTACGGTTGTGACTGAGCTGTATGAGCACAGTTGCTGTCTCCTTTTGGGCAACAAAGAGAAGAACCCTACTTCCCCCACCACAGACATGAGAAGACAAAACAGATTAAAGAAACAAGGAACCAACAATCAAAAGAGAAAGTAATAAAGGAGAGGTGGTAAAAGGCAGTAACCAGGAAAAGAAGAATATGATAATAAAAAAGAGAAAAGAGGTACAGAAAAATGGAGCTATAGAAGAAAAAAAAGAAGAGAAAAATAAAAAGAAGAAAGTTAAAAAAAAACAACAAAAAAAAAAACACCAACACATATAAAACAGAAAACACAGGGAGATGGAAGATGAAAACAGAAACAGAAGCTATAAAGGCACCAAGTGACTGATTCACAAGTTTTCAAGAGGGTACCTAGTTTCAGAGAGTGCGGGGGAAGATAAAATCTCCACTGAGTGGTTTCCAACCTGTCTGGATGGGACTGGTGAAAGGATATGGGGATAAGACTCTTGTGGTTCAGTAGTGAATAATTTTTATCAGGACTGATTGTTATTGTTGCAAATGCAAAGGTAGATGTTTTGCAATAAAAGAAGGGGGGTGGTTGATCTCGCAGTCCAGGAGCTAAGGACCCTGAGATCATCAAGCGAGAAGAGCAGAGTGCAGGACCCTATCCAGAGAAGTAATGATGCAAGAGATGGAGGCAGAGGCGATGACGTGGAGAGATGGAGCATCTAGGGACTCTAGACTCACGAAGGGAGAGGGGCTGTGTTATGTCAGCCGGTGGGCTGACATACAGGGCCTATCCTTTGGTTGTTTGAATGGTTCCTGGTTGCATTGGTATACATCCAGAACCAAAACAACAACCCAAAAAACAGAGGAATGGAAGCAAATGCTGTTGAATGATGATGCATGGAGGGGACTGTAGTCATTGCAATGCAATGAAATACAATAGGATGAATATAAAGCTGATGTTCTCCCATGTAAACTATCACTCAATTTACAATAAAAATTTAAAAAAGAAAGAGAGTGGAAAGTATTAAAGAGAGATTAAAAGGAGGGGGAAAGAAGAGGGAAATGAGATACAGAAGAAAAGAAGAAAACACAAAAGAGGAAATAGGATAATATTCAAGGGAATGGAGAGAGAAGGAGAAGAAAGACTTAACAAAAACCACGAAACAACGAAAGGAAAAATAAAGCAATAAAAAGCGAAAATACCCGTGCAACTGCTGAATCTGCATTGGAGAAAACTTTGGTGGGCTCCTGCCAGCCAAGGAGCTTACAAAGTGAGTGCAGGAGGAATGTGACAGTGAAGTTCCTGGGCCAAGATGGAGTTCTTAGAGGCCTAGGGTTGCTATAGGTCAGAACTGACTCACTGGCACTTAACAACAACAAGAATTATTGAAGGTCTGGCAGGTAGTAGATGCTCAGTAAAAATGTAATGAAATTTTTTGTAATTTGCCAAAATCTTATAGATTATATGAACACAGTACAAGTATTCTCTTTCTATATTGCTTGGATACAGCAATATCAACAAGTAAAGAGCTGGCATCAGTTGACACTTGGAAAAATAGAAATTCACCAGAGTGGCCTCATTTCATCCAAATGGTTTACACTGAGAAAATGATTATATAACTGCAAAGTGATTGTTTTGTTTTCTGTACACAGATATAGCAGCAGGATAGACAACTTCTCCCCACCATGCAGGGCATGGGAGTGAATAGAAAGGAAAGAAGGGATCAGTGGAGAGAAGAAATGAAGACATTGTTGAAATGGTTAATGCGATCAGGAGGAAGAGATTTGTTTTTTGTTTTTTGTTTTTTTTTCTGTTTCATACTGAAGAGTCTGAAGGATGCTAGCTTCCTTTTTAGATACCCAGAACCATGAGAATCAAATGTTGCCCCCCACTTCCCACCCACCCCAGGCTGTTGCTGGAACCAATGGGTACTGGGACAGTAGAGGGGTCTTGGGCAAGGAGGAAAAGAGCAGAGAAAGAAGAGGCCCCTGGATGCCCTCTTCATGTGTAATCTAAGTGGATGGTGTGACATGAAGGGCAAAAGACCTCTTTTGCATGTTCTTCTGGGCTTTGTGCATGCATAATCAGGTCAGTTCTAGAAGCCCATTTAACATCAAGCTGACACTGACTCATGAAGATCCCATACATGTCAGAGTAGAACTGTGTTCCATAGGGCTTTTGTTGGCTGATTTTTCAGAAATAGATCTCTAGGTCTTTCTTCTGAGGTGTTTCTGGGTTGACTTGGACTTCCAACCTTATGATTAGCAGCTGAGGATTTTAGCCATTCTCACCACTCAGGGACTCCAGAAACCCACTACTCCCTATTCACAAGTATGATTGGTAACACCACCCTTAGCCAGGGGAGCAGAAATAAGGGGCTATAGTCAGTCAGTCATAGGATCCTGTAACTGGGTAGGAGCTTCCTACCAGTCTCAAAACCAGATAATTCATGTTGTAAAGTAAAGTTGAGGCAGGAGTAATGATTTTGGCTGTCTCAGGTCTTCAAAAGGCAGAGGCATAATACTGCTGGAGATGCCCAGCCAAGGAGACTCAGGAATTCTGTATCCATCAAGATGGACCTTGGTCCTTTCCCTCTTGCCTTCCTCTCTCCATCTCTACCTCAATTTGACCCTAATTCCCATACATTGTGATACCCCCAGGATAGTGGTGATCTTTAAGGAGTTGTGAATGAAGTTTGTGCTGAACTCTTGCCGAGGGTGGTTTGGAGGACTGAGATATAGCTCCTACCAGGGAAGCCAGCAGGTGAAATTCGTTTAAAGGCGCTCCATTTCATCTCTATGCCAGTCCTCTGGGTACTCTCTCTTCTGCCCTTAAATTGTGAAACTAGCGTGGTTCAGGAGCAGAGAGTTCCACCTCATTCACCTTCCTTCCTCTCCTGCCTAGACTCACATTTTTAGGAAATTGTGGTGGGCTGAATGACGACTCCCCAAAGATGTTCATGCCCTGATTCCATGAATGTGCACGTATATTATCTTATATGACAAAAGGGACTTTACAGATGTGATTAAGTTAAGGATCTTAAGATGGAGATATCAAGTTGGATTATCTAGGTGGAAACTAAATGCCATAACAAAAAGAGAAGCTGGATATCAGAGAGTAGATTTCAATTTGTGTTCTGTCAATTGCTGGAGTCTTGTTTTTGGCCAATGCCTTAAGGGCTGCTTGGACTTGGAAACACTGTTATTAGAAGTGTATAGTCCTAGATGGGAGATATATATTGAGAAATAATAGCTTCAAATTTTGATTATTTTGTTTAGTAAAGATTTGTATGATTTTATATAAATACTTTTTTACTTACTCTCCCCTATGTTACCCTGAACTGTTATGGGGCTGTGGGATAAAGCACTGGGCCACAACTTGGTTTGAACAAGAAAGTCAGCCGTTCAAAATCACCAGCTACTCCTTGGAAATGCTATACAGGGTCACTATGAGTTGGAACTGACTCAATGGCACTTAACAGTGTTGGGGACCTGCCTCGACAGGGAAGTTTGGTTCACGAAGTAGGGAGATCTGACGGTGAAAGAGATAGAGAAAGAATATACACAAAGACATGACAAGAGAGACAAAGAGACACCCCCAGACCAGAGTGGATGCAAGACTGGCAGGCAGACCCTGGATTGCAGGCATCATGGCCCTGCAGGCAGTAATGCATGCAGGTTTCAATCTGCATCTGTCTTTTATTTCAGGGAGGGATTTTACACAAAGGAAGAAGGGGATTATTAAGACAGGGTACAGAAATGAAATGTGATTAATCGTTCAAAACAGGACACAATGATTTACAGGAACAAATTCTAAAATATACATCACAAATTGTCTTAATGATCTAACATCCTTAATTTTCCAAAAATTCAAGTAAACTGTTACAAATTACTTTTTTGGCTCAAGACTAATTAACATACCTATAGCACTTAATCTCGAATGGGTAAAGGTGAAAAAGGATTTAAAAGGTCTGAAGAGAGTCAAGCTGTTTCAGCTACCTGGCTTAGGCTTTCAGGTGGAAGAAGGACCTCTGGGTTAATGGTTTACACCTGGGGACGATTTAAGGAGGTTGTCACTATTATTCCTTGAACAATACTCCGGAATTCGCCAATCTACTTTGAGTGAATTCCTTGGGCAGATTGTCTCCAGAGCCTCTTTGCGGAATCCCAGCAAACCTGCCTTTGGAACTTTTACGGCCTCTGCTTTAGAAAGGGTTTTTGTTTTAATATTTGTCCATGGGTATCCAGGGCTCATGTATTAAGTTAATATCAAACATAACTGAATAATTTGATAAAGAACAGTTTGGACATGCTTGCCAGGTGGCCAGAGTTTGTTCCTCAGAGAGATTTGTTCCCAGGACCCTATGCACTGCCAACACAGTGGAGACATTAAGAGAGGCACATAAGAAACCATTTTCTCAGAAGCTACAATTACTGGAGTTAGAAGCATAGAATAAATAATAAGACCAAAGGAAATTATACGAGGTAGCCCACCAGTGAGTTCGCAAAAACCAATGAACCCGGGATGTCAGGAGGTCACTTCCTTTGACCCTCAGGGTCCTTGGCTAGCCATCCTGAGTGGGGCCATAATGTAGGATTTTCGTCCATGACACAGGGCCTCAATATCTCAGTGCTTTGTGGTCCCCAACATAACAGCAACAACATGGTACCCTGTTTCTTTTATAGTAGTGAGCCCAGGACGTGGAATGAAGGATGTCATTGCTGATATCTGATGGATCTTGACTGAAAACAGAGAATATCAGAAAGATGTTTACTTATGTTTTGTTGACTATGCAAAGGCTTTTGACTGTTTGAATCATGCATGGCAAGCTATGAATAACAGTACGAAGAATGGGTATTCCAGAACACTTAACTGTGCTCATGAGGAATCTGTATATAGACCAAGAGGCAGTCAGTCATTTAAATAGAACAAGGGGATACTGACTGAATGGCTTAAAATTAGGAAAGGTGTGTGCCAGGGTTGTATTCTTTCACCATACTTATTCAATCTGTATGCTGAGCAAATAATCTGAGAAACTGGATTATGTGAAGAAGAACGTGGCATCAAGGTTGGAAGAAGACTCATTAACAACCTGAGATATGCAGACGATACAACTTTGCTTGCTGAAAGTGAAAAGGACTTGAAATACTTAATGATGAAGATCAAAGATCACAGTATGGGTTGTATCTCAATGTAAAGAAAACAAAAATCTTCACCTCTGGAGCAATGAATAACATCATGATAAATGGAGAAAAGACTGAAGTTGTCAAAGATTTCATTTTGCCTAGGTCCACCATCAACACTCATGGAAGAAACAGTTAAGAAAACAAATGGCATATTGCATTAGGCAAATTTGTTGCCCAAGACTTATTTAAAGTGTTCAAATGCAAAGATAATCAGTTTGAGGACTAAGGTGTGCCTGACCCAACCTGTGGTATTTTCAACAGCCTCATATGCATGTGAAAGTTGGACAATGAACAAGGAAGAACTTAGAAGAATTGGTGCATTTGAATTATAGTGAAGGAATAGAATATTAGAAATAACATGGACTGCCAGAGAACAACAACAAACATCTGTATTGGAAGAAGTACAGCCAGAATGCTCCTTGGAAGTCAGGATGGTGAGACTTTGCCTCTCATATTTTGGACATATTGTCAGGAGGGACCAGTCTCTGGAGAAGGACATCATGCTTGGTAAAGTGAAGGGTCAGTGAAAAAGAGGAAGACCCCCAGCAAGATGTATGGGCACATTGGCAGCAACAATGGGTTCAAGCGTAGCAACAACTGTGAGGACGGTGCAGGACTGGGTGGTGCTTCATTTTGATGTGTGTAGCTTCAGAACTGACACAATGTCATGTAAGAACAACTCTTTCCTCAAAGAATTCTGTGCTCTTCTATTTACACCATGCCAAAATGGCAATTTGGGCATCCTTGTTGTTGTTGTTAAGTGCCATCGAGTCGGTACCAACTCATAATGACCCTATGCACAACAGAATGAAACGCTGCCCGATTCTGAGCCAACCTCACTATTATTGCCACTCTTGAGCCCAGAGATGCTGCCATATTGCCAATCCGTCTTGCTGGGGGTCTTCCCCTTTTTTCTCTGACCCTCCACCTTACCAAACACGATAGCCTTCTCCAGACTGGTCCCTCCGGACAATATGTCCAAAGTATGAGAGACGAAGTTTGGCTATCCTGGCCTCCAAGGAGCACTGTGGCTGCAGTTCTTCCAACACAAATCTGTTTGTTCTTTTGGCAGCCCATGGCACTTTCAATACTCTCCTTCAATAACTCAAAACATCAATTCGTTTACAGTCTTCCTTATTCACTGTCCAGCTTTCACATGCATATGAGGTTATTGAAAATACCATGGCTTGGGTCAGGCACACCTTAGTCCTCAAGCT
>NW_006408540.1:19272956-19276443 GCF_000296735.1 Chrysochloris asiatica | reverse complement strand
TTCTGGTCTTTGGTCTTTAGTGTTTAATGTATTAAATCTGTTCTTCAGATGATCTCTAAATTCAAGTGGGTATATTCAAAGTCATATTTTGGTTCTGGTGGTCTTGTTTTAATTTTCTTCAGCTTCAATTTGAATTTGCATATGAGCAACTGATGGTCTGTTCCACAGTCTGCTATAGGGATGCAAATTGTGTTCCTTTGAAACGTTCTTTGAATTTTGAGAACAAAAAGAAGTCTGAAGGGGCGAGATCAGGACTGTAGGATTGATGGGGTAAGGTTTTCCAATGAAATTCTCATAGGACTGTCCATGCTACCCTTGTAAAATGAGCCGGAGCATTATCCTAATAGAAAAAAATTTCTCCACCCAAAATTTCAGGCCTATTTTCTCAGCATATCAGATTTACTTTTTCTTAAAATTTCTTCATGAAAGCTCTCATACTTGTCCGTTTTCCTTTTAGAAAATCTTTCAAGATCTCTTTTGGAATCTCAGAAAGCAATTGAGCTGACCTGAATTTTGGAATCTTAAAAATCTACTGACCTGATCTGACCTCTCTGATTTGGATTTAACTAACCCGGCAGATCACCTTGGAAGCCAGTGTTTTGATTGAATCTTTTATTTGAGGACACCCTAAAAGGAGCTCTGGTAGCGTAGTGGTTACGACTCGGGCTGTGAACCGCAAGGTCAGCAGTTCGAAACTACCAGCTGCTCCGCGGGAGAAAGATGAGGCTTTCTACTCCCGTAAAGATTTACACCCTAGGAAACCCTGTACAGGGTCGCTATGAGTCGGTTCCGACTCCACGGCACATAACAACAACAAAGAGACTAAGATAAGTGTATTACTTTGAGAATTTTTCTGCAGCTGTCTTCTTATTGCAGAATTTTATTTAAACATGTTCTACTTAGAATAAACTTGTACATGTATGAACTCTAACCCTAGCAATACTTTTCAACTTAGCCTCATATATGCATACATATCTAACCACACACATATTTTTAGTTGTTTTTATTGTTGCGGCAAAATTGTATATATTATAGTATCTGCAAAATTGTCTCTTATTCTTGTGTACTCCTTAGTGTCATTATTTATCTTGCTCAATCTGTGCTGACTTCTACCTTATTCGTTGTTACCTCTTCTATCACCCACACTAACAAGTGTCTAATGTCTAGAAAGTGATTCTCTTTGACTCTCCCTCCCATTCCTGGTAACCACCAAAGGATCTTGCTTTAGAGCTATGTTTGCCTAGGAAACCTATTTCTGTTACTTGCATCATATGTTTCTTTGAGGTGGTGTCTAGATGTATGCTGTTGTGTTACTGATGCCATCAAGTCGGTTCTGACTCATAGCATCCCTTGTAGGGTTTCTGAGGAGTAGCTGGTGGGTTTGTACCACTGACCTTATAGTTAGCAGTTCAGTGCTTATCCTACAGCTACTTATATCTACATTTCTATATTCTATATGTATGCCTATTCTTGTCTTAAAATAGTGAGATCATATAATATTGTCCTTTTGTGATTGACAAATATCCTTCAGATTTATCCATGGTATGATATATTTTGAGAACTCTTCACTATTCCTGGTGGCTGCATAATATTTCATTGTGTGTATGCCACAGTGTGTTTTTCATTCATCTGCTGATGGGCACTTTGGTTGTTTTAATCTTTTAGCTATTGTGAATAATGCTGCAATGAACATGTTGTTGTTGTTGTTGTTAAGTGCCATCGAGTCGGTTCCGACCCATAATGACCCTGTACAGGGTTTCCGAGGCTGTAAATCTTTACAGGAGCAGAAAGCCTCCTCTTTTTCTCGCGGAGCAGCTGGTAGTTTTGAACTGCTGACCTTGCAGCTCACAGCCCGATTCATAACCACTACATACATGTGTCTGTTCCTGTCACTTAAATTACATCTTTGTGGTATATACCTAGGAGTGAGATTGCTGGATCATTGGGTAATCCTATTTCTAGATTTTTTAAAGAAAAGAAGCACTGTACCATTTTCCATAGTGATTGAACCAGTTTACAATACCACCAGCTGTGGAGCAGGGTTTTAATTTCCATGCAACCTCATCAGTATTTTTTGGTTTTGGTTTTGGTTTTGAACAGTACCATTGTTGCAAGTATTCAGCAAGTACATGTTTCTTAAAGCAAGACTGTTCTCCCACAACTCTAAACCAGTTACTGTTGAATTGATTACGACGCACAGTGACCTCATGTGTATCAGAGTCGAACGGTGCCTCATAAGTTCCACAGCCATTGATTTTTCATAAGTAGATTATCAGGCCATTCTTCTGAGGTGTCTCTGGGTGAACTCAAACTTTCAGTTAGTGGTGGTGGTGACTGTGCTGAGCTGTGGAGTTGGTTCTGACTCATAGCAACCATGTAAAGGGTTTCTGAGGCTGTAAATCTTTACAGGAGCAGAAAGTCTCATCTTTCTCCCACAGAACCGCTGGTAGTTTCAAACTGCTGACCTTGAGGTTGGCAGCCCAACTTGTAACCACTACGCTACCAGAGCTCCTTTTCAGTTAGTAGTCAGCTATATTACTCATTTGTACCACTCAGGGACTCCTTTCAACTATCATTGTTGGTGTTGTAGCCCAAGACTCATGGCTTCCCTACAACTATAAGACAATGTAACTATGCTCAAGAAATTTAAGTGTAGTAACACTCTTTTCTAATATACATATCCAAAATGTCCTTTAATGATTGTTATCTCTTTTTTAAATCCAGAAACCCATCAAAGACCACACGTTACATTTACTTGTCATGGTTCTTTCATCTTAACTACAATTATTGTAATAGAATATGAGATTCATAAAAGCAGGCATTTAATCTGTTTTCTCACTACCTAGAGCAGTGCCCCAAACAGAGTAGATGCTTACTAGGTATTTTTTAAAAGAAAACTTGGGGAAGTTATTGCCACTCCTCAAGCCATCCTTCTGTTCAGTCACTATAATTTTAGCCCCATTCTCCTTTTGCTAAATATCCTTTAAATAGTTCTATATCTGGATTGAGTTCTGGTTGGTGTTGTCATATATGGTAATCTCAGGTTGTTGTCTGCTGCTGCTGTTTCTTAGTCCAAAGAACACCCGTTAGAATTTTTGTCAAGTTGATCTGATCATTACAAATTCCTTTAATTTCTGTGTATCAGGAAATGTCCTAATTTCACCATCATATTTGAGGGTAGCTTTGCTGTATATATGATTCTTGGTTGGTAGTTTTTTTCCTTTCTTTCTTTCAGTCTTTTGTATAGTTTTGCCTGCATAGTTTCTGTTGAGAAATCAGAGCTTAGTCTTATTGGTTCTCCTTTTTAAGTACATTTTCATTTTTCCTGAGCTGCTCTCAGGATTCTTTCCTTGTCTTAGATTTTAGAGAGTTTGCTTATGATATATCTTCGTGATTTTCTTTTGGGATCTATACTGTTTGGGGTTCATTCCAGCTCATTTGCCTCAGTCACTTTATCTCATTTCTGGACATGTGCAGATATGGTCAT
>NW_006408540.1:19270252-19272020 GCF_000296735.1 Chrysochloris asiatica | reverse complement strand
GAACTCTGTTATTTATGCTGGTGCAAGGTGATCTCATTGTTGTTTTGATTTGCATCCTGGTGTGACTCTGTAGGATAAGCACTGGACTGTGAACCACAGGATTGGCAGTTTAAATCCACTAACTGCTCCTCAGAAACCCTATACAGCATTGTTATGAGTCAGAACCAACTTGATGGCATAAAACAATGACTCTTGGTGCAGTGCTACTGGAACTGCCTTGATGGTACTTAACAACAGCAATGGATAATGGTCATGAACATTTCTTCATATGTTTGTTGGCTGCCTGACTGTCTTCTTTGGTGATGTGCTTGTTCATGTCCTGTGCCCATTTTTAATTGGGTTGTTTGTCTTTTTCTTGTACAGGTTGTTGTAGTTTTCTATACATTTTAAAGATTAGTTACTTGTCTGATGTCACTGCAAAATTTTTTTTCCTAGTCTAGTCTGTTTCCTCCCTTTTTACTCTTTTTTGTGACATCTTTTGACGCACTGAAGTATCTAATTTTTAGGTCTCAGTCATCTATTTTGTCTCCTGCTGTTTGTGTGTTTTTAGTAAACTTTGATAGTGTATTTATGTCATGTATTAGAGCCCCTGAGAGAAGTCCTAGTGTGGTGCTGCAGGATAATGCACTGGACCTCAATGTCAGTTTGAACTGCAAGGTGGGTGGTTCGTATCCACCATCTGCTCCTCACAAATCCTATGCAGGGTTTCTGTAAGTTGGGACCTACTTAACAGTACTTAATAACAGCATTAGAGCCCCTATGATTGTCCCTAGTTTTTCACTGATGATCTTTATATTTCTACACTTTATATTTTGGTCTTTAATCCACATTAAGCTAGTTTTGTATATGATATATGTCTTAGGCTGGGTTTTCTAAAGAAGCAAAACTAGTAAACCTATATATCTATATATATGTTGTTGTTGTTAAGTGCTGTCAAGTCAGTTCTGACTCTTAGCAACCCTGTATAGGGTTTCTGAGGAATGGCTGGTAAGCTTGAACCACTGACCTTGGGGTTGAAACCGACCTTGCAGTCCAGTGCATTAACCTGCAGCACCAGACCAGGACTCTATGTATACATATAAAGAAAAGTTTATTATCAAGGCAATGCCTTACAGTTGTAGAGTCCCAGGTCCCCAGTGGAAGACAGAGAGTGAGTGTACATTACATGGGGAGCAGGCCACATCCCCAAGGAAGCATCCCTTTAATTGATTGGTTGTTCATATTCTCTCATCATAGAGTTAAATATACCTGTGTTACATTTCATCACCATGGGAATAAGCACATCTCAACTGCTAACCCACTGGAAATCCTGGCTTAGTCAAGTTGACACAGAACCCTAACTATTACATTCCACCCTTGTCAGCTTGACACCTATAAACTCTATGCATAACCTCTAGATAAGGAAAATTGTAAAGTCATACTTGCACCTAAAATGGCATAACTAAAATACATACAACCAAAAATGTTGTATATATTTTAGTTATGCCATTTTAGGTTAATAAGCCAGTGGGCTTATTTACAATGAAAAAAGCAAAATATTTGATGCAAACAAAACATAAAATACATATTCATTTAAATGTCCAAAAGGCACATTCTTCAAGCAAACCTCCTGCCTACAAGCACACAACCTTACTCAGTCCAAGGGCCTAGAGCCTGTAGCTGCTCTATCTCTCCATGTCACCACCTCTTCTGCCATCTCTGCTATCATCATTTTTCCAGGCAGGATCTCACATTTCACTCATGCTCTTCCTTAATGATGGTCTAGGGA
>NW_006408540.1:19248399-19269537 GCF_000296735.1 Chrysochloris asiatica | reverse complement strand
TCAAGCTCACCAGCTGCTCCTTGGGAACCCTATACAGGGTCACTATGGGTTAGAATCAACTTGACAGCACTTAGCATCAACAACAACACCAGTGCAGTACACTGAGGAGACAAGCATGTTTCTTGATCTGAAGAATCTTCCATTCTGATTGGAATTTTGAGCAACTGCATCCATAAGCAAAAGCCCAGTTCATCAAATTGTAGCAATTGATACTCACGCCCAGAATCAAGCATCTTTATCTCCATCTGATCAGACAGCTTCTGGTGGTAACTCAGCCCCTAGCCATCCAAGTGAGGTCAAATGGGTACCAGCTGCAAATTTGGGAGTTCACATACACCTCCCTGTACTTCAAACCACCATTCATTCTCAGCCCTAGTTCCCAGGGGCTAGGCCAGTGCCTATGGGCTCAGGGGTTGACACAACTCCCTAAACTTCAGACCAGCCAACGTTCCCTCTTCTCTCTCTCAAGGCCTTTGGGTACCAATAGAACATGTCCAAACTCAACTGTGTCTTCATTGCTGCATTTCCCTCAATTCCACTCACACAGAGACCCAGGTGATCACCAGTGAGCATTCGATTCACCAGTTCCCCTTAACTTTCAGTCCTAGAAGAGGGTTTTCTCTTGTGGGCTGTTTTTCCTTGCCTCTGAAACTCAAAATGCCAAAATGTCTGCGTTTTTTTCCCCTCTGCTTTCTTTTAATCATGAATCTCCTGTTCTCTCTGCAGTTCTGGGTTAGTTTGCATGTCTTTTCAAATGCAAATATTCCAACTCTGAAGGTTCTGGGTGGGGCTCAGGATTCTACCTAATGCCCCATACTCTAAAAAGGCTTAAGCCAAAAAGCCTATTTTTTTCTGGGAAAATTTGAACTCCTCTTTTAGCAAATCCAATCAAGTACAGGATGAAGGCATGCTTGCAAGTGCTCTGTATTCATAAACCATTATATTCACTTCTATCACATGCATAAACCTATTTTACAATAGGAGGCAGGAGAAACCAATATTCATAAGGCAGTCACAAACAAAAACCTTTTAAAAATACTCAAGTTTAATCTTTTCATTTCCCTTGTACTAGCCCCAAGTCCTGGTGTGGTGCTGTGAGCTAATGCACAGACTGCAAAGTCATCTGAACTGCAAGGTCGGTGGTTCAAGCTCACCAGCTGCTCCTTGGAAACCCTATACAGGGTCGCTATGGGTCAGAATGGCTTAAAGGCACGTCACAACAACAACAAGATTCTGTAAGCCCTGGCCCCATATCGGCCATCTAGTTTAACCAGCTTGACATCAGCTCCAGGCAACTCCAGAAGCTGCCATTCTCCTGCTTAAGTATTTGATCCCCTACATTCCTTTCAGTCATTGTTGTTGTTGTTGTTAAGTGCCATCGAGTCGGGTCCAACCCATAGTCATTACAGGTAATAAAATACAAAGCTTCATGCATTCATGAGTCTGCAGCCATTGCAATGAATCCCACTTTTGATGACAACTGCTTAAATCAAGTGGGGACCATGTCTGACTTCCTCTGACTCCAGAGGAGGAAAGAGGACCAAATTCCAAACCAACCCAAGGCTGATCCCTATGAAGTGGGGTCACACATATCAGTGCCTTTACTCTATATCAGTGCCTTTAAAATTAGTCAGATTTGAGAACCAACTTAGAAAACTCATCCTTGTGATTTTGTTTCTCTAGAAACCCATCCTGTCAGTACCATATGTCTTATGTCAGGTTTTCTAGAGAAGCAAAACCTGTGGAACATATATATGTATTGGCACTGTGCCAGACTGCAAAGCCGTTTGAACTGCAAGGTTGGCAGTTCAAGCTCACCAGTTGCTCCCTGTTGCTTCTTGGAAACCCTGAATAGGGTCATTATGGGTTGGATCTGACTCGATGGCACTTAACAACAACAACACAACATATAAAGAGAAGTTCATTATCAAGGAAATGGTTTACCATTGTACAGTCCCAGGTCCCCAGGGAAGAAAGAGTATTTCCTGTGTGTCCATTATATTGGGAGCAGACCACACCCACAAGAAAGCATCTTTTAATTGATTGGCTGTTTATAGTCACTCATCATAGAGTTAACTGTGCTGGTGTTAGGTTTCATCATTATGAGAAAAAGCACATCTCAACTACTAACCCACTGGAAATCCTGGGCTAGTCAAATTGACACCGAACTCTAGCTATTACAGTGTGAGATATGGGACTCGTTGTATTATTCTGCGTATGGATTTCCAGTTTTGCCAGCACCATTTGTTGAAAAGACTATCTCTTCCCCATTTAATTTGTTTTGGCCCATTGTCAAAGATAAGGAGCTCTGGTAGCGTAGTGGTTACGAATCGGGCTGTGACCCTCAAGGTCAGCAGTTCGAAACTACCAGCTGCTCCGCGGGAGAAAGATGAGGCGATCTGCTCCTGTAAAGATTTACAGCCTCGGAAACCCTGTTCAGGGTCGCTATGGGTCGAAACTGACTCGACGGCACTTAACAACAACAACAACATTGTCAAAGATTTGACTGTATGTGGGTATATTTACTTCTGGGCTCTCAACTCAATCCCATTGATCTATGTATTTTCATTGTATCAGTATCAGGCTTTTTTGACCACTGTGGCTGTGTAGTAAATTTTGAGATCAGGAATAAAACGTTTCTAACTTTGTTCTTTATCTTCAGCACTGCTTTGCTTATCTGGATGGGGTCTCTTTCCTTCCCATATAAAGTTAGTGCTACTTTTTTCCATCTCTTTAAAGAATAATGTTAGAATTTTGTTTGGGATTGCGTTACATCTATAGATTGCTTTGGGTTGTGTTGACATTTTCACAATGTCAAGTCTTCATATCCATGAATATGGTATATTCTTCCATTTTTGTTAGCATTTTTTGGTTTCTTGTAGTGCTTTGTAGTTTTCTTTGTATAGGTCGTTTGTTTCTCTGGTTAGATTTATTCCTAAGTATTTAATCTTTTGGGTGGCTATTGTAAATGACATTGTTTTCCTAATTTCGTTTTCAGATCTGCCTTTACTTATAAGTGTATAGGAATCCAGCTGATTTTTGTAAATTGATCTTTTACCCTGTCACTTTGTTATATCTTTCAGTGAGCTCCAATAATTTTCTTGCTGAGTCTTTGAGATCTTCTCAAAGGTATAGGATCATATTGTCTGCAAATAAAGAGAGTTTTACTTCTTCTTTGTCAATTTGAATGCCTTCAATTTTCCTTTCTTGTCTTAAGATTTTGGCTAAGACTTCCAACACAATATTGAATAAGAATGGTGATAAAGGGCATCCTTGTCTGGTTTCTGTTCACAAAGGGAATGTTTTCAGTTTCATTTCATTATCAAACAATGATACAAATATCTTCATTTGTATATATGCTCTAAATTATGTTGAGGAACTTCCCTTCAATTCCTACTTTGTTGAGTGTTTTTATCAGGAATGGATGTTGAATTTTGTCAAATGCTTTTTCTGTATCCATCGATATGATCATATGGTTCTTTTCCTTTCTTTGTTTATATGGTGGATTACATTAATTGTTTTTCTAATATTGAACAATCCTTGCATTGCTGGAATGAATCCCCCTTGGTCATGATGTATTATTTTTTGATAGGTTGTTGAATTCTATTGGCTAGGATTTTGTTGAGAGTTTTTACACCCATGGTTCATGAGGAATATTGATCTATAATTTTCTTTTTAGTGATGTCTTTGCTTGCTTCATAAAATGTGTTTGGGAGTTTCCCATACTTTTCTATGTTCTAGAATAGTTTGAGTAAAATCTGTGTCAGCTCTTCTCTGAATGTTTGGTAGAATTCACCAGTAAAGCCATCTGGCCTGGACTTTTTTTGTTGTTGGGAGTTTTTAAATTACTTAATCAATTTCTTCTTTTGTTATAGGTCTATTCAACTTTTATACTGCAATCTACGTTAGGTTAGGTAGGTCATGTTTTTCTAAAAAGGTATCTATTTCTTCTAGATTTTCAAATTTATTAGAGTACAGTTCTTCATAGTATTCTGTTATCCTTTAAATTTCCATTGGTTCTGATATAATTAAAAAGATAGTGGAAATATTCAATTATCTTTTAATTCTATTTTTCCATATCATTTCTTATGCCTGGTATTTGCATCTTCTCCTTGTTTTCTTTTGGTAGTTTTACCAATGGTTTGCCAATTTTATTAATATTTTCAAAGCATCAACTTTTTGTCTTGTCGATTCTATTTTTTCTGTTTTGTAGTTCATTTATAAGAAAACGTTTTATTGATAAAAGAAACTATGATGGTTATGGTGGAAGGAGGGGTAAAAATTATTCATGCGCTAGTCACATGTTAACATGGATGACAGGGCAGGCAATATACCACAAGAGGGAGATTAGCAGAGGAAAGATGAAGGTAGCGGGAGACAGAAAGAGGAATGCAAGAGATAAAGTGAATAGAGGTAAATACTGTTAACCATTGATACATTGAGGGGTTTGCAATCATTGTAATGAAGCGAGACATGTGATTTTGTAAATGTAAAACTGATTAATCTGCTCTGTAAACCTTCACTCAATTCAGAATAATTAAAAAAAAAAAAAGATTATAGTCTAGGAAACACCATAGGCAAATAAGTTAATAAACTAACTTGATGGTAAATAACAACAACAGGAAGGAAATAGTCTCTTTCCATTAGGGTTGGTAGGCAAGGAGTATAGGGCTAGGATGGACTTTGGCCATTTTCCATAGCAGTTAAAGAAAGCCTATCAGAGGAAATCCAAGCTGAGAAATGGAGATCATAAATTTAAGAATCCTGACAAGCTTGTTTTAGTATCTGTATTCAGCCTTACCTGAAGTCCACATCCATCCATAAACATCCTAGATATATAAGAAAATATTTGGACATTTTGCTTAAGTAGTTTCAGTTGGACTTCTGTTAGTGGGATCCTAAAAGGTTCTAACTCAGCCATGTAATCTTGCCCTACAGCAAGGCAGCATTACACATTCCTTCATCTGATGACAATAGGCATCTTCTGAGTTACATCAACTCCACTGCTAGGATTCCCTTGATGTGAGGATTCATTTAGTCATGTAGCTTTTTTGGTAAAAATTCCATTGTCTTAGACTTCTGGTAACCACTCCTAAATATAATGTCAATTGGAAATCATGCAACTGTAAGGGATAGTATGCAAGGGAGGAAACTTGACAGGAAATTCCAATTCTGGTGGAACATTTTGTACTTCAATGTGAGGTTCCATTTATAATTCCTGCATGGATATTACTGTAATTTCTATTTTTTTTCAAGACAACATATTAATTAGTCTCCAAATATGAGAGGGCTTCTAAAAATTCATGGAAAAATGGAATGAAAAGATAATGTAATTTTTCCATGAACTTTTTGAAGGCCCCTCGTCCATTTAGAAATAAAAAAAGCAGAAAACCAAGAAGGAAGGTCTTGGTGAACCTTAGTCATGTTGGAATCATTACAACTTCAGGTTAAAGGATTGCCTGGGCTGCGCTCTTTCCTTGGAGCTTCCCTTCCCTCTTCTACTCAAATGTCAGGTACAGTGAGGTCCATAGAGACTGGACTCTATAAAGCAGTGACAAATGGGATGAAGCAACAGACTGTTTCTGTTGGCGTCTCAAAATCTATCACAAGGACTTACCTAGGACAAATATCAGGGAGTACTGTGGTGCTGTGACATAAGCACTGGACTGCTAAATGAAAGGTTGACAGTTCAAATCCACCAGCCACTATCAGAAACCTTATACAGGGTCGCTATGAGTTGAAACCAACTTGACTGCACACAACAACAACATGCTCACTGCAAAGGCAAACCCACTAACCAGTGGCATGCCTATGGCATGCACATAGCAGTGAATGGGGATCTGAGCAAAGAGATTCCCCTGTTTACAATAGTTATGTTCTGATCACTATGTCCTAAGCGTCAGTTCTGGAGCTCTGGTAGCATAGTGGTTATGAATCGGGCTGCTTACCTCAAGGTTGGCAGTTTGAAACTATCAGCCATTCTGCAGGAGAAAGATGAGGCTTTCTGCTCCCGTAAAGTTTTACAGCCTCGGAAACCCTGTGCAGGGTCACTATGAGTTGGAACCGACTCCACAGTACTTAACAACGAGTGTCGGTTCTGATGTAAGTTGAAAACCTCATTTTTCAGGTTTTCATTATTATTGCCTTTTATTATCAGTATCTTTAGAAATCATAACATTGAATATCTGCAAATGAATATCTGAGAATTATAATATCAGCAAGTTGCATGCTGCAACACTATATGGAGTACGTATTACCAACCATAAAATGCTCAGAAAAAAGCACACACACACAAATCCAGACGGTTGTGAGTGCAATTGTCATAACTTGAATAGGTCATTTGGGAAATACCCATAATTCCATCTTATTGCTTCTGTAGAAAGAGAGACAGAGAAAGAGAGAAGGGCACAAAGTGAGAGAGCCACCTGATAATTTTCTTGGGCTGCAATTGGACAGTGCAGGCTTGTTGTTGTTGTTGTTGTTAAGTGCCGTCGAGTCAATTCTGATCCATAGTGACCCTGTATAGGGTTTCCAAGGAGCAGCTGGTGATCTTGAACCACCGACCCTGCAGTTCAAATGACTTTGCAATGTGACACATTAGCCCACAGTACCACACCAAGCTTGTGGTAAAGTCTAGGTTCCTAACTCCAGGATTCCTCAAGAATCCTTGGCATCCCAGGACTCATGTCCAATGCTAGACGTCCAAGGACTTCGTGTCCACACCAGTCTCAGCTTCATTTTTCTAGCCTTGTTTGGCAATGAGTTTTTCCACGAGAGTGTGTCCATATTGTCATGACAATGTCTTATGGGAATCCAGCTTATTCATTTATGTTAATGGTTTCGTCATGGTGATGGTGGTGGTAGTGGTGGTGTGTGGTGGAGTAGGTTCTGACTCATAGAGGAGCATAGTTTCATCGTAGAAAAAAGAATTCTCTCTAGAGGTACTAAACTTCAGATACCCTGGAAATTAGTGTGATCCCTGCTCTGCCAATGACCTACCCTGTCTGGTGGACCATCAATGTGGGCTGGGGTCTACATTACCAACTGTTACTGTACCGACTGTACTCTTCTTCTCTCCCTTCTTAAGTTCTCTCTTTGTCTTTTTTTCTCCCTCCTGCTGAAAGCTTGAAAGATATTCATAAAATGTCAGTATCTTTTTTTTTTTTTTTTTTAGAAATTGATATTCAGTTCAGTGAATAATGTGAATGCATGAGTGAGTAAGAGAGGAAAAGAACTGTCAGAATTCCCTACTGACAGCATTATCTGAAAAGGTACCTTTCTGTGCTTACCTTACAATGGGATTCAAACACACCTGGCAGTAAATTAGTGAATTTTAACTCAAAAGGAAACAAATTGAAGTTAAATCCTAAAAGTTAGTTTTTATGTGATTTGTGATTTGGAGACTAATTAATATGTTGTCTTGAAAAAAAAAAAAAAGAAATTACAGTAATACTCACGTAGGAATTATAAATGGAACCTCACATGTATGTTTGAGTATGCAATAATATGAAAAATGAAACATCATATCCTGAGTTCACCTAATTAAGGAAGAAATGTTTGTTGACTATTTATTATGAATAAAGTTCTGGGTTAACAGGATAGAAAAGGCTAAGAAGAATCAAATATATGCTCAAATAGTTTACAATCTAATTTGTTGTCGTTAAGTGCCATTGAGTTGGTTCCAACTCATAGTGACCCTATATAGGGTCTCCAAGGAGGAGCTGGTGAATTTGAACCACTGACATGCTGTTCAAACTGAATTTGTGGTCCAGTGTATTATCCCACAGCACCAAGGATAAAATCACTCATTCATTTCCGCATTCTCCCATTTATCTATAAAATGTTTATTCAGAGAAAACATATGTTTTGGGAGGCCCTGGGTGGTTCAGTTAACTGGGTGGTTGCTAACCAAAAGGTAAGTGATTTCAGTTCATCCAGAGGCACTTTAGAAGAAAGCCCTGGAGATCTTTTAGAAGTAGATCATCAGGCCATTGTTTTAAAAGGTCACAGTCATGAAAATCCTGGGTAGTACAGTTCTACTCTGACACACACGGGGTCACAATGAGATGGACTCAACTCAATGACAACTGGGCAATACATGTAGAATGCACCCTGGAACGCAAAGATTTGGTACCGAAATAAAAGAGTGAAATTGAAAAGCATTGATAATTGCTTATGTTTGTTGTATGTTAAAATGATAATAATTTGGATGTGTTAGATTAAATAAAATGTATGACCCTTGTAGTGCAATGATTAAGCAGCTTAGCTGCAAACAGAAAAGTTAGCAAAAGAGCTGATGATCTGCTTTCATAAAGATTAAACTTGTTGCTCTTGAATCGATTCTAACTCAAAGCAACCCTTTAAGACAGAAATAGAACTGACTCATAGGGTTTCTTGCCAAAGCTCTATCTTTCTTCCTTAGAGCCACTGGTGGATTTGAACTGCTGGCTTCAACCACTGTACCATCAGGGCTCCTTTTGTAAAGATTACAGCCAAGAAAATCCTATGTGGCAGTGCTGTGATGAGTCAGAATTAACTCAGCTGCATCTGACGATGACAATTAGAAAAAATGTGGATTACATATGTGGTTTGGATGTATTTCTATTAGTCTATGAGGATTTTTTTCCTTTTCTCTTTTTTAAAAAAGTCTTTTGTTGTGAATTGAGAGATAGTTTACATGGGAGAACAGTGGTTTTGCACTCATCCTGCTATATTTTGTTACAATCCCCTCCACGCATCATCATTTAACAATATTTGCTTGTATTCCCTCTGGTTGTTGTTGTGTTTTTTTAATGTACACAAAAACACTCAGGAATATATAATCATTTAAACAACCAAAGGGGACAAGCCTGCCGCCTGGCCGTTAATTAGCATACAGTCTTTCTCTTTCCATGAGTCAAGAGTCCTCCGCTGCTCTCTCTCTGTGTCCCCATCTCTGGTGTCACTGCTTCTCTGGGGACACACATTCTGCTCATGCCCTTCTCCCTTGATGGTCCTAGGGTCCTCTGTTCCTGGAATGTAAAATTTGCTGTTTCCTCCTTTATGTTACAAAATTTCTACCTTTGCAGTTGTGACAGTCACAATTAGTCATGATAACAATTACTCACTATTGAATCATAAGAATCTTATCCCCATTTCCTTTCACCAGACCCGTCTAGACAAGATGAAAACTATTCAGTGGGGATTCTGCTTTCCCCACACACTCTGGCCTATGAGGTTTTGAGGAAGAAACAAAGACTATTTTGGAAGAGGCCATTTTTTAGCATTAAGTTTTTGATAAAATTTTTAAGAATTGGTAGGATGGGACAGTTTGGAGAGGGTAGAGATAAAGACTGAACAATGATCTGCTGTGGGAACGAGCCTGGTATGTTTGCAATGTGGGAAAGCTCCCTGGCATGGTATTGAAGGTACAGCTTCAGGAAAGGCTGGTTTGGATCATGGAAGCCACCTCATGAGTAGCCTGGACCACCCAAGTGAATGATTTGTGCTTAGTTCAGTTGGCTAAGAGGGAGCTGGGAGGCTTTGGGGCAGGGAGCAGAGGAGTCAGAGCAGCTTAGTCATGTAAATGGGAAAGAGAGGAGAAGTGAAATCAGGGAGACAGTTGGCAGTCATTCTGGGAAGCGCCCTGTGGGGTAGAGGCCTGCTATCTTTCCACAGAGAATCCAAAACAGACAAGCGCATCAGCAACCCAACAAAAACTTTATGAGATTCTCATACAAATGACTGTCGGCCTTATTCACACTCCACTTCCTAAAAATAGGACTATTTTTGTGAGCTAATTTCCTCCTTAAAATTTTAAAAAATGTTTATTTTTAACTCCTGTGCAGCTACACTATAGCATGGACATTGTGCCGAAGCTTGAGACAGAGTTTATTAATCACCCTGTAAAGGGACCCAGTCAATTTGGTTTCTAAGGCGACCCCCAGCAGGGTGCTTTTGTTGCTGTTGTTGTGAAGTGCCCATCGAATTGGTTCCGACTCATAGTGACCCTGTATAGGGTTTCCAAGGAGCAGCTGGTGAGCTTGAACCGCTGACCTTGTGATTCAAACTGACTTTGCAGTCTAGTGCATTAGCCTGCAGAGCCACACCAGGACTCCAGGAAGATGCTATGAATCCCTAAAAACCAGCGTCACAAGAAATGAGTATTTCTAGGAACGAATACTAATTAACCTGTTGGCCATGGAGTCAATGCTGACTCATCATGACCAGATATGTCAGAGTAGAACTGCCTCATGGGATTCCCAAGGCTGTAAATCTTTAACAATCCTCTACTGAGGGTTGTCCAATGAGTTTGAACCACCAACTTTTCAGTAAGCAGTCAAACACTACCCCGCTGTGCACCACTACTTCTTCAAATACTATTGACTATATGGGATCCATAAAACCAATGGATCATAGAATTGGGGAACACCAAGGATTTCTTTTTTTTTTAATGTTTTACTGTGAATTATGTGATAGTTTACATGGGAGAACATTAGTTTTACATTCATCCTATCTTATCGTTTCATTGCCATGGTTACAATCTCCTCCATGCATCATCAACCAACCAAAGGGTATACCCTGCAATCCTGCCCACCCCTCCCCGGTGGTCATCAGCACACAGTCGCTCTCCCCCTCTGGATCTAAAGTCCTCAGCCACTCCATCTCTCCACGTCATCGTCTCTGTCTCCATTTCAGGCATCACTGCTTCTCTGGGTAGGGTCTCGCTCTCCACTCTTCTCCCACAAAAGATTACTTGTATCATCAAATTCAATTTTTCATTTAACTGAAGAAGAAATAGGCTCAGAGAGGTTAAACAGTGTCTAATATCCTACAGCTATTTAGGAGGAGAACAGCGATTAGGATTTGAGTATACAGATGTTCAGTATATCGTCTACCATTCCACCTAGGATGCTGTCCACTGGGAACATCAAACAGAATTAATCCAGAGAGATAAAGTTAAGCGATGAGGAATGGTGACACTGTGGGATCTGTGTATTTGTATAAAGACACATACAGACCTGTGATCAAGAATACATGGGGCCTCTGTCATCTCCAGTACAGCCCTCTGGAGTCTCATTGGCTGTTCCTGAATGACTGGGGGACAGCTGCCCAGCATAGGGACACATGGGAGGAACACTTAATCCTCTGTAAGGAGGGGTTGCAGGATGAAGGGTCAGTCACCACCTCCTGGAAGAATTTTCAGTGCCCTGGCCTCTTCTTTCACATGTTTGCAAGAAAGAGAGGAGAGTGAGAGGACTAAAGACGGAGCGAGATGTTGAGAAAAGTAGGAAAAAATGCTGAAAGGTTGAACTGAGGGCTTGGCTCCAATGCAAACGTTTGGGCTATTAGGAAGGCTCTTTAAATAGACTTCTCACAGGTGAACACAGTGACAGAAAAGCCACCCTGTGCTCCAGGGAGCTAAGTAAATAAGCACAGACGTCAAATGTTCAAAGCTGAAGGGGGGCTGGGGTGGACCATGCGCTCAGTAAAAAGCAAAGTGCGTCCTTGATTTTAATTGCCAGTTCCTTTTCTGTTAGACAGCACCTGTGGAGTTGTTCCCATTTCAGGAGATCTTTTCTGTGTGAGGGTCCGTCAGAGACAAATGTGAAAATGTAGCCTCAACTCTGAACCAGCCCGGCACCTGAGCTATGATCAGAGTTTATGAGAAATTTAGGCTTTCTTAAGGAGTCATTGTATCTTTCAATTAATTTGCTTAATTTAATTGATAATCATGCTTGGTAAAAATTTTCCTTGCAACTGAAAAACCCAGTGGTTACCATTAAAGAACTGAAGTATTACTTCTATAAAATCCAACCCATGACCCCTGCAGAAGAGTGGCACAAGTTGATATTTCCCCCAAACTTCTGTGTGTTTCTTTCTGAGAGTAGCACAACTGGGCATAAAGTAAGGACAAAAACACAAGTGAAGGTCAAGTTTGGCTTTTGATTAGACATTAAATTTCAGACAATCATTAAATGTCTTGAACCCTGTGGCTTTAGTCCAGGTGAACAACAGGTCAACCAAGTAAAGCTAAAAGTCGAGTACACAGTCTTTTGTTTTCAACATGGCTTTGAAGATTGTTTCAGAGTTAATGTTTGATTTTGGATCTGAACTGTTTTATACGTCAGTTTCTTCAGATACACCCAAAACTATACCCACGGATACTGAGTCAATTTCTACTCCTAGTGCCCCTAGAGGACACAGCAGAACTTCCCTACCTGGTTCCCAAGGCTGTCAATCTTTACAGAAATCAGATTGCCACATCTTTTTCCATCAGACAAACTGGTGGGTTCAGTTGTTTAACCTTTCAGTTAGCTTTCATCACTGTGCCACTAGGGCTCCTGTCTTCACATACAAACAGCACATAAATTCTGCCAAGAGGGAATATCTCACCATGAGTCAGAACTGACTCAACAGCACTTAACAACAATTACCAAGCATGATGTCCTCCAGGGACTGGTTCAAAGCAAATGAAATAAAGTCTCATTATGGTGCCATAGAATAAGCACTCAAGGTCTGTTTGAACCACAAGGTTGGCAGTTCAAACTCACCAGTCTTTCCTGGGAAACCCCATATAGGGTCGCTATGAGTCAGAACTGACTTGACGGCATTTAACAACATCCTTCCTTCTAAGGAGCATTCTGGTTGTACTTCTTCCAAGACAAAATTTTTTGTTCTCCTGGAAATTCACAGTATATTTAATATTCTTTGCCAACACTGTAATTCAAAGCCATCAATTCTTCTTTGATCTTCCTTATTCATTGTCCCTCTTTCACATGTATATGAGATGATTGAAAAATACCATGACTTAGGTGTATACCTTAGTCTTCAAAGTGACATCTTTGCTTTGTAACAATTTTAAGAGGTCTTTTTACAACAGATTTGTCTTATTGAAAGGAGCCCTGATGGTGCTGTAGGCTAAGCACTGGATTGCTAATCGCAAGGCCGACAGTTCAAACCACCAAGTAATCCAAGAGAAAAAGATGAGGATTTCTGCTCCTGTAAAGATTACAGCTTTGGAAACCCTGAACAGGGTTGTTGTAAGTCAGAATCGATTCAATGGCAGTAAGTCTGGTCTCTTTTGACCAATGTAATATGTCCTTTGATTTCTTGACTGTTGCTTCCATGGACATTGATTATGGATGGACTCAAATGAAATCCTTGACAACTTCAATCTTTTTTCCATTTATCATGATGTTACTTATTGGTCCAGTTGTTAAGATTTTTGTTTTCTTTCTGTTGAATTGTAATCCATACTAAAGGCTGTATTCTTTGATTTTCATCAGTAATTTGTTGTTGTTGTTGTTGTTGTTGTTATGTGCCGTGGAGTCAGTTCCGACTCATAGCCACCTTGTACAGGATTTCCGAGGCTGTAAATCTTTAAGGGAACAGAAAAACTCATCTTTCTCCCATGGAACAGCTGGTAGTTTTGAACTGCTGACCATGAGATTAGCAGCCCGATTTGTAACCACTACATTACCAGAGCTCCTTTTTCATCAGTAATTGCTTCAAGTTCTTTTCATTTGCAGTCTAGAGCTTATCCTACAGCGCCACACCTGGACTCCAGTGCCTATTGCAGGTTGTTGATACAGATTAAATAAGTATGTTGAAAGGATACAACCCTGGCACATGCCTTTCCTCATTTTAAACCATTCAGCATCCCCTTGTTCTGTTCAAACAACTGCCTCTTGCTCTACGTACAGGTTCTACATGAGCACAATTAAGTGTTCTTGATTTCCCATTCTTCCCAACAATATTATCCATTGTTTGTTACGACACACAGCCTTTGCAGAGTCAATAAAACACAGATAAACATCTTTTTGATATTTTCTGCTTTCAGCCAAGATCCATTTGACATCAGAAATGTTTTCCCTCATTCCATGTCGTTTTCTGAGAAACAAGTGGCAGTCTGCTTCTGTAAAGATTTCCGCTTTGGAAACTCAGTGGGATGTATTAGAGTCATGTGCTGTGTGGTATTAAGAAGACCCAGACGGAGTCAAGAAACTGGCATTTGGGGTCCATTTTGTCCTCATTCTTAATCATGGTGATGACATCAAACATCTCTATGACATTTGCTTCCACATCTGACCAAGCTGGGATCTTGAATGTCCTCCACATTTCTCCTTTCATAGTACATCTGTACCTTTCATTCCATGTGGGAAGCATGTGGCATGGTGGGAAGAGCATAGGAGAAAACCAAGGGTTCTGGCAATGACTATACTGCTGTCTAACTGTGTGGCCTCAGGCAGTCATTCAATCTTTCTGGACCTCAATGTCCTTATTTGTCAAGTAAGCTGCGAGACCAGATGTCTCGAAAGTTCCAGCGCTAAGTGTTAATGACTTTAGAAGTCTTGAAACCTTAGGATGGCACAGGGTAAGTTTTAGTATTTCCATTTGTTTGAAACAAAGAGTGGATAAATGCTGAGCTTGATTTCCAAACTCACCCAGTTCCTCTCAAAACTGGTTTGAACATATTTTTGTAGACATCAAAATCCTTTGTGTTTTCCATTATCCTGATGAATAAATAAGGGGAAACTTTAAAAAATGCTGTTTTAGATACAAAATTAAAATTCTGTCACTGTATATCAATGTAGCCCAATGAAGGTACAGCTCAAATGTGAGCTTTACATGAAAATCATTGCATTATTGTCTTATTTTCTGTACCTTTATAAACATTTGGAGTAAAAGAACTATTGTTGCTAAGTGCTATTGTATCAGTTTCAACCCATAGCAAAAATAGGATTTCAGAGAAGTGGCTGGTGGGTTTGAACCATCAACCTTTCAGTTCAAACTCACCTTGTGTTCCAGCACTTATCCAGCACTGCCACACCAGTACTCCAAAAGAACTATTTGTTGTTGTTGTTAGGTGCCATCGAGTCGGTACTGACTCATAATGACCTTATGCACAGTAGAATGAAACACTGCCCTATCCTGAGCCAACCTCACTACTGTTGCCACGCTTAAGTCCATCAATGCTGCCACTTTGCCAATCCATCTTGTTGGGGGTCTTCCTCTTTTTCTCTGAAACTCCACCTTACGAAACGTGATATCCTTCTCCAGCGACTGGTACCTCCTGACGATATGTCCGAAGTATGAGAGACAAAGTTTGGCCATCTTGGCCTCTAAGGAGCACTCTGGCTGAACCTCTTCTAAAATGGACCTATTGGTTCTTTTGGTAGTTCATGGCACTTTCAATATTCTCCTCCAACACCATAACTCAAAAGCATCAATTCTTCTATGGTCTTCCTTATTCGTCCAGCTTCACATGCATATGAGGTTATTGAAAATACCATGGCTTGGGTCAGGCACACCTTAGTCCTCAAGCTGACATCTTTGCTCTACAACACTTTAAAAAGGTCGTGTGCAACAGATTTGCCTAATGCATTGCGTCATCTGATCTCTTGACTGCAGCTTCCGTGAGTGTTGATAGTTGACCCAAGAAGAATGAAGTCCTTGACAACTTCAATCTTTTCTCCGTTTATAAGAATGTTGTTTATTGGTCCAGTGGTGAGGATTTTTGTTTTCTTTACATTGAGATGTATTCCATATTGAAGGCTGTGCTCTTTGATCTTCATCAGTAAATGTTCTAAGTCCTCTCCACTTTCAGCAAGCAAGGTTGTATCATCTGCATATCACAGGTTGTTAATGAGTCTTCCTCCAATCCTGATGCCACGTTTTTCTTAATATAACCCAGTTATCGGATTATTTGCTAAGCATACAGGTCGGATAAGTATGGTGAAAGAATACAACCTTATTGCACACCTTTCTTAATTTTAAACCATTCGGTGTTCCCATGTTCTGTTTGAACAACTGCCTCTTAGTCCAGGTACAGATTCCTCATGAGCACAATTAAGTGTTCCAGAATACTCATACCTTGCAATGTTGATTTTACTATTGTTAGTGCTTTTTGTTATCATCTTGTATTTGTTCAAATTTCATGGCTTAAAAAGCATATTCATTTATCTATCTAGTTGGTAAAAATATATAACAAAAATTTGCCATTTTAGCAATTTAAAAATATTAAATCCAGCAACATTAATTACATTCACCATGTTCTACATATGTCACCATTATCTTTTCCCTAATTTTTTTCTTTAAATTCTGTTTATTTTGTTGTACTTGAACATATACACAGCAAAACATAAACTAATTCGACACTTTCTACAAGTACAATTTAGTAACGTTGATTACGTTCTTTGAGTTGTGCAACAATTTCATTAACATAAACAGAATGTCCCCTAAACCAAATTCCTCTCTACTCTTTTGAGTTGCTGTTGTCAATTTTAAGAACTCTCTATATAGTGAGAGTTCTTAAAAAAATCATAATGCTCAAGGCAGATTATTTTTTTACTAGTTAAGCTAAATTATTACTTATTTTAAGAAGATTTCATGGGATATCTTTGACTTAAGGTTTAAAGTTTAAGGATTATATACAGTCTGTTAGAATTTCTGTTCTACATTTCCTCCCTTCTGATCAGGATTCTTCTATAGAATTCTTAGACAAAATGTTCACTGATGGTATCTGGGCACCATCCAGTTCTTTTGGTCTCATGGTAAAGAAAGCAGTTATTCATGAAGACGGTTAGTCATACATTCTATATTCTTCTCCTTATTCTTGGCTCTCTGTTATTCCAGGTGAATGAAGACCAGTTGCTATGACTTTTGAAAGCTTTTAAAACCAGAAGTTTAAATAAACTAAGAGGTAGTTTGTATATAAATAAACTAAGCATATTATTAGGCCATTTAACTGAGATATCCCATGAAACATGACCCTCAACCTCCAAATGAAGGAACCAAATACCACAGAGTGTTTGGTTATACATAAGCAACCTCAGCAGCTACTCTTCATTGGTCATTATTATAAATATGTCTATCACAACTTTTGCCAATTCAACTTTTTACATGTGTACAACTTATTGGCAATAATTACAATAATTGGCTGTGCAATCCTATCCTTAATCATTGATCCCCCTTTCTCCTTCCCTCAATAACCACGAATAAACCTTAGTCTCATTACATTTGTCTTTTCTTGTCTTCTTATATAAATGAGATCCTACAATATTTGTCCTTTTGTGATTGACTTATTTTACTCAGCATAATGTCTCTAAGCACCATCCATACTTCAGCATGTAGCAAGACTTCATTTCCCCAGCTGACTGAGTAGTATTCCATTGTATGTAGGTACCACATTTTATTTATCAATTCATCCGTGATAGACATTTAAGCTGTTCGTACCTTCTATGAATAGTTCTATAATTAACATTGGTGTGCAAATTTCTTTTTGAGTCTCTGCTTTTAAGTGTTTTGGGTATATACCTAGGAGTAAAAGTACTGGGTTATATGATAATTCTGTTTTCAGTTTCTTGAGGAACTGCACACTGTTTTCCACAGTGGCTGTACCATTTTGCATTACCACCTGCAATGGATAAGAGTTCCACATTCTTGCCAACACTTGTTTTTTTCTTATAATCTTAGCTATCTTGGATTGTTTGTGCAGTGCAAGAGTCAATTTGCAAAGACTGAGAGAGATTTTTCCCCCTTCTTCTCCCTGGTGTTCAAGGAAATTCCTATCGAAACACTAGTTGAAAACACTAAGGAACAGAAACTTCATTGTCCACACACAGCAGGAATGCAGTCTTTGCAAAACTAGTTAGGGGAAGTCATTAAGCAAACTGATGCCTACAGCCTTCAATAAAGAAGAGGAATAATAATAATAAGACCCATAAAACACACACACAAAATGGAAGAATCTGATTTCCAGGTTAACACACTATGTTATCCAAATGGCCTGATTTTATAACAGCAATAACAAAAAAATCACAAGGCATATGAAAAACGGGAAAAGTGGTCTAGTCAAAAGAACAAAATAAAATCACAGAAACCACCTCTATGGAAGTCCAGATAATGAACGTATGTGTGGTGCTGTAAATGAATGCGCCAGACTGCAAAGCCATTTGAACTGCAACGTTGGTGGTTCAAGCTCACCAGCTGCTCCTTGGAAACCCTATATAGGGTCGCTATGGGTCGGAATCGACTAGACAGCACTTAACAACAACAGCAATACTACCTTAAGCTATCTATTGATTCAATGCACAAAATCTATCAAAATTCCAAATGCCTTTTTCTTTTTTTTTCCAGAAATGGAAACACTAATCCTTAAATTCATATCGAATTGTGAGGGGTCTGGAATAACCTAAGCAATTTTGAATAAGAACGAAGTCAGAGGACTTATACTTCCCAATTTCAAAATGTACTATAAAGCTATAGTAGTCAAAACAATATAGGTAACCTAAGGATAGCCCTATAGATTAATGGAACAGAACTGAAAGTCCAAAAATAAACCATAATACATAATCAGTTGGTATTAAACAAGGATGTCAAGTCTAGTCAATGGAGAAAGAAAAGTCTCTTCATAAATGGTGCTGGTAGGTACAATTTTGCCCACACATACAAAAAAGTAAAGTTGAACCCCTACTTCATACCATATTTAAAAATTAACTAAAAATGGGCCAATGGTCTAAATATAAGAACTAAAACCATAAAAATCTTAGAAGAAAAAATAGGAATAAAACTTCAGTATCTGGTTTTTGACAATGGATAGATACGACACCAAAATTATGCACACCAAAAATAACTAGAGATAAACTTAGATAAATTTAAAACTTTTATACATCAAATGACCGTCAAGAAAGCAAAGAGACAACTTACAGAATGGGAGAAAATATTGCAACCAACAAATATCTATTTTGCAAACAAAATATTGCAAACAACAAATATATCTAATGTTGTTGGGAAGTGCCTTGGAGTTGATTCCAACTCATAGCAACCCTGTACAGGGTTTCTGAGGCTGTAAATCTTTGTAGGAGCAGAAAGCCTCCTTTCTCCCATGGAGCAGTGGTGGGCTTGAAGTCCCATGCTTATCCTTATAGATCTAATAATGGTTGAATATTCAAAAAATATAAAGAAATCATATAAATCAATAACAAAAAGATAATTCAATTAGAATATGGGAAAATACTTAAATAGGTATTCTTTCAAAGAAGATAAATGGTCAATTGTTCTTGTTGTTGTTGTGTGCCACGGAGTCGGTTCTGACCTATAGCGACCCTGTACAGGGTTTCCAAGTCTGTAAATATTTACGGGTGCAGAAAGCCTCATCTTTCTCCCGTGGAGCAGCTGGTAGTTTTGAACTGTTGACCCTGAGGATAGCAGTCCGATTCGTAACCACTACGCTACCAGAGCTCCTAAATGGTCAATAGGTACGTGCAAAGATTCTCAGTGTCATTAGTCATTGTTGTTGTTAGATTCTTCCCAGATGATTTTAATTTATAGTGACCCCACGTGGCTGAGTAGTACTGCCCCATATGGTTTGCTAGCTGTAATCTCCAGGGGAACAGATCCTCTGCCTTTCTCCCACAGAACCAGTAGGTGGGTTTGATTACATAATTTTCAGTTGTTGTTAGGTGCCATCGAGCTGACTCTGGCTCATAGAGACCTTGTGCACAATGGAACAAAACGCTGCCCAGTCCGGTACCATCCTCACAATTGTTGTTACACTTGAGCCCATTGATGCGGCTACTGTGCCAATCCATCTCATTGGGGGGGTCTTCCTCTTTTTTGCTGACCTTCCACTGTAACTAGCATGATATCCTTCTCCAGGGACTGCTCCGTCCTGATTATATGTTCAAAGTCCGAGAGACAACATCTCACCACATTGGCTTCTAAGGTGCATTCTGGTTGTACTCCTTCCAACACAGATTTGTTTGTTCTTCTAGTAGTCCGTGGTACATTTAGTATTCTTTTCCAAAGCCATAACTCAAAGGCATCAATACTTCTACGGTCTTCCTTGTTCACTGTCTAACTTTCACATGCATTGAAAATACCATGGCTAGGATCAGGTGCACTTTAGTCCTCACTCTGACATCTTTGCTCTTGAATACTAGTATTACAGAGGTCTTGTGCAGCAGATTTACCTAATGCAGTAACATTGTTTAACTTCTTGACTGCTGCTTCCATGAGTGCTGATGGTTGATCCGAGCAAAATGAAGTCTTTAACAACTTCAATCTTTTCTCCACTTTATCATGACGTTATTTACTGCTCCAGTGGTGAATATTTTTATTTTCTTTACATTGAGGTGTAATCCTTACTGAAGGCTGTGGTCTTATATCTTCATCTCTAAGTATTTTAAATCCTCTTCACTTTCAATAAGAAAGGTTGTATCCTTTGCATACTGCAGGTGGTTAATGAGTCTTCTTCGAATTCTGATGCCGTGTTCATCTCCATATAAACCAGTTTCTTGGATTATTTGATCCGCATACAGATTGAATAACTGTGGCAAAAGAATGTAACTCTGGAGCACACCTTTCCTGATTTAAACCATTCAGTGTCCTCTTTTTCTGTTCAAATAACTGCCTCTTTGTCTATGTACAAGTTCCTCATGAGCACAATTAAGTCTTTGGAATACATATTTCCCACAATGTGATCAATAGCTTGTCATGAGTCACACAGTTGAAAACCTCGGCATAATCAGTAAAACACAGGCACTTAACTACAACAACAACAACAACAAACATCTTTCTGGTATTCTCTGCTTTCACCCAAGATCCATCTGCTATCAGTAATGATAGTCCTCATTCCACATCCTCATCTGGAATCAGTTTGAACTCTGGCAATTCCCTGTCAATGTCATCTTGCAGCAGTTTTAAAGTTATCTCGAGCACAATTTTACTTGCATGTGAGATTAACAGTGTCTGATAATTTCCACATTCCATTGGGTCACTTCTCTTTGGAATGGGCACAAATATGAATTTCTTCCAATCAGTTGACCAGGTAGCTGTCTTCCAAATTTCTTGGCATAGTTGACCCTTTAGTGCTGTTTCACTTTGTCGAAAGGTTTCCATTTGCATTCCATCAATTCCTGGAGCCTTGTTCTTTGCTAATGCCTTCACTGCACTTTGGACTTCTTCCTTCAGTCCCATTGGTTCTTGATCATATGTTACCTCTTGAAGCTGTTGATCATCAACCATTTCGTTTTTGTGCAGTGACTCTGAGTATTCCTTCCCTTTTCTTCTGGTGCTTTCTGCATCATTCAATGTTTTGCCCAAAGAATCCTTCAGGATTTCAAGTTGAGGCTTGAATTTTTTCCTCTATTCTTT
>NW_006408540.1:19240956-19247506 GCF_000296735.1 Chrysochloris asiatica | reverse complement strand
TCATTCCTAACATAGTAAACCATGTGCTTGTGAGATTCAAAATGGACAAGATCAGTCCATTTCAGCTCACCAATGCCTAGGATACCGGTTTATGTGTTATTATTTTTCACAATTTCCTGGTGTGGTACTGTAGGATGAGTACTCAACCACAAGATGGATTTGAATCGTAAGGTCGGCAGTTCACACTCACCAATTGCTCCTTAGAAACCCTATACAGGGTCGTTATGAGTCAGAACCAACTCAATGGCACTTAACAACAACATTTTTTGTAGATTCATCCTTCATGCATTCCATGTTCCAATTATTAATGGATGTTTGCAGTTGTTTCTCCCATTTTGAGTAGTGCCCCACCAGGAAGTGAAGGTTCCGAAAGTTTTATTTCATTCTAATCACTGTCAGTTCTCCTTTGAGGAGGCAGCTCTTCCCCAGGCATATTTTGAGTGCCTTCCATCCTAAGGGGCTCATCTGGCACTATGTTTGATAATATTCTGGTACTATTCATCATGTTTCAATATTCAATGTTCTGGTGCTATCTAACAATGTTTCACTGCTATTCCTAAGGCTTCCACTGCTAACCATTCTGAAGGAGTCCATCTCTCCTTTTTCCTAGTTAGTCTCGAAGGTCAGCTGAAACCTGTTCACCATGAGTGACCCTACCAGCAGTCAAAATACCCTTGACATAGCTTCCAGCATCACAGCTACACACAAGCCACCATAATGCAACAAACTGACAGATGAGTAATTTTCAGTTAGCAGCCAGAACATAGTGGTTGGACCACCTTACCTCTTCAATAGGAAAAACTTGTTGTGTGTTGTTGAGTCCGTTCTGACTCATAGCAACCCTGTACAGTGTTCCCGGGAGTCCTGGTGTGGCACTGTAGGATAAGCACTGAGCTACTAACCACAAGGTCAGTGGGTCAAACCCATCAGCTGCTCCTCAGAAACCTTATACAGGGTCGATATGAATTAGAACATCATACTGCTAGGTAGATATTACCAGAAAAACAGAAAACAACAAATTGTTGAAGATGTGGAAAAGTGAAATCCTCACATATTGCTCATGGGAATATAAAATGGTGCTACCACTGTAGAAAAAAATTTTTTTTAAATCCTAAAAATGTTAAAAGGGGCTCTGGTAGCGTAGTGGTTATGAATCGGGTTGCAAACCTTAAGGTCAGCAGTTCGAAACTACCAGCTGTTCTGCAGGAGAAAGATGAGGTTTTCTGCTCCCATAACGATTTACAGCCTCAGAAACCCTGTACAGGGTCGCTATGAGTCAGTTCCGACTCCACGGCACATAACCACCATCAAAAATGTTAAACATACAATTACCATGTGACCACTACTAAAATTATGTATCCAAGAGAATTGAAAACCAGGATTCAGATATTTGTCTACCAATATTCATTCATTGCAGCATTTTCCAGAATAGTCAAAAGATGGAAACTACCCAACCAGACACCAACTACTAAGATGAGAACCCGACCACTTGGTTCAGTGGAGTCACGCATATGAGGCATTTGCACAGTGTTGACATTTCTTACTCATAGAAAACAGACAGTGAACAACAGGAACAGACTCATTCATTGTGAGCTGGTTCCCCTGGGTTCAGGCAGGATGGAAATGCCTCTAATGGTGCCCTATGTTGCTCTGTACAAGATGGTGGTAGTATCTTGTCAAGTCAGTTCCGACTCATAGCAACCTTGTATAGGGATTGTGAGGCTGTAATTCTTTATGAAAGCCTCATCTTTATCCTGTGGAGTAGCTGGTTCATCTTTCTCCCATGGAGTAGCTGGTTCACCTTTTTCTGTGGAGTAGCTGGTAGATATGAACTGCAGTTAGCAGTCCAACACATAACCACTACTGTACCAGGGCTCCTTGCATTGTGCAAGAGGGACTCCAAAGTCCAACACACACCCAGTTTTATACTTTGGGGTCATGTAACCCATTTGAGTTAAGCACAGCTATAGATTTTCTGGCCTTATATCCAAGGAGGTCATGCTTTTGATAGGCATCAACTGGACTTTCTCTGGTCATGGATTGAGCTTTTCTCTCCCAGTCCTATTGCTTATCACAGGCTCATCAGGCCCATGATGAGCTGTGATTTATTCCCAAAGCCCTAGGACAGGGGAGGAAAGGGGATGGGCTAAGATTGTTGGGTTGACAGAGGACTAACCGCTTTCTAGTTCTGTTCCTGGTCCGTCCTTTAACACTGAGCCAGGCTTACACTGAACCTAGGCATCAGCTTGAGGCCAAAGTACAGGATCTTCTCAGGGAATTTATGAGTGTGTGTCTTGCCTTTAAAGGGTCCTTGGTGGGGCTGGCGGATAGTGGAACTGCTAACCCACCAGATACTTTCATAAAGATTTACAACCTCAGAAACTCAATGTAGTATAGGAAAGCTGAGTCAGAACCGACTCCATGGCAGTGGTTCTTTTAAGAGGCTGTGGTAGTGGGGAATTGGCTTGAGGTTGTGGGATTTTCTCAATTTCCCTATCTGTATTCAAGGTACTATTGAAAGAAACTCCCCAGACTCTCTTTCCAGCCCCTGAGTGCCTACTATCTACCTAAATCTCATTTTTTGACTTTAGGCAGCTAAACCTTGGCCAGTGTATGCTGCTCCTCAGCTGTACCTGAGCTCAGAGACAGGCCAAACCTAGACTAGGGCCTTGCTTCCATCCAGACAGACTAGAACAGATACATAATGATTTGTGAATAAAGTCTACTCTTCTGTCTGTGGGGCCAGAGACCAAGCTCGGCTCTGTGTGTGTCACCATTGCTTTACCAGGGTTGCACCGAGCTGGGCAGAGATGAAAACCAAAGCTTTCCTTCCATATACAAACCCCAAACCAAATCCACTGCCTTCAAGTTGATTGCAACTCATAGCAACCCTGTGTAGGATTTCTGAGATAGTAAATCTTTACAGGAACAACCACATCTTTTTCCCATAGAGCCACTGGTGGCTTTAAACTACTGACCTTTCAGTTAGCAACCCAGTACCCATCACCCAGTGCCACCAGGACTCTTTTCCTACCATCTGGTGGCCTTTTTCTTGGCTCAGCATTTGCTCAGTTGGTGGAACTCTTTGGCTGGTTTCCAGAATTGTGACAAAGTAAGTTCTGCCAATTCCTGCTTGTGTGTGTGTGTGTGTGGTGTTTTTGTGGGGACACAGGAGCATGAAACAGCTCATGTGGCCATTTTTCTCTGGACTCTGATTTTTAAATTATCTTTGTGACACTGTGCATAGTATGCTGATATTTGTAAACAATCAGTTTTCCAAGGTAAAAAGTTGTCATTTGTAGCATTTGCTGATTTTCATGGTGCAAATACACTGACCATAGCCAGTTTCAGACTAACCACATGAGGTCCCAGTCAGCTGTCCCAGGCTGTATAAATTGCCTTGGCATACCACTAAGAGAGCTAAGGGAAACCAGGACACCAACTTGTCTTACTTTGTCCATCCAAAGAGTCTCAATATCTTTCAAATTCTGACCACACTTTTGATAATGAGTTTAATACCTGTCTTCCCAGCAGATTATTCATTCTGTAGGGGCAGAAAATAGATCTTCTTGTTCACCACTATTTCTAGGGCTTGCTCTCACTGAATCTGTCTTTTCCTATAAAATTGCACACCCCCAGTTTGATGTGACATCATTCCTGGAGAACTCATGCCTGGTTTTTCGTCCACAGTGGTAGCTGTTGTTGGCCAACATCTCGTTGACCCGTGAACCATGCACAATGGAGTGTAGCATTGTCGTGTCTTGTATAGTCACCATGATCAGCTGTGACTCCAACTGCTGTGATCATTGGTTGATTATTTGGAAGCAGATCACCTGTTCAGCATCATCACAACACACAAGCCTCCAGTGACATACGGGTGGTAACATCACAAGAGCTGCATGGGTTGGGAATCAGATCTGGGTCTCCCGCGTGGAAGGTGAGAATTTTACTGCAGAACCACTACAGACTGCATCAGTCTGCATTCCTGGAGTTTAGTCTTATTATTCATTATTGATTTCTCAAGTTGGTATTTCAGCTTTTTACTTGTAAACGTAATTCTCTGCTCTAGTCATTATTGTAAAGATTCATTGTTAGTTTTAATTAGGAATATTAATTAACTGCATACCTGAATTTATCTTGAAGACTGTGCTTGGAAAACAAACTCTATTTTACTCTCTATGACTGGTAGAGTAGAAAGCGTTTGGTTTCCTCTTTGGTCACTGATGCAAAGTGTATCCTGCTGAAAGAAGGGAAACTTACCTAAAAATAAGCAAGTTCCTAAATCTTTATCCTAAACCTTATCTAAAATATAAAATACATCACTCTGGAGATTGGATAAATTCTTTGGCCCCACAGGCTTCCATATTTGGCTGTCTAGGGACAGTGTACTCTGATAAACCATTGGTTTCTGGCTCCAGCATTTCAAAGGACTTTATGACCCTGTTTGCCAGATCTGAGTTTAACTGGAGAATTAATTATCTGAGTGAGCACATGTAAGCCAAGTTATGATTGGGGGTGAAGCCTGCAATCTCTTTTCCACCTGAATAGACAAGCAAGCTTTTGTGAACCTATGTTGGTTGATGGTATTTTTACATAAGTAGGTGTTCCATATAGTAGAAGGAAACCAGGAAGAGGGGCCAATAACAAGACCATGTTTAGCTAAGATGAGCACAAAAGCTCTTTTGTGTCTTTGCAATAATTTAGCCTAGGAAGACCTGAGGTATGAACTGTGAGGTCCTAATTTTAGTTCCAAACTGGCGTTTGAGATACTCAAGCAAAACAGGAAGGGATGAGGGTTTCGTTCGCTTGGCCTCAGCCTTTAGTTGTGATTTCTGATTAGCTTGTGCTGCTTCTCAGATGGAATTCATAAGTACCTTGAATAATTTATCCCTCGTCTCAGTCCAGAAATGCTCTAGCTAGGTATTTTCAAGTTTCTTTCTTTTAAACCTACATAACTCTGATAGCGTAGTGGTTACAAATCGGGCTGTGAACCTTAAGGTCAGCAGTTCAAAACTACCAGCGGTTCCGTGGGAGAAAGATGAGGCTTTCTGCTCCCATAAAGATTTACAGCCTCAGAAACCCTGTACAGGGTCGCTATGGGTCGAAACCTACTCCACAGCACTTAACAACAACAACCACCTAGGCTAGTAAAATGCCTCCACTCATTTGTAGTTTTCAAGGCAAGCAGTTCAAGAATCCATTCACATCCATCTACAATAACCTTAGTTACAATGCTGTTGTTGTTAAGTGCCACCAGGTTGGTTCCGACCCATAGGGACCCTGTATAGGGTTTCTGAGGAGCAGCTGGTGAGCTTGAACCACCGACTTTGCAGTTTAAATGGCTTTGCAGTCTAGTGCATTAACCCACAGCGCCACACCAGGACTCCTATAACAATACTTAAAATAGCTGCTTCTTATCTATAACAGTTAGAGTCTCCTTCACTTCTTTAAGACCATCTCTTAAAGAATCCTCTCCTCCACATCACAAATGCTGCATAAATTCCTCCTATATTTCATTATTATTTTGCTATCAGGAACCAAATGGTGAGTTAGTTTCTTCATCTGAAAAAAAATGGAGGTAATAGTAATAACCTTATTTATCTCATAAGATGGGTTCAAGAATAAGACAGTGATGTAATGGTGCTTGGAATGTTGTAAGGTGACGCAGGGCATAGATTACCCAATAGCTGCTGTAGCCAGGCAGGTCATGTGAGAAGGAGACCAGGCACGAGAAAAATAGCATCACTATGAAAAATGGCAACAGACACTAGGAGATCTTCTGAACACTGGGGACTATGGAAACAGGGCCCAGGCTCATCGGAAGGAAGTAGCAGGTGCTATTCAATTTCAGCCAATTGTTGCTGTTTGTGAATTCCGAATCAGTGTTGCCAATTCTCCCTATCTCATTAAAAGAGAGAGAGAGAGAGAGAGAGAGAGAGAGAGAAAGAGAAATGTAACTTTTAAAAGAATTTCCTGATTTTTAAATTCTAACAACTGGTTTATGTTAAGCACACATACATGTACATGTATGCACACACATATAGTCACACACTCGGTAGAAAAAGCAATATGCATAGGTAAATATGTACTGATTGAATCCAATCTGTTGGCCACCAGTTTGAGATCTTTGCTTTAAGACATTCTTAGAACCATATGCAAGTCTAGAAGAAGATATTAATTAGCCTGTGGCACTGTAGGATAAGCATTGGACCACAAGTCAGTTTGAACCACAAGGTTGGTGGTTGAAAGGCATCATCTGCTCCTTGGAAACCCTACATAGGGTCGCTGTAAGTCAAAACCAACTCAATGGCACTTACAACAACAACAACAATATTTGCAGTTTGTTTCCTTTTTTCATCTTGGTACAGAAAATAGACTACGTTCAGATTTGAATATTAATTGAGAACCACTGGAGAGTGCTAAGAGGTGAAGTTTATAGGAAGATTATGCTGACTCAATCTTGGAAGGAATTTATTGAGGGTCACAGATGTTGAAAATAGGATGGGCTATAACAACCAAAAGGAGTTCTGGTAGCATCGTAGTTACGAGT